>NC_134458.1:43490136-43821207 GCF_047948215.1 Lycorma delicatula
CTTTCTAATTCTTAAAGCTATATTTGATGCTAGAAGATTTTTTTTTTTATAAAAGCTCTTCCTACTTCCGCCAAACTGCTTTTGATGTCAGCATTAACTAACTTTGTATAAATGAAACTAATTTATACATATTAAGTATACGAGTATATATATGTATAAAATAAACTATTTATATTTGTATGCCTCTTTTTAAATTACAATAATTATTAATCTTTCGATTTTGATCCTGTTTTTTTTTTTGGGGGGGGGGGTCATCGCTAGATTGTGATTTATTTAATTTACTAATTTATTTATTTAGAACAGATTTTCTAAATTTCAAGTTTTACAACATTTTGTTTCAACGAAATATTTATTTGTGTATAACTCTATTAAAAAAAAAAAAATTTTGCTTTAAAAATATAAACAAAATCATTTCCCAGTCTTTCTGTTCGATTGCCAGATATTCTAGAATAAAAATAAAAACATCATGAATTTACTTCGGTTAAAATATTTAAGTAGGTCTGTCAATAAAATTAAAACAAGAGTTAGTCATGAAAGGATTCTTGGCGGTGTGTATAACGTACTCAAACTATTTTATACGTTAGAGAAATTTATTTTTTACTCCGATAAATTACCGTTAACTACTCGTGAAAATGAATATATGCGGCTTACTGATGTAGACAGTATTTATTTTCACTTATTTTCACTTTATATTCTTCAAATAAATTTCTATTAATACAGCCTATAACTTTTAGAATTAACATCTACGATAATATTATATATTACTTATCCACGTTTAGAAAGCTCAGCTGATATAAAATGTGGAGATGGATTGCTGAACCATCGACTGGCTTCTTACTACCTACGATTCCCTGTCTGTATACTATTTTCTCTACTGTACTATTAACAGTAATAATACTATTCCAACACCCCTTGGTAGAAACAGTGACTATCTACGTGCTTTCTAACTTTGACAAGTAATAAATCTAAAGTAAAATTACATTTTCTACTAAACCAGAGTTCTATTTTACACAGCCCAAAATCAATTTAGTTTTGATGAAGGGATTGTTTTCTTGTTTTGTAACCAATAATAACAATAAAAGGTTACATTTTTTTTTTACCAGATTTGACATATTACCTTTTAGTCATGCCATCATTACTAGGAAACTCTTGTAAAATGGTTGACAAGTAGTCAATAAACTAATAGAGGATTTGCTTGTGTAACCAAATTACAGTCCTATAATTGAAAAGTTTGGTACTTTTTACTGTTATTATTTTTTTTTAATAAATTTTAAATAGCGTAAACTGATATGATTTTTAGACCCTAATAAATGTCTACAGGATCAAGAGAAATCGAATCCACCATTATTTAACTTTGATGATGAGAGCCAGTTTATTAAATATGGATTTAGCTGTTATAATTTTATAATTACTTGTGATTCTAAATTTCCAGCATGTTATTCAGTAAGACAATGCAGGTGTTCCAAGACAATTGTGATACGGAGAGATGCAGTTGCTGCCGCAATCACAACCTATTTTACTGTTTTGTTTCTGTTCTAACATATCAATTAGGCTATTGCTACTTTCTGAATTATTATTTTTACAAATTTGGTGGCAAACAGCATGCAATTTGTGATTTTTATCCTAGAGTTCTTAATTTCTTTATCTTTTATTTAATAAATATATTTTTTATGTATTTTATCTAAAAGAAATGTTTTAATTATTTTTACATATTTTAAATAGAATATACAATTTTTTATTATATTTAATATGTTTTTAGAATTAAAGTCAGTGATAATCATTTTAAAACTATCGGTTTATAAAATGACAAAATTTGTTAAAAAATATTTAAAACTTACTTTGTAACATTTCCAGTACTCTTGTGATCATAATTGCTAACCACCACATAAATGAAAATTAAAATTCCACTAACATTTACAACTTTGACATTCTATATAAGCACAAATACACGTAATAACCACACCTTAACCCACACAAACATTATTAAAAAAAAAAATACAGATATCTAAATAACAGACAAAATCAAAATAAATATTCAAATCCTGCACATGTTAGATTTAAAATATGTATCTGCCTAATTAAAAAAAAAAAAAAAAAAGAAAAAAAAGAAGATAAACATAATTAAATCCAGCAATAATATCAGCTGCTGCTAGGGTGAGAACATCGGTCACTGAATATGGCCACAAAAGTAACTAAAAATGTTATTACGTAAGTTTCAAAAACCGTTTCATAAATTTGGTCCAGTTTGTTATTTAAAAAGTTTGTAGATTTGAATATATTTTTTGTATTTTTTACAAATTCTATTTCGATCTTTTAGGAGAGAGTTTTTTTGTCTGTCATGTGCAATATTGTTTAAAAGGGAAAAATTCTGAAATAGTCATTGAAAACAATTGTTGCCTATGTAGCTTAAATAACTAGAGAAAGTAACAGATAAACTGCAAGTTCTGAGCTGGATTTATGGCTCAATCATGTACGTTTTTTCACTTGATGCAGTTTATCTCGTAATAAATGAATAAAAAAACAGTTTATATTTTAAATCATCCATTAGAAAACAGTTCCCTACCACCAGTAACATCTATATTCTGATCTATCTCAGTAATGCCTTTGTAGTAAAGTTTATATTATTCTGTTTTTTACCATTTATTCATAGGTTGACAGTTTCCATTCCCTTTCAGATTACTTATATTTTTTTTTCTTTTGAGTACTAAATATCAACAGAAAATTTTTGTCAGAGAAAACTGAACTTTGCATTATTTAATACCTGTGTTCTCTAGAAATCAGATGATTTCTGGAGAACATATCTCTTTCTTTCACTGTTTAATCCTTTCATTTTTTAGGGTGCTACTCCTTAAGATGTTTCAGCTATTTATAGAACCTATAGATTATGACTCTTCAACCCACAGCCCACAGGCCATATGCGATCTGTCTTAAAGATTTTTAAAACTGCCTTAAAGACTTAAAAAAATTAGTTATATAAAATTTCTAATGTTTTTTAAATGTATGTGTATTTATAAAATAAATGTGAAAGAATTAAAATATAAAACACAGAAAATCAATATTTTGCCTTATTTAATTTCATTAATTATTTGCCGAATTTGTAATAAATAAACTGTAATAGTAAACGCAATAAAACTGAATTTAGTGAATACATAAGAGTTCAGGGATTTCCGAAGCCAAATGACAATCAAACTAAACAAATCAAATCTAACCAATCTAACAAATTAACCGTCTAAGTTTTTAAGTTAACAGTTAACTGTTAATTAATAAATTATTGTACAAAAAAGGACTTAAATACAATCACATAAAAACGCGTTAACAAAATTTAGAGAATTTTCCATAACTCAAAAATAGAGTATATTGAGGTATGATCTTTTGGCTTAAGATATCAGTTTAGATCTACAAAAGCAATGTAAATTGTAGTATATCTGATTAAAATATTTTATTTACTGGATTGTTGTCCTCTAGCCAAAACAGTTTAGAAAAATTGAGGGTGAAAAATGGTTGAAAATCATTGCTGCTGACCATCAGTTTGAAAGATATGTATTTACTACCTTTCCCATAAATCGACATAGTTTTAATTCCTTTATTAATATTATTTCCTATGTTTCACCAAACCTTCCAATATTATATTTACTTATTCATTTATATGAACCATTCAGTTAGTTTTTCTCTTTCCTTGAAATGTATTAAGAAATTTTCTCTTCTAACCCACTTCTGCAATTAATTTTTTTTTTAATAAAATATCAAATTAATTCTCTCCACACACCTCATCACAGTCATTTTAAACATACCTATCCTTTGTAAGATAGTAAACTGTATTCCTTATGAACTGATGGTTCAGTTACACTTAGAGTGTTTCAGGGAGTAGCACCGAGAAAACCGATGGGTGTAAATTAATTTAAAATACCAATAGCATTGAAGAAGTTTATCAGAGTCCCTTAGAAATTAGATCACATCAACCGTAGTTTCATCGCATTCTGTTGACATTTTTAGCAGTTATTGAAGAAAGTAGTCGATACTATTTAATAATTTTATTTTAAAAAAGGTTTACTTTCTAGATATTCCTTTATATATTTATTACTATTTTCTTCTATAAATCATTTTCACGTTCATAAAATAGAATTATCCATTTATAATACTTGTTAAATGTTAATTCAGATTTGATATTCCATGTTACTAACAGATCTTTAATCTTGAAAAAGAAATATCAATAAATAATTACTTTTTTAGTTTTTGAATGCACTTAGACTTATAAAACCACTAAAAAAAGGTTTTCTTAATGTATTCCACAAATTTAGAAAGTGAGCTGTAACAATTACTTTTATTTTTTCAAAAATGAATATCGTATTTTATTGTGTATAAAAATATACTAAGTTTTTTTAATGACACCATAAATCTTATTTATAAGTTAACTTGTCATATAAGTTAAACTTCTTTTTGTTTGAAATTATTAAAATAAGATCCATGATATAATCTGTTTGAATTACTACTATGTTAATTATACTGATCATCAAACTCACTACTACAGACAAATACAGTATATATTCCTGAGAGAATTTAAGTCATCTTTTGGTTCCAGTTTTGGAACAGATTATTACACAATATAAATATGTATATTCTTTTACAGTTTTTGTCTAATATCTTTAACCATGATTATTGTAAAATATATGAAATATCATTAATTTCAGTTAAACTTTATACATCTTGAAAGGATTCAAAAGATTCTAGGTTCTAGATCATACTTTCTCAAGTTTGATTGGTAGCAAATATCTATATTTGCTATATAGAGCTTATATAAGTGTAAAAGATGTCCTAGGTCATAGTACTAAAAAAAAAAAAAAAAACGTTAAGCAGAAATAAAGTACAGTGTTTTGAGATAAATTTTCACGATCGGTGGAAAAATTAACATATTATAAAACAATGCCTTGTTAAAGTATGCTATCAGATCAGATAAAGTTTGTGTTTGCTTGAATTAGAAAAGTAGATAGAAAAGTGGGTACATAAAAACCAACAAGTAGCTAAATTACTGCATGTTATGATATTTATCTGTAGATGGTGAAATGGACATGATTTTCTAATTAGAATTTGATACCAAAATCTTAATTTATTTGCTGGCATTTAGTGTTTGTAAATTATCAATTCTCATGGCTTTAATGAGAATTGTATTAAATGAATGTTAAATTATATTTGTGATAAGTTACATAATTTAATTTTTTTTAGAGAATAATTAAATATGATAACACCTTAAATTATTAAATATCAAGGAAGTTACTAAAAAATTAGTGGAACTCTTTCTTCTAAAAGCTTTGTGCTGCTAATTAATGACACTTTCTTCATTTATATATCTGATAGTGTTAATAGTGCCTGTCTTAAAACCCTAAAGTGCCAGTACCTTAAGTATCTGTTATAAGTTAGGAAACACATTTAATATGTAACTGAATAATATATTTTATCAATGTTATGCCTGTTTGTTACATAAAAATCAAGATCTTAACATACTGAAACAATACGAAATTTACTAATATACTAAATTTGACAAAAACATCATATAAAACAAACACAAGATAGATTCATTATATTTCTTGATTACATATTTAAAGGTGTTAATTTTAAAACACCTTAAAAAAGGTGTTAACACCTTTTAAAAAAGGCATAAACACCTTTTTAAAGGTGTTAATTTTAAATACACTTCTAGGAGCAGTGTTACCAGATCTCCACCAAAAAAGGTACTGGTAATTACTCTTGAAAGGAATTAGTAAGAACATGTTCCATTATCTTGAAAGTTAGCCATTGAAATATTTAATAATTTTATATCATTAACTAATCTACAGATACATTTTATAATGTTCTTTTATTCCAAAAAATTATTGATCATTTTAATTTTATGAGAGTTAAAAAAAATTGTAGTTAACACTAAAATCCACGTAAAGATACATATATATTTTTAAAAATTTTTTATTAAAGAGAGATTCTAATGATACGGAAAATTTTTGTCTTTAAGATCTTAATTTTTTCAATTTTTAATGAAAATAAAAATGATAAATCTACAGAATAAAAATAACTAAACATAGTTTTTTATATGTATATATTTAAAGTGTTTATGACTGTATAAATTCATAAATTTTTACCACTCACATCTTCTGAAAAAGATAGGTTAAAATAAGAACACTCCAGCTGTTTTACATCATATAGGTCTGCCAAAATAAGAATGGTATAAAATAAAACAATCATATGCACAAGTAAACAAACTAACACATTCATGTGCTTAGCATAAGTGTGTGTGTGTATGCATGCTTGTGTAGATGAATGCAAGAATTCAGTTACACATACACATATGTATGAGTAAATGAATATTGAATAACATAAATAATGAACATACATGAATAACATGAATAATAAATCATAAATAACATTTATGAATGTTATTTATTTATTTATTTTTTTTTTCATTTGATTAAATGATTGCACATATAGGTTAGTAAATCTAATTGTATGATGTGTAGTTGGAAAATTTATTTCTCTGGTAAATAGCAAAAAAATAAACAAATAATAAATTTCTGATTGGAAGTTAATCAAATAGTTAACAAATTTAATGTTACACTAGTTTTAAGATTATTTTCCTTGAAACTTTAAGGTCTTGAAGTAAAACCATGGTTGGAAAGAGTGCTCACATATTAAATTGAATAAAGTATATTTAACCAAAGTATAATCCATGCCTAACTAGTAATAAGCATTTGCCCATCAGCACAAAGCAAAAAATGGATAAAAACAACTTTAATGGATAGACAGCTTTTTTGAATAATTTGTAAAATAGATATCTTAAAAAAAAGAATTTTATTACATGGCTGTTTGTGAAAAAGTAAATAACTACACTATCAAATCTATTCTTTTTCATTTTTATTTTTTATTTGATTCTAGAACCCCGCAAAAATTAAGCAGGGCTCTTAAATGAAAGGGTTTTATTTTAAGTAGCTGTAAATACTTTTATGTGAACATGAACGTTAAGTCCTCACGTAAAGACCATCTTGATATTTATATCCACCTATTGCTTGTTGTTATTTGGACAACTTATTGCTGATATACATTTGGTAACTGAGCGTGAAATTTCTTTACAGCAAGCAAATACTGTATCACAGATTTTTTCTCGTACTGTTTCTTATTAAACTATACTCTGAGATTTGATAAAATCGAGCTGACACATTGAACTGGGAATACTAACGTTAAATTGTGTTAACTATGTTAAATAGATAATGATGTTTCTTTAAATTTTGTGAGAGTAAAGGTTCAGTAATGATTGGATCTTGTTACTTTGTGCATCTCTTAACTTCACTTTCCCATTATTCTGCCTTGTTTTGAATCAATTCCATATTATAAAAGCAAAATAAAATAAAAAAACTAATTTTTACATAATCAAGTTGAATTTTTAAAGAGGGGATTGCTAAGTACTGTAACATCATCAGTGAAATAAATTTAACTACTTGTAACATAAAACAGCTATATCTACGCAAATATGCCGCCATTTTAATTTTAATTTGTACTCTATGTTTACAATTTTGATATATAATTTTAACAATGAACACAAAGATTTAAAATGCTTCAGTATGAACAAAGAAACTAATATAAGCGGAAGCATTATAAGGGTGCACTGATCACCATAAAATAACAAATGTTTTTTTTTATAAATAGAAATGATAACAACGCATTATTTTGTTTTACAATAGCATGAATGTGAGCTGTCTTTTAGGATAAAGATGTCATTTCTTTTGATCGTGAAAACATGAATGCAAATGTATCACTTTTATTTTTTTTTTAAATTTGACTCTTCAGTTATTTCAAACGTTTTTGGTTTGACTTTTATTTATTACCTTTATGAAATTTTAATTATTTTTTTTAATTAAAATTTTTAAATTATACAAATTGTTTTTCAAAGTCTGATAATGAAGCTGAGGAAGGCAGTTGCTAAATTAACATTAAAACTTAGCCCTTTTTTACTCAAAAGATACAAGTTAAAAATCAATTAGCATAGAAGTGCTTATCCTCATTCTTATTGATTAGTTAATTTGCTTGAAATAGATTTATTAATCTTGTGAAGGACCCATGAATCAGTGCAGAATAAGATTTATTAAATCTCAGGGAATATTTGTATACTCATTCATAAATTTCATTAACTACTATTTTAGTAATACATTTTTATAAAATCTGTCGTTCTTTCTAATTTCCTAATATTAAATTTTCAAGAATAAAGGATTTTGATGCAAGGGAAAGTTTTTTGCAAACAAACAGCTACCAACACATTAAGTAACCATTATTTCTCATGTAATACATTACAAATTATCAACTTTTTCCCAATATTACATTATTTATGTATTAAATATTTTTTCATTTCATGGAAAAAAAAAGTTATCTGATCAGAAGACAGATCATAAAATTATAGGAGGACATTTTTATTTTCAAAACAATTTAAAAACTAAAATATCATAAAAAATTAAAATTAGTTTCAAATATGACAAATATTTATGGATTTAATTTATTTGATTGTAAAGATTTATTATTTGTTACACAAATACTGAAATATTTTTCTAATAAAGTAGGTAAAACACATATATATTCATTAATGTATGTGTATATAATGAGGTATAAAAGTATATAGTAATGAAGTATATAAGTATAAAGTATATATGTGTGTATAAAAAACATTTAAATAAAGATACATACCCTTTCATAAATGCTTAAAATAAATTTAAGAATGTGCTCTAATATTAACATAAATCTTGGTTTTAATTTATTTAAATATATATGATGTATATTTGAGTACGTGTCTCACTAGTTATTTTTGAAAAAAAAAACATATTTAAAGTAAAAATAGTATATGGGTTAAATTTCATTTATAGATGTAATGTAGATAAAATATTTAGCCTACTTACATCTAAGTAAATGATTGATTATTTACAAGTGCAAACAGAATATATTATGTATATTTTATATACATGTGTGTCTTCTTTACTTTTTTCTAACATTTTTCATTTAAAATCTGTTTTCTCATTTTGGTATCAATATCAAATTACCAGTATACTAATTTAACAGTATACTACTTTTTTGTCCATATAATTCATACGGGAATGTAAAAAAAACCTTTAGTTCTATTCTCCAGTTGTCACAATTTGTAAAAATCAATTATCACTGAATGTTTTCTTTATGTATATTTTAAATAAAAACTGATAATTTAAAATCTTAATTTCTAATGTGTATGTTTTTGTATGCATCTAAAAAAAGTTACTAATTTCATTAAAGTAATTTTTAAAAAAATCACATATTAAGAAGGACATGTTTTTTAGTGTTTTTAATTCAAATCAAATTGTATGTTTTTTTTTTAATTCAAACTTTGATTAAAACTTGCACAAAATAGATTTTTAAACTCACTGAATATGGTATAATAATCAGTTTAATTCTTCAGTAGTTTATCAATTGTAGAACTGAAGAACTAGATAATTTTATGTTAATTACCAACTGATGAAATTTTGTCTAACATCTAAACTGATTGTCACAGACCATTATTGTTCACAAAATGATTGGCTTGAGAATAAAACCAACAATAAAGTCTAGAATAAAAACTAAGATAAATTAATATTTTCAAAAGATTAATCAAAAAATAAATGATAATAAACTCTTTGATAGGTAACAATCCTGTTACCTATCATTTGTGGACTTTTTAAAATGTTAAAAAGAATCTCAGAAAAATGAATGCTGCCACAGAATGAACATGTTTGCAGCCCCTTTCATATCTTTTCCCTCTCAGATCCAGATACCAAATGAATTATGGACTGCTTCTTCTTGCAAACAATAAATTTCCAGTGAACTTTCTTGGAGATTTATTGCCCATCTATTTATTTACTTCTCAGATATACAATGTTTAAATATTGTCAGATGATTTCTTGCTTCTGTACTTGCTCTGACTACTATTTTTCATCCTTAAATGCAAAATGCTGAGTAGAAGCAACATATAGAAGAATGCTGGACTGGATGAAAGAATATTGATATTTCTATTTTATTACTTGAGTTTTTTCTATAAAACTTCTGTAACCGCTTTATTTAGTTAAGGTAATAGATTTTTAATACCTTGTCTTCATCTGCCTTAATTTCTACTCTTTTAATACCTGAAAAATACCTTATTCTCTTTAATTAAAATCCTTCGATACAGAAGGGATACACTTCTAAAAAATAGATTAATTTAACTAAAAATCTCCTTTCTTTTTTCTTTAAAGTGAATCAAATGCAGTAGGATTCTTGGAGTTAATTTCCATAATTAATGGTTGGTGAGAATGTTTAACTGAAATATCACTTCACCACCTACTGTTAAACTTTCTAATCTGGAAGTTACCGTTTTAGTTAAAATCATTACACTATTTTATCCATAGAATCCCATCAAGAAGCTTGAAAATGAATAGTTCATTAGATAGATCTGCAAATACCTTGGTATAGATAGTTCTGTAGGAAATTCTTAAGAATCTTTGAGACTGTATTTTTTATATAATCATGGGCATAAAGTTATAACATTTAATATTAATGCTATACCAAAAAATGTTTAATATTTAAAGACATATCAAAAGCATTCCCTAGTTACTTTGTTTTGTAAACTGACATGAATTTACTGTTTTTATACAGTATGTAGAACAGCTGTACCTACAGGTACAGCTGTTACCTGAATACAGTCTGGGACCCAAGATTGTCACTTCTCATACCTACTCTCTCAACAAGGAGAGCGAAAAAAAGAGAGAGAGAAAATTTATGCCATTGTAAATGTGATAAATCTAAGATATGTTCATATTTTTTATTTGGTTCAGATAATTCATAAATAAATTCAGATTATGTTATAAAAACTAGTAATTTTGTAAATTATTTCTTTTCTCTGTAATAGAATATATTTTGTCAATATAGTTCAATTAGAACCAAAAAAAAATACATATGTGAATTAAATATTAGAGCAAAAAATAAAATATTATAAATAATGTTATCTTTGTAAACATATTTTTCAAAAAAGGTTAGTTTAACACTGCAAGAGTACGTATTTTTCAAGATATTGGGATAGAACTTCAACTTGATCAAGACAATGGTGCTCAACTGACAGCCCATGATGATTTCTTTTAAACTCCCCTACCTGTCTATTAGATATTCTAATATAAGAAAATTTTAGTTTTGTTTATCTCAAAGTGAATTTCTTCCTCATAAAAAACAAAATTTCCTTCTTTATCAAAATTTACTTTTAAAATTAATTTAATTCTTCAGACCCTTTTTGTAGTCACACCTATTTTGTTTAATTATGTTATATCTTACTTAGATACATTTAAGTTTTTATTTTCATCTTAATATAATGTAATTCATATAATTGTTTAATTCAAGATAAGCTATTAATAATGTTGCTGACACACTTAACAGTAATCCACCACACTAAAATCAATAATGATAATTTAGATAAAATTTATTATTTTTTTCAAAATGTGATAGATAAGAGGCACATTGCTGTATAATAAATACAAAAATGTTGAAAATATAAGTGAAGAAGACGCCTAAAGAAATCTATACTTAACTTTTTTGAGGCTTAGATTACCATAATCGATAATAGTTTGGCCGTAGTAATTTTTATGATTACAAGAATTTAAAAAAAAAACATTTCCCATTTATAGGTGCAAAGACAGCATTGATCTAAATAAAATTCCAAAAATGCTAGCAGCCATACTATCAGTAAATATAAAGTGTAATTTAATACTTTAAAAAAACTCACAATAATTTTTGTGGTATAATCTAATTTCAACTATGCGTTGCATTGTCTAAAATAATAATAATGCTGTTGGTATAGTATAAAAGTACTGGTAGTAGCAATAGTGAGAAATGGGTTAAAGGCAAGATAAGTATACTATATTTATTACAACCTGATATTTCTATAGAATCTAATTAATAAAAAGTACATTAAAAAATTGAAACAAAGTAATATTTAGTGCAAATAAAATGCTAATAGCTAAACCATATTAATAAACTGATTCCCACAGAATACAAAAACTTTTAAATTATGGGTATATTCACTCTTAATGGGCAACCACTCACCCAATCTCCATAGCAAAGAGATATCATCACAGCTTTTCAACCAGAAGGTCCTGGGTTGAAATAACAGTCAGTCAAATTTGGCATTTTTCATGTTACGCAAAATTTCCACACCATATTCCCATTCACAAGTTTATATAGTGGATTAATCATAAATAAAAACTGTATAATGGCTAATGCTTGTACCAATTTATGGCAAAATCAATAAAGAATAAATAAATAAAAAAGAAGATAATGTAGACAAAATGATAAACTTCTAATAGTTTACATGTTGAACATCTTAAGAAGTAGTTTTCTGAATATATAGGAATATAATATCCACATTTAATAATAATAATAATAATAATAATAAAAATTAAAAAAACAGTTGCTGTAAATCACTGATATGAAGCAATGGTGAATCTAGTTTAAATCTTGATAGCAACTGGTATTATATTAAATAATGTTTATACTACTCAATGATCCTACTAAAATTAATTCCAAAAAATAACCCAAAACTTGGATAAAATAGAGTAGCTGATTTCTCTAAAGCAATATAATTAACTACAAAAAAGACTTACAGTAAAGAAAAAATAGTATTTTTATAACCCACTTTTTTTAAAACAGTTCTCATATTTCATTGACGTAACATAAAACTACATTTAGTTTCCCTCTTTGGTAGGGTGACTGGATGGTGTTGGCATGGAACAGCTAATAGCACAGAGATTGATGCCATTAGAAAATTTGCCAAAAAAAGTGTAATAAATGATGCTACTTTCACTATTGATCAATAGCTAGTTAGTTCTTGTTACTTTAAAGATATATACAAGTTACTAAATGATATTTAAAAGTAAATTAATTTAAAGTACTTATGATTTTTTATCAGTAGATTATTTATTTCATTATGTTACTTATTGTATTTTAATTTGTCTTAAAAAAAAATTAAACTGGTTTTTTTTTAATGATCTTTCAAACATTTTTTAGAGGGAGGGTTATTAATAATTTGACTGGCTTGATGCTATTCTTTACTTTCATCTGTTCTGTGGAAATATTTTAACATCAACATTTGTTACTATACATCTTGCAGCATCAGTTATCTGCTGTAGATATTTCAGTTTTTACCTCTCTCTTCACATCCTGTATTACCAAATTAAGTGAAACAAATTGAATATTTTTTATATATAGTTCATTAAACTGATTAACATTTTTTTTTAATAGGAATATGCTAAAACCTTTTTTTCTACCATAAGACTTCTTTACTTTAAAATTAATTAACCCATCTAATTTTCACCATCCTCTCATGATACTACATTTCTAGCCCTCTATTCTTTTCCTTCCTTGTTTTCCTGCTGTTCACGTTTCATTCCCATAAAATTTTAACCATCATAATTTTCAGGTAATTGACTGTTTGTAACTGAGAAAGTAATTATAAATCCTTTTTAATTGGTGAAAATATTTTAAAAGTTCTATATTTGTAGAATGAAAGAATATTTAATCATATTTTCTTAAAAAAAGTCAGTAAATTTTCTTAACAAAGATTATTTTAAATCCTATTTATTTATTTTGTAGTTAATAAACTAAAACCATATGCAAAGTTATCTTCAGATTAAACTTAATTTAGTCCAGGTGAGTTTTTGAACCATCAAACATGTGTTGAGGTTCTAGCTGACCTAATTTGTGACTGATTACCATTTGAATTGCTGCCAACAGACAGCAGTTGTCAGAGTAAAGCCAGCTTGTGAAACACACTATTAGTATGTATTGACTTTTGCACTAAAAGAGAGCAAATGATTTAATGACTAGTTGATGAGCCAATAAAGTCAATGACTTTAGATTCTGAATTCTTCATCTTTTTATCAATGTATGTATATAAAGAGAGTAACCCATAAACACATAATCCCATTGTACTACGAATTATTAAAACTTCTAATCAGCCATTTAAATTTTAGAAATAAATTAATTCAATTTCTCTAATATAAAATTAAATTTACCTGCCCTTAACAAATGTATTGAGAGAAGTAAAATGGGTTACTAATGGCTAAAAATAAATCCTTACAGAAAATAAGAGATCTTATTGTTTAAAAAGTTACGATAAATGCTTATATTACAACTTTATTATGTATTTAATTCCTTTTAAAATATTAGAATTCTTTTATCAGCTCATAAAATACCACATGAATTCTGCTTCCAGAAATCCTGGACCTAATTACGCGGCTCATTTATACATAGAATTACCAGTGGCACTCCATTACTAGTAACTCCACTGATGAAAGATCTGCTTATTTAATTTTAAGATTTTCTAAAACCACAATTCCATGATTTTTTTAATTTTACATTATTTTTTAAAATGTTAAAATATTTTGTTTTTTTATTTTTATTAATAAAAATTGTGAAATACATCATGTAAAGTTGCATTAAATAATCTATTCCTTTTACATTTAGATTCAATTATTAAAATAATTAAGCTTAATCTGTTTAATGAGACCAATTAAAAGAAAACTGTAACATTATTTTTTTATTCACAATTTAAAACTGTTATTTTACTAGTAACTGAATGGAAAATATTTCTTATGTATAAACATACTTTTATTTAATTAATTTAAACTATCTATTAACACAGCAAAATATAAATCTTAATATGAAGCTTAAGCTTTTGTCTATAACATTAGCTTAATGTTATAGACAAAAGCTAATAGCGATCATAACCAACTAACTGAAAGTTATCATGAAACTGTCAGATTTTACATCTAACAGTGGTTAAAACATTACCTGATATTGGAATATTTTATAATAGATGATGAATTTACAAATTCAAAAAGTTTATTATTTATAAAAATTAGAAAGTTTTATTTTAGTGTATTAATAGCTGGTTTTTATTGATGATTAATTACAGCACACAAGACAACATGTTCAAAAAACAAATAGAATTACATATATATTTTTATTATTATTAATAAAATCATTTGCTGGTGCCTCAATATCGAGAATAGAGTGAGTGAAAAGATTAAATTAAATCTAATCCTAAACTTATAAATACCTAACTTACTTATGACTGTACAGTGAACTGGTTTAGCCTTTTTATAATGATTTCTTTTTCAATGAAGTTACCTATGTCATACTGTAATTTCTTCCTGATCTTTGGCCTGACATAAGATGACTTACATTCAGATTATCTTGTTTTATGGCTGTCCACAAACTTAATTGCTTCATTTTCTGTGTTTTAATAATGAGTGTAAAATTTCATTTAAAACTTGGCCTGCTTGTAATTTGTTTAGTAATTAATAAATTATGAATTAACAGTTTTGAATTGTAGATCTTAAAAAGCTTCCCTACAGGTTTCATATATACTTATTTCTATCAAAGTTATCAGTATTATACCTAACTCTGATATATATATATCCCTATGATATATAAAATATTGTTGTAATAATGAACTGTATCTGTTTAAAACCAGTTTTATTTCAGTGAGAAGAACTTTATAACTAGTATTCTCAATTATAAAAAATATTTTACAGAAATAAGGATAAGTTCCAGCAAAAGAAGCAATTTTGTTTTACATCACCTGTGATACAGAGTGGAGCAGAGAAAATGCATGTTTTTTAAACCACTAGTTTTCGGCGGCTAGTGGGAGTATTGACCTTCGGCAACCTCTGGTGGACAGCTCAGACTATGTAGTTTCAGTGACTATGGAGCGTAGAACATCGTGTATTTGCTGTTGAGCAGTTTTTTAGAAACAATGTTTCTGTGTCACGGTTCAATGTCTTTTCCATCGAAATTTTAATGTCAAATGTCGAGGTGCAGTTCCAGGTTGAAACATCATACTCCGACAGGTTGAGGCATTTAGAAGTACTAGATCTGTGATGAAGAAAAAACCACCTGGCTTTCCCCGTTCAGTCCAAACTCTGGAAAACGTAGATAGAGTGAGAAGGGCAGTTCTTGCTAGTACGAAACACTCCGCTAAGCGACAGGCTCTAGCGCTGGGTATGCCACATCGCTTGCTTCATCGCATCTTAGACGGTGATCTCAAATTTCACCCATAATGATCGTCCAACAGCTAACTGAAAAGGATTTTGTGCAACGCAAAGAATTTTATAGCATAATGAACGCCATTCTTACAGAAAATGCAAAAGCCCTAATAATGATGAGTGGCAAAGCCCATTTCCATCTGGATGGCTATGTTAGTGTACAAAACTGTCGGTACTGGACGTCGGAGAACCCACATGAACTACACCAAAAACCTCTCCACAGCTGAAAAGTAGCAGTGTGGTGCGGTGTCTCCAAGGTAGGGATTGTTGGTTCTTACATTTTTGAAGAGAGAAGAACCACAGTTAGTGACACCAGCGTGCTACATCGACATGTCAAACAACTTTCTGCATCCAGAACTGGAAAGGCATCGGGTGAATGTGAGAGAAATGTGGTTCCAACAGGATGGTGCCACAGCTCACACAGTGAGAGCATCGATTGAAGTGGTTTGAAAAATATTTCCTGGACATGTCATTTCATGATTTATCATTGTTTCTTGGCCTCCACACTCTCCCAATCTATCGATTTGTGACTTCTTTTTGTGAAGCTACTGAAATCAAGAGTGTACATGAACAAGCCACCCATAATCGAAGACCTGAAAATTTCCATTCATCAAGAAATTGAAGCTGCATTGAATGAAATATTGGAGAAAGCCGTGCAGAGCTTTGAGGAGAGGCTCCAAATTTGTGTCCGACAAGAAGGACGTCATCTTACTGATATTATTTTCCAAACCTAATTAAGGTATGTTGATTTCAAAAATGCAATAGAAATATTATTATTTAATGAAAAACCTTATTTTCTATAACTAAAACAACCAAAGTTATTCAGTAGTGAAAAACATGCATTTCCTCTGCTCCATCCTTATAAAGCACTAGTAAATCTTATCTTCAATTAGAGAGCCAGTTGAAGCTCTTTTACTTTTAACTGCTTGACTGCACTTTGTTGACGTTTTATGGCTAGTAGTTTAAGCAGTAGAAAAACAATCAAAACTAACAAAGCATATCAAAAAATTAAAAAATCTAATAACATTAACAATAGTGATAGATGCAGTCAGTATTATGGAATTTCAATGAAAATAATTTTTTCTAGGTATCAGCTGAGATAAGATGTCACAAGAATGGAGGAGTTGTGGACTATATTCAACGATGCATTACAACTGGTCATCACTAAGTGTTGTATTCTTTTTGACATACACTTATCAAAGACATTGCAGTGTACCAACTCTGTTCATAAATTACAAAAATAATTGTAAAGTTAACTTATAATGTTCATATATCATTAGTTCATTATGTTCATTATTTTTATTTTGTTTTTTTTGTATAATAGAAAATATACATTTATTTAAATAAAACATCTTATAGTTTATTTTTTCTTTTCTTAAATGTTATTAAACTGATACTAAATAAATAAAACAAATATTTGATTCAGATAATTACATAATTATACATTAATATAACTCATGTTACCAATGAGTAGGACTTCTACTCCATAGATAGAAATGCAACAACTCCACAATTTAACTGGATGTGAACACACAATAATAAAAATGGGTTCTTCTAGTAAAAATGGGTTCTATAACAAATAAAATAAAACTATCATCAAAAAAAGAAATATTAAAAAAATAATGAAATGAACCAAATTAAAAAAATATCAAACCTAAAATCAAAAATACATCACCAACATGAACAATAAACCCCCAAACCCAGTACAAAACAAAAAAAAATTACATCTTTATAATTGTTTTTTTTTTAATCCTCTTTAAAAGAAAGTTCTCAGTTTAATCTTTTCATTTATGCTTGTTTCAAATGTAATTGAAAACTTCCTAACTGCTGCAGATATCAAGATGAAACTTCTCACAGGTCATTCAAAATGTTATGAAGGAGGTATTTAGTATTATCACTTAACCCAACTTCAATCAGATCATTGTTTGTGACCAAGAGGCTTGTTATACTCGTATTAATTCTCTCCCAGCTCAATATGTTACAACTGAATTAACCTTAAGTATTTAGAACTTGGTGAAAAGCAAAATAAACATAGTTGTATATGTGACATATCCCTGGAAGTCAAACCATTATGACCAGATACTTAAATTGCTATGATTTAATTAAAAAAAACCAAATCCTTAAAATTTCATGATGTTCTTTCAAATGGTTAATATTTTTTACTAATATTTAATCCTGGTCTGACAATTTATATTTATTTGATGTTTTAGAAAAATTAATTGACCAATTCAACAATTCTTTCTTAAAAAGTAGAGCAAAACAAAACATATTTACTTAAGAAAAAAGAAAGAAATGCTCTAAAATGATGGCATAATTATGTAAAAAAAGATATAGAGCTATAAAAATGAAATTATAGAGACTAAAGACACCTTTTATCATAAAAAAAAATAATAATATCATGCTCCATGAAAATTCTATATTTTTAAAATTTCATTGTTTATTGTAGGTCCATTGATATTTTGTAAATCTTTAGTGAAAATAGAATGGTATGAGCCAAATAGAACTGTTTGAGGATCTCAATGGGAACATTAGACATTCCATGGAAACCTTTAAACATTCCATTTAAAGGTTTTGTTAATTAATTTTTGAGGCTATTGTCACCTTTAAATTGAACTAAAAGTGACAAAATAATTCCGAAATGCAAAATGTGTTAGAAATTAACCAAAAAATATATAGCAGCAGTCTTTATTTGGGAAGCATACAGTATTTACATTACTAAATTACAGAGCAGAGTTTTTAGGAAGTGTAAAATGTGGAAAGGAAATAACACTTTTGATAACTAATCGAAAAAATACCTTTTGGCATACAGTGGGAACAATTTTCAAAACCTTGTCAGAGGATCAGTAGATAATAAACCTACCACCCCAGATTAATGAGGGTTCTATAGTTTTTATTTTAGCTCTTACCGTTTAAATTTATTAACTTGATACTTTTTTTGAATGGTTGATAATCATTTTCTTTTACCTTAATAAAATCTCAACTCCCTAATTAACAAAGAAATTATTTATAAAAAGATAAATAATAAAAAGTGAAAAGTAAAGCCTAAATAAGGATTGTTGTTTGTGGTCCACGGTTAGCATGAGCAAAGTATATAAATATATACTTTAAGTATATATAATATATATAAATATATTAGTATTTAATTTTTATTTATTATTTATGTATAAGAAAATAATTTAAAAATTTCTAACGAATAAGCGGGAATAATGAGAATTTATAAAAATATCAAAATAATATTTTTATTAGAGGGATTTAAGATATTTTTTTTTCAAAGAAAAGTTTTTCTTAGTATGATTTTTTATGGTATTTCGGATTAATGTATTCTGATATTCAAAAAAACATACAGTAAAAGAAAACTTTTAATAAAGTACAGTCCCATTTTAGATATACCACCCTATTAATATCTCTCTCCTCTGTCTTGATTTGTTTACATCAGGACCTCAAATTGTAACAAAAAAAATTCAGGGAATCTTTTTTTACTGATAGAACTTTCTCTGTGACATGTACTCTAGCGAGCAGGAAATAAAACATCCAAGTAAACACAACTGATCAATAAAACACTAATTTTAATAGGTATATTCTTGTATATGAAAAAAATCTCAAATTTGGGAAACAATTAAAATACTTTATATGAAGCAAAGAACAGATTCATGTTGCAGCAACACTTTTTTGAAGAATAGTTTAATAAGTTATAATATTTCTTGGCCATCAAATGATCTAAGTTTTCAAGAAGTTATCTTTTGGGTACACATTGTGAGATAGCATTACGTGTTTGATAAAAGAGAGCAGTTAAGTGTATTCTGAGTACATTTTAAGTGACATGTAATATTTTACTTTCTCCATATAATATTGCTATGAAATAAAAATGTTACAGAAATTTTTAGAAAGTCTGTATAGAATTAACTTACTTGTTTACATTTATAAATATGAAGCAGAAATAATCTTTCACATATTGATCTAATTTTGATATAACTTTTTATGAATTTAATGGTATACATTGGGTAGCTGTTTCTATATTTCATAGCCAGCAAGCTAGTGACATCACCATTAATACTGAATCTTGAATAAAAAATACCAATTTTATGAAAGTGAATTTACAATAATTTTAGTATGGATACCTACTTTATACCCTCGTACAATTTATATGAATTTCTTCTTAAAATATGAGGTGTTTGTCTAAAGCACTGATTACTATAGTGGGAGGGCTCAATGCATAGTAGTTCACATGGGAATGGTATCTTCATCTATGTATAAGTAATTGAAATTGAAGTATACATGTTTTTAACCAAAATTACATTGGTGTTTTTGATTATTTTAATTAATAAATTATAACCAAATTAATTATGATTTACTATCAATCTTCAAACAGCTCTAAATAAAGGAAAATCTTTGTAGAAGTGCCTTGGTTGAAATGTTTTCCTTATTAATGAAAGGCTTCTCTAGTAAAGATTCTCCTAAAAGAAAAAAGGGATCCGAGCAGTTGCACACTGATCAATCTTTTGTCAAACTTCAACAATTTGCTTGAGTGACTGATCAAGGAAGGGTATAAGCACATACTAATATGGGTGCTTTTCAAAAGTGAAATCAATATGGCATCATTAAAAGAGTTGACGCTGTATTATTGCACCTTCCAAGGAAAGCACTGACTGTCAATTTTCATTGTTAATTTTTGTTGACATCAGGTTTGGTTTCCCTTATTAAGTTAGTTTGATTTTCTCAAATTTTTTTCATGTAGAGTACCTTAAGCTGTTCATCCATTGTACAGGATTATTTGTCCCAATACATAACAGTTTTAAGAGCATCGCACCTAACTGTGCAAAATTTATTCAGCAAGGGAAGTCTACAAGGTTCCACTGCATGCCATTTGTTCTGGAACTTGGTGTTTGAGGACTGGTTACTCTTAGGATGCATTAACTTATGTTGATAGTTAGAGAGAATACAGATGGTATTAATCACCATGGAGAACTGTATTGAACAGGAAAATACAGATAATATATCTGTACATAAAATGAAGTATAAGCTTCCAGAATGAAACCCGTCCTGGTCAAATATAAGGAAAAATCACTAATGAAGTAACTTGGTGTTATGGTAAATAAGGAATTGTTTTTGGTAACCACATCCAGCAGACTATTGCAAATGCAATCATGATATTGCACAAACTGGGAAGAATTGCTTGTGAATAATGGGGCTATTCTTCAGCATCCTCAGTATGGGAGTATTTTTCATTATTCTCCCAAAACTTGTGGAAGTGTTCTACGTAAAAAATTCTATATAAAGATGTAAGTCTATGTTGTAGGTGTTTGCAAGGATCGTTATGCGACGTTATTTTGCTAATCCCTCGCTTGGAAATAAAGCTAATGAATCTTTCTCTTAGTGTCTAATTTGAAAGTATAATATTCTAAGTTGTACAGTTTTGTGACATAATTAGTTGAGGAAACACATACACACCAAGTGAGAGTCATCAGTTATACTTACTGAAGTGAACAGAACGTAGGCAAAAAAAGCTTAAAATTCATTTTTCTAAATCATTATATATGTAATAGACAACATTCCTTGTCTAATTAAATATCATTTATGCAATATGTAAATCAATCCACTTAAAACAAGTTCCTATAAGAGGAATTATACCTTAATGGGAGAGATTCTTTCAATGAATTTGATAGTAAATGTACAAAGATGCTACATTGAGTTTGGAAAAGGAGCAAGAATATTCTGCATACAATTCATGGTAGAAGAAATTCCGGCCAAGGGAATCATTATTTTTATACCTTTCCAAATTTCAATACAATTCCATTTGTAATATCCTGCAAAAGATGGTTCAAACTCCAACTTTGGAAGAATAACAGAATTAGTAGAACACTTCACACCAAGGAAGTTTCATGGATGGATTAATATTGGACAATATCAGTTCACTAGACCATCGTGTTTTATGGTCCCTTATTTACATAAGGGAAATTTTTGCCCAACCAATATTTAAAATTTAGTTTCCCCAAAATTTAATAGATGAATAGCCAGGTAGCTTATGAATCTTGCATCGAGGGAGAGATAATCTAGTCAAGTTGACATTTTTTGTATAGAAGATGCCAGAGATTATCACCTTTTTACTGTAAAATAATGGAGAAAACTAGCCTATCATTAACAGTGAGCCAGCCACACTGTTGGACTCTAGCGGAGTTCCTCGCTAAGGTTGCATTGTTCAACTGTCATTCTGTCTATAAAGAAAAAGCTTCTATTCTACTAAGGTGGGTTCTATATGATGAAAAGAAATAGATAAAGACACTTAACAAATGTGACCAAAGGCTTAAATTTTGGTTCTGAAAGTTTTAGTATATGACGGTGAATGAAGTGTAATCTTATTAGGGTTTGATAGGGTAGTTCCATCTTAAACATTTAAAATATTTATTATATAACATTATAATATTTATTATATTTATATTTATAACATTTAAATATATTTATTTCTTTAGTACTCAGAGTAAATGTTCCTAAGTTAACTTAGCATTGTGTTATTTTGAGATTTTAGGAACAACTAAAAGTTTATGCTGCTAGATGACTCAGAAAGGACGTGAGTGTGAATATATACTTTTTTTTTTTTAATTTAAATAATGCATCACTAATATTCTAATATATTTTCTACCTTTTTTAAATTTTAAAAAGCTGGCATATACGCAATTAGAGTTTTTTGAAAATCGACCCCCCCTACAATTTTTATAATAAACTATTTACTTAAGAGTATTTAAGGAGGTTGACCTAAGTAGAGCCAGGTCATTGGAATGTCTGCTAGTAACACGTAAGTTAAATTTTCATCAGTACTTTTAAATTGTGCATGCATATAAACGCTCTAGTTAAAAATTTGGGCTATTTACGTCAGTATTTATAGTATTTTACATAAGTAAAAATAAAACAAAATTAAACGAGAAAGTCGTAAATATATCATCCATATATTTTATAGTACGTTTTATTTTCCGCTATAAATATCAGATAATAATCGTTATCCAAAATTCAGTTTTCAAGTACAACCTTCTTAAAATAGAAATAAATTAAAAACCAAATGCTAATTTATTTTAGGTGATTTAACTGTGTACTTTATTCATGTCTTTACAATGTCAGATTTAGCTTGACCCAGAAAATCTTCATCACTGGAAGAACTCAAGGAGCTTCTGTATGACGTCAATATTCAAATTCAGCGAAGCTTATTATAACTTCGTATGAATGCAATAACCAAGTTAACTAACTTTAACATGTATATCCACATTTGCGCTGCAAATTGGAAATATGTAACACTACACTCATATGTAAAATTATATTCACCTCTGGAGAATTTTCAGCCTTTCTGGTGGGTACCGTGTAAAACATCTTATTCAGAAAGTTCAGTCTAATCTTTCGTACATTTCACTTAAAATAGTTACGACCCTTATAATCAAAAATACGAAATATTTCTTGCTGTTTACTGCTGGATTTTCCTTAAATTACTTTAAAACTAGTAATTTTGTAATGTAATATCGATCAACGTAGTATAAAAAGTTAAACAAAAAATTGTTTATATTTGCGCATACAAATATCAATAATTTCCAGTCGTACAGTGACTTAAATAATAATAAATAAGCTAAATACAGAATTATTTGTAATAAATTTACGACATGAGAGTTGAATATGATTTCCGTACTTTATATAAAAATGTAACTTTAACGGTAAAAAAAAGGTAAAATCTTTTTTTCTTCTTTGTTTATTAACTTTTAAATTATTCTGTAGAAATCAGATTTTTCTACTTTAACCTAATTTAATTTTTTGTTTAACATTTCGAAAAGTTGTGTAAACGTACATTCTAATATTTAATATTAGTCTATTTGTAACACAAAAAAAAAATTATTTTAATAACTACCGTTGATTGGAATGCTGACACAATTATGATCTTTTATACATTATTGACGATTATCTGAATTTATGCGAGTTTTTTTATACGGATGACG
The DNA here is from genome assembly GCF_047948215.1 of Lycorma delicatula. Classification (NCBI taxonomy): domain Eukaryota; kingdom Metazoa; phylum Arthropoda; class Insecta; order Hemiptera; family Fulgoridae; genus Lycorma; species Lycorma delicatula. Next base: position 43,514,207 of record NC_134458.1, read on the forward strand.
ACAGAGGAATAATTTATTTAGTTATACGGCTAAGAAAGGTTTTATTCTGCCGATAATAGTAGAATATTTATAAAGAATTTAGTGACTAATTATTGAGATTTAAAAAAAATATATTTTATTACTTAAAATAAAACCGTTACGTTAAAATCAAACGCATTCTTTTTTACAAGATTGTAAATAATTGCCAAATATACTAAGTAAGAAAAATGTTAAGCCAAAAAAAAATAAATAAATAAACATTGAAAAGGTATCTGGGATTTTAAAAATTACATGATTTCTTTTTTGTACATGCAGTAAATGTGAGTGCTGCTTTTTAAATATATTTTATGTAGTTGCTTTAACCACCTAAATGATTATAGGTGACCTGAAATGACACACCAGTCACTTCCAAAAGTATTGTAAAAATTCCCAAAATAAAATGCATCTCATGAGCTGCTTCACTAAACTTAACTCATACTATTGTACATTAGCACGCGATACCGACCGAAATGAATGTGATATTCTGCCCTATAAGTGACACCTTCACTCTGTTTATAACAGAACTAGCTGTACTGTAAAGTGAACATCATTATTTTCAGAGAGATCAACTCCAATTAGTGTCACTTGCTTGTTAGACGGTCACAGCTGTAAGAAAGACTGAGATAGCAAAACTATTTGTTACTTTTCAAGTAAAAATCGAAAAACAGCTGTTAAGTGTTAAGATCACACGATGGAAATTCGTTGAGTAACAGTTGAATATCTATACTATAATCGGAAGAGAGAAAGCCCAGCAGAAATTAATTCCTTTATATCCTGTTTTATTCTGGTTGGCACCACTGAAATATAGAAATACTGGAATGGGCACTAGCGTTAGAAATCCGTGCCAACAAAGATAGCTGTTTTAGAGGTATACCTCTCTTTGTCTACAGTCCGTTCAAAAAGATTGTGACGATCTCTCTCATCACAAGTTATCTTTCATAATTCAAGTTATTGTAGAAAGTTTTTATAAAAACATTTATATGATACAATGATTAACTCACCATTTATTTAAAATTCATAAGCATTGAAATTTTTCTATTAATTAAATAGAATTATGAGATTTTATCACTTAATATTAACTTCTAAATAAGCACCAATAAATAGTGATTTAAGAGTAAATTTTATAAAAGTTATTGACGAATATTTTTAATACGATTATTTTATAACATAAACAAACAGAGTCAATGAGTAAGTGCTATATTTACATACACATAATCATGTTGCTATGATAGTAAATGTTTCATTCACTGTAAAAATAAAAATTATTAAAATCGTGAACAATACAATTAAGTTTTATGGAATCACTTTCTGAAGGGACGGTACGTTAGGTACAATGCGCATGCGCTGCACTGTGCGACAATGACAACTACACCTCTAAATCTATCTGTCTCACGTTCGTTTTCCGCTCACGTTGTACAATGGGCAGTTCCCATTCCAGTATTTCTATATTTCAGTGGTTGGCACTCATAACAGCTGCCGATTAATGAAAATGAAATGAAAGGCAGAGACGTTACCACTCCGCCACAACGATCGGCTTGAGTAACATTTTTTATTAATATATTCTGAAGACGAATAACTAACAAGCTAAATTACACTAATAACAAGGAAAAATGTTAACGTCCATTCGATAGGCTGGGACATAAAAATGGAAAAAAAAACACATACATAATATAAATGTAAATAAGCAATGTATAAAATTAAATATATATTTCAATCTAATATATGTTATTCGACTGCTTAATTTATTTTTTGTGTACTATAAAATTATTATTATCAAATAATTATTATTTATATTATCAAATTATTATTTTTTAATAACATTTATTTAAACCAATTCTAAAAGTTGAAACAACAAAATCTGATCTATTTATCGTTATAAAGAAAATCAAACTTTGTAACTAATTATCTTATCTAATTATAAAGCCTTGTTATGTTATTATTGGTGGCAAAAGGAAAATCATTACTGTTTCATATTTTTAGGGATGATGATAAAGAAAATGCAGGAATTTCATTTTTGGCGTACGAGTATTTTGGGCTTTGATAGTACAAAATCTTGCCAACCGCGGTTAACGAGTTCTTCAGTACAATGTGACACGCAAAAACAAGAATGAACATCGTACACATTCGAAATAAGTAATAAGTTTCAAAACAAGAAAAAAGGTAAAGTCAAACCAAAAAAGATTAATTTATTAACGTTGAATTATATATATTTACGAAGTGGTATCAAAAGTTTTCTGGAATAATTCTTCTGTAGCGCGCCAACAGATGACAGAACAGGGTTACGCAAGCAACAAGCCTAATTTCTAAACTTTATAATGCAGTATGCCAAGTGATATTGCTGTATTTATAAATCGATATATTTAGGATTAGTGCGTGTGATGTCTGCGATAACGCTACGGATAAGAATTTGGAACAAAGAGCCAAAGCGAAACTTTGTCTTAAGCTAGGAAAATAGGCTACACAGACATTCAATTTACTTGTGCAAGTTTTCGGTAACGGGTCGCACATAATACTTTAACTGGCACTTACGCTTCAAAAGCGGAAGAACGTCCCTAGAGGACGACGAACGATTCGGAAGACCTTTCATTAATCATCCCAGAAAATGTAGAAAAAATTCTGCAACTTCTGCCGTCGGAGGACGATCAACTGTCATTACCGGTGAACGATTTTGACGTTTGGGGAAGAACATTCGTGAAAGCAACCAGATCCGTGACGCACAAAGAAGAAAACTGCAATATACCGTGTCACCCAGCACTCCTTGTTCGTAATTTTCTCGAAAGAGCAACACGTTATCGTTTCCTCACCTGCTTTAATCGCTAGACTTAGCTCCTGCGGGTTTCTTCCTTCGCCAGAAGGTGAAGATGCAGCTGAAAGGTCGCCGCTTTAACACTGTTGCCAAGATTCTGCGCGAATCGCAGGTTATTTTCGACTCGCTTACAAAATACGAGTTCAAGACCGCATTCCAGAAGTTACCAGAAAGCTGGGACCAATGCATTATTGCGCAGGGTGTCTACTTCGAAGGAGATAATGTTCAAATTTAGGTAAATAAAGTACTTTTCGTTAAATAGACCTTATCCGAGGAACATTTTGATACCTCTTATATATATAAAAGAGGAATCAAAATGTTCCCCGGATATATATATATATATATAGGTATATATATACATATAATAAAACTCGTCCATATTTATTTAATAAAGATTTATGTCAGCCGTTAAAAAATAAAACAAGTTCATCAAAAAGAAAATAATACTTCTGCACGCAAAAACTATATATGGACAATTTATTTTAATAGTACTAAGATGTTATGATAACGATAGTGATATAGCACTTCTATTTCCTCTGCTAAGTGTACATAGTATGGGGAGTTTGGAAAATGGCTGTACACTAGAATTATGGAAGTGTAACGAGGAAACTTTCATAATTATTACTTTGTATTTTTATTTTACTATTTTATAGAAATGGATATTACAATATTGGAATAGTTGATAAAAGGTGTTCACGTTTAAATTCGTTTTCAAATATTTTAACCAGCTGATGTACTGAAATATCTCGTATGTACGCCCTTATTGCGGTTTTTAGTTCGTCAATCGTGCGTGATCTATTGCGATACACTCTCATTTCACTGCCCCCCTCCATATGTAATGTAATGCATCTGGAGGAGTTAGATCGGGTGATCGTGCAGGCCACAAACCCTCGAAACAATTCGTTCACGAGACGTTTCGTAAAAAAATCATTGACCTGTGTTACCTATGTGCGCTGTGGCGCCATCTTGTTGGAACCATCCGTGATTGATTTGGAAATGAAAATATTAACTGTATTTTCAAAAAAATATTGAACCTACAATGCATTCTACTCGCATCGAGCCAGACTCCAATTTCCTTCATGTAAAGATTGTTCGTGTAATTCATAGGGATTAGTTATCGACCACAGTCGTATTTTTGAAAATTAATATACCCTCCCACGTGAAACCTCGCTTCATCTGTAAAAATGTAATGTCGAGGATACCTACGGAAGGTTAATCAATAAAACGTTTAAACGAGACGAAGCACGTTCAATCACAACTGACGTCTTGGTTTATTACTGAGCAACGCCCAACAAACCCACAGGGCAACCAACCTATCACCGAAAGAACAGAATGTACTGCATAATTCTAAAACATACTGCACAGCGACTTTCCGAACGCTCTGTAAGTAGAATGCATTGTTTCCCACAGATAGATATAAACTGATTTATTCCTTTACGCTATCACTAACAAGATTTCTAACAACTTAGTCACATATATAACACCATGATTGAAATTAAATAGTTTGACCGATCGTGATCTTTAAAAACTGTCGACAAACCTCCATCACAGTTCTGGCGGCACACACAAAACAAAACGATTCAGTATATAACAAACAAAATGATAACATAATATTATTTCACGACCCATGTGAAATAACATAAATCACTGAAACTCAATCGTTCGGCGAATGTTGTGTTTTTTTGGATATCATTAGATTATCATACCCTACAATGAGAGTAATCTTATTGATTCCTACTCTACAATCGACACTAATCAGAGTTGCTTTTTAGTGTGTAACGATGTTTAATATTATACTGCCAATCCCTGTGATGAACGAGTAAGATATCATTTGTAGTGCTAAATATCATCTGAATTTCGGAGGGGCTTATCATGTTTATACAACATGTCTGTAAAAAGAAAACCACTTCAATCTTCTTATTTCCTAGTAATCTGACGCGGGATATTTCTTATTATTCGGAATTCCATTTTTGCGAGTGACTTGTGTCAAGTTCCAGGTTTTACCATCCAATACATATGCGGCCATCAAACGTAAAAGAAATTTATGTTTATTTATTTTTTTAATTTTATAGATATTAAAATAAAAAATTCAAATATATGTAATAATAATTGTTGGGGAAAGTTACAAAAATAAAATTACACATAGCTCGTTTTTGCCAAAAGAAAATTGGACTTTATTTTTAACAGAATGAAAAACAGAATTATATAACCATATTCATAAAAACAAACAAAAATGCATAAATACATTATTACATAATTGTTTTGTTAAAAACAAATGTTTTGCACAAAATCTCCTTATGCGATATTTATATACAACAATCGTTAAGTAGGTAAGCTTGTTACCTTAAACATTTCTTTTACTTACAGACAGAATATAATAACAATACAGAGTATAATAATATCTTATTATTTAACAGAGTATTACCTTATTATTTAGTAGACGATTACTGTTTTTTGTTAATGAAAAACAATATCTTGATACTCACTGGCACAGAATGTAATCTGGACTATCATAATAGAAAGTTTAACAGACGATTACTGTAGGATGAAAAACATTAATCTTGATATTCACTTACGCAGGATGTAATATGGATTATCATAACAGAGAGTTTAACGGACGATTACTGTAGAATGAAAAACATTGACATCTTGATATTCACTTGCACAAAATATAATCTTACAATCGTGGATTTTATATATGTCTACATAAATTCCTTTGAGTTTAATATTTTGTCATACAATTATAGAGACGAAGAATCACAAACATAATGTTTAAAGGATTTTTGACGTACAACATAGATTCATAAGTATTAAACATAAAGAATGTTCGCCGAGTTCACACAACAAAGATTCATAGGTATTATAACATAACAAAAGATACTTTCAGAGTTAATTGAAACATACACTTTTTAACAAGAAAACTTATAAAATCTTTAAACGTACGAAACAAAAAATGAAATGTACCTTACAAACGATGTTCACAAAGACAGCTTAACAAATTGTTGAAAAATATATATAATTTAATGCATGTACTTGTATACTGAATGATGTGTAAATCTTGACTGAACAATAGAAGTCTTCAAATGATAGATTGAGAATAGACTAGACGAGACGAGAGTGACTGTGATCAGAGAGAGACAGAGAGACGATGGTCAGAGACAGACAGACAGGATCTAATGAGGAGCCGACTTATATAGTGTAGATGGAGCCGAGTGAACCACCAGGAGCCGAGTGAATCAGCAGGAGCCGAGTGAACCACCAGGAACCAAGTGAATCATCAGGAGCCGAGTGAATCAACAGGAGCCGAGTGAACAACCAGGAGCTGTGTGAATCATCAGGAGCCGAGTGAATCATCAGGAGCCGAGTGAATCAACAGGAGCCGAGTGAATCATCAGGAGCCGAGTGAATCATCAGGAGCCGAGTGAACCACCAGGAGCCGAGTGAATCAACAGGAGCCGAGTGAACCACCAGGAGCTGTGTGAATCATCAGGAGCCGAGTTCACGCAACATGTTTACGTATTTTTATTTATTATTATTATTTTTTTTTAAACATTATAAACATGAAACAATACAGAGTTAAATCTTAATAAATAATCAATACAAAACGCATAAATAAAAATCAGCTGAGCATATATTTATATATATGTTGAGAATGGAATGCATGAATTCCAGTGTATGAAAAATTTCTTATTTATAATTGAAATATTCATTACACCGAAATACTGTTAAATTTTAGATGAAAATAAGTTAAATACTAAGCTGAATTCAAACTGCTTTACGCATTGGCGTAAACAATAATAATAATACTTTTAATTCGAAAAATAATGATATCTGTAATTTTCCTATATAAAAATAATAATATTGTTAATTGCTTCCTCTATGAATCATGAGACCTTGCCGTTGGTGAGGGGGCTTGAGTGCTCAGGGATACAGAGTAGCTGGACCGAAGGTGCAACCATATCGGAGAGGTATCTGTTGAGAGCCAGACTAAGGAATGATTCCTGAAAGAGGGCAGCAGCTCTTTCAGTAGTTGTTAGGGGCGTGAGTCACTATGACTTAAACGGCCGTATCAACATCACTCAGTCCTCTGAGTACTGCGCAGCTGAAAGCAATGGAAAACTACAGCTGCTTTTTTTCCAAGAAAATGTGGCTCTCTGCATTTTCACATAGCAATAATGGAGGCGCCTTCCTTGGTAAAATATTCCGGAGGTAAAATAGTCCCCCGTTCGGATCTCCGGGTGGGGACTACTAAGGAAGGGGTCACCAGAAAATTAAAAAATAACATTCTACGAGTCGGAACGTGGAATGTTAGAAGCTTAAAAAAGGTTGGTAGGCTAGAAAATTTAAAAAGGGAAATGGGTAGGACAAATGTGGATATAGTAGGAATTAGTGAGGTTCGGTGGGAAGAGGAAGGCGACTTTTGGTCAGGTTATTGTAGAGTAATTAACTCAGCGTCAAATAATGGGCAGGCAGGAGTAGGTTTCGTGATGAACAAGAAGATAGGGAGGAGAGTGGAGTATTTCAAAACGCATAGCGATAGAATCATTGTAATAAGGATAAAATCAAAACCTAAACCGACAACGATTGTTAACGTCTATATGCCTACAAGCACCCATGATGATGATGAGGTAGAATGTGTATATGAAGAGATTGATGAAGCAATTAAACACGTAAAAGGAGATGAAAATTTAATAATAGTTGGAGATTGGAATGCAAGCATTGGAAAAGGCAAGGAAGGAAATATAGAAGGGTGAATACGGGCTGGGCAAAAGGAATGAAAGAGGCGACCGACTTATAGAGTTTTGCACGAAGTATAATTTAGTAATTGCCAACACCCAATTTAAAAATCATAATAGAAGAATATACACTTGGAAAAAGCCGGTATCAGATAGATTATAACATGGTTAAGCAAAGATTTAGAAATCAACTCGTTGACTGCAAAACTTACCCTGGAGCAGACATTGATAGCGACCATAATTTGGTGATAATGAAATGTAGATTGGGGTTTAAAAACCTGAAGAAAAGTTGTCAAATGAATCGGTGGAATTTAGAAAAGCTTGAGGAAGAGGAGGTAAAGAAGATTTTTGAGGAGGACATCGCAAGAGGTCTGAGTAAAAAAGATAAGGTAGAAAATGTAGAAGAAGAATGGGAGAATGTTAAAAAGGAAATTCTTAAATCAGCAGAAGCAAACTTAGGTGGAATAAAGAGAACTGGTAGAAAACCTTGGGTTTCAGACGATATATTGCAGCTGATGGATGAACGTAGAAAATATAAGAATGCTAATGATGAAGAAAGTAAAAGGAACTATCGGCAATTAAGAAATGCTATAAACAGGAAGTGCAAACTGGCGAAAGAAGAGTGGATTAAAGAAACGTGTTCAGTAGTGGAAAGAGAAATGAACATTGGTAAAATAGACGGAGCATACAGGAAAGTTAAGGAAAATTTTGGGGTACATAAATTAAAATCTAATAATGTGTTAAACAAAGATGGTACACCAATATATAATACGAAAGGTAAAGTCGATAGATGGGTGGAATATATTGAAGAGTTATACGGAGGAAATGAATTAGAAAATGGTGTTATAGAGGAAGAAGAGGAAGTTGAGGAGGATGAAATGGGAGAAACAATACTGAGATCTGAATTTAAGAGAGCAGTAAAAGATTTAAATGGCAGAAAGGCTCCTGGAATAGACGGAATACCTGTAGAATTACTGCGCAGTGCAGGTGAGGAAGCGATTGATAGATTATACAAACTGGTGTGTAATATTTATGAAAAAGGGGAATTTCCGTCAGACTTCAAAAAAGGTGTTATAGTTATGATACCAAAGAAAGCAGGGGCAGATAAATGTGAAGAATATAGAACAATTAGTTTAACTAGTCATGCATCAAAAATCTTAACTAGAATTTTATACAGAAGAATTGAGAGGAGAGTGGAAGAAGTGTTAGGAGAAGACCAATTTGGTTTCAGGAAAAGTATAGGGACAAGGGAAGCAATTTTAGGCCTCAGATTAATAGTAGAAGGAAGATTAAAGAAAAACAAACCAACATACTTGGCGTTTATAGACCTAGAAAAGGCTTTCGATAACGTAGACTGGAATAAAATGTTCAGCATTTTAAAAAAATTAGGGTTCAAATACAGAGATAGAAGAACAATTGCTAACATGTACAGGAACCAAACAGCAACAATAACAATTGAAGAACATAAGAAAGAAGCCGTAATAAGAAAGGGAGTCCGACAAGGATGTTCCCTATCTCCGTTACTTTTTAATCTTTACATGGAACTAGCAGTTAATGATGTTAAAGAACAATTTAGATTCGGAGTAACAGTACAAGGTGAAAGATGCTACGATTTGCTGATGATATAGTAATTCTAGCTGACAGTAAAAAAGAAGGTAAAGGGCATGGATGAAGTCCTACGCAAGAACTACCACATGAAAATAAACAAGAACAAAACAAAAGTAATGAAATGTAGTAGAAATAACAACGATGGACCACTGAATATGAAAATAGGAGGAGAAAAGATTATGAAGGTAGAAGAATTTTGTTATTTGGGAAGTAGAATTACTAAAGATGGACGAAGCAGGAGCGATATAAAATGCCGAATAGCACAAGCTAAACGAGCCTTCAGTAAGAAATATAATTTGTTTACATCAAAAATTAATTTAAATGTCAGGAAAAGATTTTTGAAAGTGTATGTTTGGAGTGTCGCTTTATATGGAAGTGAAACTTGGACGATCGGAGTATCTGAGAAGAAAAGATTAGAAGCATTTGAAATGTTGTGCTATAGGAGAATGTTAAAAATCAGATGGGTGGATAAAGTGACAAATGAAGAGGTATTGCGGCAAATAGATGAAGAAAGAAGCATTTGGAAAAATATAGTTAAAAGAAGAGACAGACTTATAGGCCACATACTAAGGCATCCTGGAATAGTCGCTTTAATATTGGAAGGACAGGTAGAAGGGAAAAATTGTGTAGGCAGGCCACGTTTGGAGTATGTAAAACAAATTGTTGGGGATGTAGGATGTAGAAGGTATACTGAAATGAAACGACTAGCACTAGATAGGGAATCTTGGAGAGCTGCATCAAACCAGTCAAATGACTGAAGACAAAAAAAAAATTGTTAATTGAAATAGTTTAATAAAAAATAATATTGAACGAAACATTACAAATTCTACAAATTTACTCGAATTAAAACAAAAAAAAAAGAAACAAATAGAAATTAAATTGTATTCAACAAGAAATGCTAGTAAAAAGATTGTAGTGACGTCAATTTTAGTTACATTAAATGCTAGCAAATTAATTTTAAATAGAACAATTATTTTCGATGTAATATTTAGCATAACAAGATATTTTTACTGTAGGTAGTGAAATAAAATTACCGCTAATATTTTTTATAAAGACAGATTCAATCGACTGATGAAGGCGTTTTAAAATTGGCAGATAATGTTAACAACTGAAAATGAACAAGTAACTGAATGAATTCATTAACATACAATCTTTTATTTTTCATTCGTTTTTTTTAATATTAGGCGTCGGTATGACGTGCAGTGCCAAGGAAGAGGAAGAGATTGAAACCGATGAAAGAGTAAAGAGGGTGATGAAGAAGATGGTAAACGGACTTCCTTGACGGACATCAAAAGCAGTTGAATTCTACATGGCTTACAATCATAACTTTAGGATTAAGACTGATAGAGAAATTATTTTCAACTGCATTAGACGTCTAAAAGTGATATGTTTACAAAATATGACGTCATCGCTAAAAGGATTCAAGAATAACATCTCACTTTACGAACAGTAACGTACAAGTAATATATCAAATAACTTAATACACAACTTTATCTATCAAAAATTTTAAGAAAAAAAAAACGTTTTTATATTACCAGTGTATATGGTATATTATTTAAACTTTAAAAAACACTTTCTGAAAATTTAAACACGTTAAAATAAAATATCACTTAATTCAAAATTTTGTTAATATGAGTTTTTTTTTAGTATTTCTAGATTTTAAATTAATTATGATTCGAAATCTATTATCACAAACCACGGGTATCGTTGGCAAATCCAAGTTATAAAAGTTGCTTAACACATAATAGTGAACTATTGTCCATTATTCATCTATTATAAATAATATTTTAATACAAATTTTAATATTAGTGAATTAAAAAAGGATTTAAATCTTATTAAAAAAAATTCATTCGATCGAAACATATTTTTTTTTTTCAAATTTATTATTTTTAGAATTAAACTTTAAAACTTTATATTTATTTTTATTTAAAAAAGACTTATATTTTATAAGTTATCACATAAAAAAGATACAAACAAGTAGTGTTATTTTGGTGAAAAATCCTCTCCCTCACATTCTGTTAATAAATCCTCATTTTATTAACCATAAAAGCAAAATAAGAAAAAAATAATCATAAAAAATCACAATAAAATTATGTCGGCACTGATTTTAAATTGTAGGATAGCTTAATGAAAAATAAATAAAAAAGAACCACTTTTACTTTTTAGTGCTACTTTAAATCAGTTTATGTGTAAGCTTAAAATGTTGTTTAACCTACAAATATCAGAAATGCCACTCACAATAAGCGCAAACGGTAGAAACTTATTCTTTAACAATAAAAATAAATGTAGAAAAACCACGTAAAGAGGAACTATTAAAAAATATAAGTATAACTGGAACGGGAGAATATAAATAATTTTTTTAATTCAAGTTTATCGACCCATTTTTCTTTTAATTTTCGCATATCAAGAATCATACTGATTTAATTAGATTACAATAAGTATATTTTTATGCATTTATAATCCAATACTGACCAAATTAAGATTGCATCTTAACTTGATCGGCATAGCACTGTGATAAACAACAATTTGCAGGGCAACCAACCAATTTCACATCCGGGAAAAAATATGAAAAATTTGCGATTGAAGTAGTTAAAATATTTTTTTTTCTCTCTCTCTTCATTAAAGTATTTAATAACATTGGCAATAATATTTCTACCTACGTTATTAATACACGGTTTTCTCATATTTTTGAACATTTCCTTGCTTAAGGTTTTAATAATTTCCAAAATAAAAACTTAAAATATAATGAGACAGATGATAAAATCACAAAAGAAGTAGTGTACGAAATTTTAGGCGATTGCAACCCGTCTATAATTGTATCCATATGACTATTGAGTTTAAACTGGCAGTTTAGAAGTCATATTTTTTCCACATCCATTGTTAACTTGGTCGCACTGGAAGTGAATGGAAGAAATATATTTTGGGACTACTGAAGAAACTTCCTTAAAAAAAAATAATCATCGAAATCGGCGCAATTATTACAATTAACATTTTTTTAAATATATATATATATATATATATGAAATCGGTGACAAGATGGTGGTGAAGCGTAGATAAGACGGCGGTGGACATGATGACTCCGCCATCTTGTCCAAGCGGAACCGAACACCGCGCGGCTTTGAAAACAGTACCAAGTTTATTGTGGAGACGAGAACTTCTCGGATATAGAGTTCGGCCGTTTATTTTTGGCAACTAGCTTTGTAAATCATAAAATGACCCCCTCCAAAACGAGTAGTACACGTGCGTTTTCACCAAGGACAAAAAATCAGTCGGCTACAGAGACGGTACAGTCAAAGTCACAAGTATTGATAAGCGCTTCTCCAGTCGCATTCACTAAGGCGGCGTTTACCAACCTTTCAGTATTTGCAACCCAATTTTCAATCATAATTTTCATCACGCCCCCTTATACAATAACAATGTGTTTTCAGTATTTTGACGCTAAAGCTACACTACGAGCTTAATTACAATCCTTGAAAATTACCAAGAATAAGTAAATTTATTGATATTAGGCTGGTATCACCGATCCTCTGCATTGACAAAACCAGATTCGATGCCTCTCTATTGCTCTCTGTCTTACGTCCACAATATATATCGGACATTCTCGCGACTTCGCGAGATGTTCCGATTTGTTTCCTACATGCTGAAACGTCTGCGCGACCGTCTGCGCAAACGCGTATAAATGCTGCACCTGGTTCGATTCCAGTCAGTGTCAGTCCAATTGATCCTTCTATCGCTACCGAATCTATCGTGAATGTGTATGTTGAAATTTGCGTGTTAATTGCAATTCACGGTATTAAATATTCACGGCAATAGATTTATACAGAATCATGGATAGACGATACTGAAGCATCAACAAGAGTACAGACGAGCGTGGTTCCGAAAATAAAATCAAGAAAATATTCACAAGAATATTTCAATTAAACTTAAACAACAAACGCTTCATAGTGAGATCGTTAACAAACCCCGAGAATTCTTCGAATAAAAATTAAAATCATATGAAAAGCAAACATTTAAAAAAAAAATTGTGAATGAAAAAGCTTTACTTGCCTCTTACAAAGTTTCATATAAAATGGCGAGGTGTAAAAAGCCTCACACCATTGCTGAAGAGTTTATTTTGTCGACTGTAACTGAGATTGTAGAAACTATGTTTGGAGATAATTTTGCCAAACAATTGCAGTCCATAACTCTATCAAATGACACTGTTGCCATCGAATTCGTGATATAGCTGAAGATTTACAGCATCAGCTTTTGCTGTTGCTATTGCGTGACGAATCGTTTTCAATTCAGCTTGATGAGTCAACAGACTGGCAATAAAGATGCTCATTTCACTGCCTACGTTCGATTTTGTGATGGTATGTCAGCAGTAGAAGAACAACTTTTCTCCAAACCAATAGAACTCAAAGCAACAGCACTCGCATTTTTTGCTATCATAAATGATTTTATAAATGAGGCAAACACAGAATGAAAGAATAGCGTCGGAATATGCACCGATGGTGCTCGTGAAATGTCTGGAAGATTCCAAAGTATACAAGCACTTGTGATACAAAATTCTCCACAGTGTGTTTGAACACATTGCATGATCCACAGAGAATCTCTGGCTTCCAAAGAAATGAGTCCTGGTCTGAATATTGTGCTAACGACGGTTGTAACTGTAGTAAATGATAAAAATTGAGATCCCTAACATCAAGAATCTTTTCTGCGGTTTGTAAAGACATGGGTGCAGTATAATCAGAGTTATTATTTTATTGCGAAGCAAGATGGTTATCACATGGGACATTTTTGCAACGTGTTTATGAATTAAGAGATGAAATCGCCATTTCTGTAGAAGAGGAAAATCGACCGGAAGCCGAGACGTTTCGAGATGATTTATTTGTGATGGAATTGAGTTCCTTGGTAGACATATTCGAGAAATTAAATACCATGAACCTTCAACTCTAAGGAGCAAAATACATATGTCGGATACGAGTGATAAATTTAATGGTTTTTGTAGAAAATTGAAATTGTGGAGCAGAAATTTAAATAAAAAAAATCCTAGAAATGTTTTTAAATGTGGATGAATTTGTTAAAACTTACAAGGCTAAGAACAACATGTGAAAGTTGTTTTTTTAACCGTTGAAAATCATTTAGCCATGCTGGCAAAGAATTTTAAAACGTATTTTCTTGCTGATGACAACTTGGTAGCAAGTTACGAGCGGGTTAGGGATCCATTTCAAAATATTCACGAAGGGCTCTCAACTACTGAAGAAGAGATCTTCGTAGACTTCACGGCAAGTGGCGAAATCAAAAGACAATTTAGTAATAAATCACTCTTTGAATATTGGGCAGGGGTGGATGGTGGTTTTCTGCACTGAAAATAAGAGCGTTTCGTATACTATTACCATTTTCAACATCCTACCTTTGCGAAACCGGATTTTCTGCGGTGACTTCTTTGAAAACAAAATATAGATCTCTAAATATAAAAAAATAACTCTATAATATTTAAAAAGAGTGTGTATTTCTAATATTAAATCTTCCTTCGAAAAACTTTGTTCTACAAGATAAGCCCAAGGGAGTCATTAATAATTATTAAACTTGTTTTTAATTTAGTATTGATAAGTTAATTATTAAATACATTGTGCAGTACTGATACAATTCTATTTATAAGTGTATTATATCGGTGTGAATGTGTATTTTATTGTATACATTTATTATGTCAGAATGTATTTTGTATTGGTTTCCTTTCAGTAAATTAATACATTTTTTTAATAATATTTTCTTTTCGATATGCTCACGTCCACCTAGGGGGGGAGCGCCCCATAGGTTGAGAAACACTGAACTATGGGTTTTACATAGCCTGCAACGTAAGAAATTACGCTATTCCTTTGATTAGAAAATAAAAATACATTTTTGTTATAAAATACACAATATAAACACAATTCGTATAATTCGCGTCTCATTCTTTTGCTGACTGTATAAGCACTGAGATTGACAGCACGAACCAATTACAAAATGAAATAATCACGCGCTACTACTGCTAGTCTCTAACGAACGCCTTAAAGGAAACTGTCCGTAGCCTCGTGCCGGGTGTCTATCTAAAATCTAGTTGCCAATAACGAACGGCCGGACTCTACTGTGCACTGTTTATGATTGAGTTAATATGATCCCTGTACCATACCGTCCAGGTCCACGGAGCTTAGTTCAGTATAATATTATCCCACAACAATGTCTAAGTATCATAGTGCAAAATGATTCTGTTGTATAATAATTTTTAAATTTATACATGAAATGACAAACAAGGTCTAATTATTAGGTCTTTATTTTAAAAAGAAAGGAATTTAGAATGACCGTAAGACTGACTCATGAACGGAGCGTTCGGAAAGTTGCTATGCGCTAGAATTATGGAAGTATAATGACGAAACTTCTTTAATTATTACTCTGTACTTTCATTTCATTGTTTTTATAGAAACGGATATTACAGTAACTGGAATAGTTTATAATAAGGTGTTGAAAATGATCTCTTCCAACATCAATACAAGACTGTACACATTTCAATTTGTTTACAAACACTTTAACCAGCTGATATATTGAAATGTCTCCTACGTATGCCGTAATTGCGGTTTTTAGTTCGTCAATGGTGCGTGGTCTGTTGCGATACATTGCTTAATTCGCTGTCCCCTACAGAAAGTAATCTGGGGTAGTCAGATCGGGCGATCGTGCAGATCACAAACCCCTCGAAATGATTTGTTCACCAAAAACATTTCGTAAAATGTCATTGACCTGTTAGCTATGTGCACTGTTGGGCTCTTGCTGGAACCCACCGTGATTGATTTCCACTTCTTTTAACTGACTACTGAGGTTTGTTAAAACAGCACAATAACGATCACTATTAACGGTTTTTTTCAAAAAAATTGGACCCAAACTCCAATTTTCGCTTCGTGTTAAGACTTTGTGTAATTCATGAAGGTTAGTTGTCGTCCACAACCGTGTATTTTGTGAATTAATATACCCTCCCTCGTGAAACCACGCTTCATCTGTAAAAAAAAACGTAATGTCAAGGATACCTAGGGAATTTTGGTCGATAAAACGACAATAATTTAGTCTTTTGGCAAGATCTGTAGGTTTCCGTTCTTAAACACACATTACTTTCTAGTAAAAGTTTCAGTTCTTTTCTTACAGCTACGGTACGGTACGTACAGCTTACAGTACGGTAGCAAGTCCGATATCTTGCTGCTGTGTTATCTTACGCATTAACTTAGATGGACTTTCGAACATAGCATCCGAAATATCAAGCAACTTCTGTTTGTTTGATTTAGGTGGTCTTCCACTTCGATCAGCGACTTCAACAGAGCCAGTCGCTCGAAATTTTTCGATATAAGTTCGAATTACATTGCGGTATGAAAAAATATTATTGGGAAATATTTTAGAAAACTTGTATTTCACTAAATCAGATCACTTGTCACCTTCACGAAAGACGTGTTCAACGAGAAAAATGCGTTCCTCTAACGAAAGAACTATTACGTTTCTCGCAACTACTGGTTCCGGTAAACAAAACGAAGCGCGTTCAATCACAACTCAACTGACGTCTTGGTTTATTGCTGAGCAACGCCAAACGAATCCGCAGGGCAACCAACCTAACACCGAAAGAATGGAATGCACCGCATAATTATAAAGCATACTGCAAAGCGACTTTCCGAACGCATTATACAAAAAAATTACAAATTCTTACAGGAAAAATACTTTATAATCGGAAGAGAAAGCTTTAATGTACAGCACGCCATTTAGGAAGAGTTAATTATACTCATCGGCGGTACTGACTTTTAAAAGATGTAATCGGTTAAATATTTATAAAACAAATCCAAGAAGTTTTGTTATAATAAGTTTTAATGTTTATTTAAAAATTCTTAGAAATTTATGACGGTTTCAATAACATTTTGGAGTGTTCATACGACAAGCTTTTCGTCAAAATGAACAGTTACGTTCTATAAATTGTCGTATACATATTTTCCCGTAAAGAGAGGTTAATATTATCTTTTTTAGTATAATTTTTAATTTAAAGTTGCTATATTCATTAAAATCTTGTTTTTCTTGGGTTGCAGATATAGATTTTATTAAAATTGTGTATTGATTTTATTTCTTATTTATTTAAATAAAAATCATTCTAGTAAAAGCTTTTAAAGTAAACAAAAGCTGTCTGCAGTTGACCTATCAATGGGTATTATTAATTCAAGCCGTTTTCTATATCTTGAAATAGAACAGTCTGTTTATAGATAACATGGAATAAATGTCGTTTCATCAGAGGTCATCAAAGGCTGTTTGCTTCTTTTAACTTTAATACTCTTCAGACTTCTGCTGTCAGAAAAATTGTTTGTTGGCTTGCTTTGATTAACTTTTTATGTTCTTTAGTTAGAAGTTATATTTAGTTCAATGAAGCAATAAAATTTTATTTAATTACAGATTAGATTTGGAAAATAAAGTAAAATTTAATGATTATGATGTCTGCTACTCACTCACTCCCTCACACACACACACACACACACACACACACACACACACACACACACACACACACACACACACACACACACACACACACACACACACACACACACACACACACAGAGAGAGAGAGAGAGAGAGAGAGAGAGAGAGAGAGAGAGAGAGAGAGAGAGAGAGAGAGAGATGTGTGTGTGTGTGTGTGTGTGTGTGTGTGTGTGTGTGTTAATATATATATATATATATATGCACACGCTCGCAGTTACACAAATAGTCAATAATTATTTACATATAACCTACGTTTTTACAAATTATTTTTTAAATAAATTTTGAATACGCTTGTCGCAATCATACAACAGACGTAAAAGTATCCGTATTCTACCTCAATAAATAAATAAATTTTTCATTCTAATTATTATATAATAATAAATTATATAGATGAATAATTATAAGGTTAATTACAAATTAAAA
This sequence comes from Lycorma delicatula, assembly GCF_047948215.1. Taxonomy (NCBI): domain Eukaryota; kingdom Metazoa; phylum Arthropoda; class Insecta; order Hemiptera; family Fulgoridae; genus Lycorma; species Lycorma delicatula. The sequence continues at coordinate 43,532,318 of NC_134458.1, forward strand.
ATTAAAATATAAAACTTAAATGTGATAAAATTCCATATTAATAATTAAAAATGTAAACACATGAGATAATGCTAAGTATATACGTTAAATACGTTAAAAAAATAAAATATAAAAAAATAACTACAAAATACCTCACAATTCGGAAGGCATTATTAAAAATCACTTTGAACATACATATTTATATACACGTTGAACGGAATGGAGAAAATTCATGCTTTTCTTTTTAATCGATTAATTAGTATTATTTAAAAATTCATCGACAAAGTGATCTTTTGATTTTGTAAATGAAGATATTTCAATTGCATTTTAAATAAATTGGCGGGAAGATTTTTTTAAATAGTTTGGTAATTTATTAAAAATTTCAATTAAATCATAGTAAAGCTTTTTTCGTAAGTTAAATTTTTTTTTATTTTTTTTAAGTTTTGATTTGTTTCATTACCAAATGCGCTTTCACTGTTGATAACTGCCCACATGATGTTAGATTTACTGTTTGAATTATTTCATTATATTTAATTATTACAATATAATATTTTAGCATTGTGAATAAAATTAGTTTAAATTCGTTTGTAATTTTTCTAATTTTCTGGAAGTTATCTCGACAAATTAAATTTAGACATTTCAAGATTTCTTAGTGTATAGGTGGGTTTTACAATTCCTTTTACAATGCACGCATTTTTTCTTATTATTAAAGTCCAAGCTTAAAAGAAGGCCTTTTTTAAGTGTTAATTTTTAAAATCATTTATATTTTCCCAATTTATTTCTACAAGGTTCTCAAGTTTAAAATTTGATCTTTATCGATCATCCTTTTAAAAGAATAAAACCAGTCTATATTCGAGAAAAAAAAATCTATACTATAAAAGATGTCACTCTCATATTTTCACTAATAAATAATGATATTGGAATTTTAAAATTGTTATCTGAAAGACTGTAATATGCACAATAAGCTCAAAAATTATCTTCGGGTAAACTTAATAAAAATACTGTCTAAACAAGTGATCGAAGTCCTTACAATTATGACTGGCTGAGAGAATGAAATATTTAGTCCTACTAACTCAAATTGAGTTAATTTTATGAAATAGGAATAGAATTGTTTAGACAGTTAACATTGAAATTGCCACACATTGTCAATGAATTTGTTTAGAATTTTAAAAATAGTTTCTGATAGTTTATGTAGAAAGTTTCAAAACAACCAGAAGATCTATAAATTACCATCAATTTCAGACAAGAGAAATTAATTATACGGCATTCAAAATTAATTTCTTCTTAGAAATAAACGATAACTTTCAATTTTATTAAAAAGGCAGTCTTAAACAAAAATTGACACTTTCCTGATTTTGTCTGCAGTTCTATAAAAAAATCAGTGAGCTTAAAATTAACTAGCTCAGAATGGCTTCTGTTTCGTTTAGCCAATGTTCTGAAAAATATACAAAATCTAGTGAGTTGTTGGAAAGAAATATTTCAACCTATTCGGTCTTAATTCCTTGCACGCCTAATAAGTTACATAAACACATTTTTTTAAAAATGAAAAGTACAAAAATTTTATTTCATTAATAATTTCTGATACTTATTCATTTTTTTTTATCGTTACTAATTGAATTATTATTTAATGTAAATTTATTTTTACATTCAGAGGTTAATATTTATTAATAAATCAATATATTTAAATTAAAAAAAGGGGTGAAGTCGGGATTCGAACCCGTAAGTTTGGATTAACCCTTGTAAGATCCAAATATTTCATTAATTAAAATTTTATTTGGCTATAACTCTGGAACCGATGAAAATAAGTGCCACTTATGATATTGTTGAAAAGCTCTCAGTGAGAGCTAATTACTACAGTTAAGAAAAAGTTCAAAATCCAAATTTTTTTGATTTTGGGCTTTTTTGGAAACGTTTGGTCCAGTCGATTGCAATCAAAAAGGAATTAGATGTTATAACTGTCCTAAATCCAAAATTTCAATATCCTACGGCTAATCGTTTTTGAGTTATGCAGGATACATACGGACATACGGAACGTACAGGCGTCACGGCAAAACTAGTGAAAATGGGTTCAAGGATGGTCAAAATGGATATTTCCGTTGAAATCTTTCGAAATTTTTCGCGATCACAGTACTTCCTTTACTTCGTACAAGGAAGTAAAAACGATGCATTATTGATAACAGATATTAGAATTGTTTTCAAACGTGTTGCGAGGCAATGAATAATTTCATCTTGAATTTGACGACTTAAATATTTGATAGTTCCATGCGGGTTTTCTATAACTTGCTTCATAATATTATCATATTTTGATAAAATTTATGCTCGGGTCAAAAAATTATATTATATACTTCTTCGAACGTTTCATGATGACCACGAAATTCCAAAGAGTTTTTAGAAAGGATTAATTTTATGTTAACAAGTCATTTTAAAACTTGGACCCAAAAATTGGACTCATATCGTATTTGTTCTTCTGAATTGTTTGTTCTATTATTTCATTATTTTTCCGCTTTTGATATGTATAACAACAATGCACATGCTGTTTACTTCTTTCGTGAAGTGTTATCTTTTTGATAGACTAGCAATCTCTAATGTTTTGTGTTCACCAATTATCAATCGTTTATTTTAAAAACAACAAAAATCGCAATAAACTGCATCCAATTTAGGAGAATAACACAGCCACACTCTTTCAATCAGTCCATATTTCGTTGAAATTTTATAAAAATTCTCTGAAAAACATCGATTATTTTGGGATGGACCTCGTTTAAATCGCCCTTCAGTCGTATAATATAATCATTTTTTTCATATAGTTTGTCAATATTTTATTCTGAAAATTCGCAATATCAGTTGAAAATGACGCAGTACTCTCAATTTCAGTGTCTAAAACCTGTTGAGTAAATGTGACTGTATCTTTCTCAACATTTGAACATCGTGGAATTCCATTTTCGTCTTTATTATCATTACTGTTATTGTTCAACCTTTCTTCATTTATAGACATGTTTTGGTTTTCTGGCTTCATTTTAACAGTTTTTTAGAAAATTTGTTAATTTTGCTACTTTAGAAAATCATGTCGCTGTCTTCTTAATTTTCTTCTTTTAGCTAGCTGAACTGCTAGTACTGCCTAATTTCTTTTCCATCTTTACCTTTTAAAATTTGTAATCGTAACAATATATATTCATAATCACTGCACTGTTGATGCAATGGAATAAAAACATATACTAGATACGTACGTAAATATTTTGTTGTAATATTTCAGTTCACAAAAATTATAATACGTATAATTATTACAATAATAAACATTATAATACAGGTAATAATAAATTTATTATTTTATAAACATACTTGACACTTCCATACGAAATAGCTGTTTGGATATATGCCTATCTCACTGTTACCTATAATCTAATAGTAAGCAACAACTATAGCAACTGGCACCGCCAGGCAGACTTCTTATACATTATCTTATCCAAAAGTAACAAAAGAAAATGTAAGGTATCATTACTATACGGCTGTTAGTACTTCTTCTAGAAGAAAATAAATAGCAAAATTTGGTTGCACTTTAACCGTTTCACTTTGTAAATAATGGGGGTCTGCCCTGTGCAAAACGTGAACAAAAAACTTTTCGTCAGGGTATTTTTAATTTAATTTAAATTAGAGATAATGGTAACAAACTGTGGGGCTCTTTCGACTTCGGGCCCCACACGTTGCGGGTTCGTGCGTTATTATAGTTCTGTCACTATAATTATTTTAATATTTTTCAATGACGGTCTTCAATAAAACTTGCAGCAAAAAAAATATATCTCCCTATGTAATTGAGATAAAATATTAATTGGAACTGCAAAACAATAGGGATATCATGAAGGATTTTAGACGTGACCGGCCGTGATCTTGAGCCGATGTACATAAAGCCTTTGCGCCACTGTCAGCCAGTGCAATGACGACAGTTCAGCAGAAATCACAGTACGTTTTGTGGTTAGCGGGGTATAAATCAGTTACAACTGTTCAACGGACTTTCCGGCTTGTTTATGACAATTAGTTCCCTCATGCAAACAGCATTGGTGGTACGAGCAATTTAAGGAATTTGGCAACGTGGAAGTGAAAAGTCCCTCGGATGACCCAAAACGAGTGACAAAGCAGTTGAGCGTATACGCCAAAGTTGTTTAAGAAGCCCTAAAAGAACAATTTCTAGGCGAATTTTACAGTTAGGAATTCCAAAGACAACTATTCAAAATGTGTTTCACAAGTTTTTACGCCTTCGCGCTTACAAAATTCAGCTTAAACATCGAATTAAACCTACGGATCGTTCTAAAAGTGTTGAATTCGCAAATAAAATGCTTAATAATACTGACGATGACGAAACATATTTTTAAAACGTGTTATGTTTACGAATGAAGCGAATTTCCATGTCAGTGGTTGTGTCAACCGGATATGGGGATCTCAGCAACCCAATGAAATTTTATCGATGTCAGAGATTCTCCAAAATAAACGTGTGGTGCGGTTTGATGTCCGATAATGTGATCGGCCCGTTCTTTTTCATGAGCCTACTATCCCAGGCAATGTTTATTTAGACATTCTACAACTGTACGTTATCTCGCAAGTTGACGAAATTGAACAAGAAAGTAACGTTGCTGTAATGTTTCAACAAGATGGTACGCCCCCACACTTTAGCCGAGGCGTTCGACGCGCTCTCAATGAAAGATTTCCTAATTGTTGGTTCGGTAGGGCCGGTCCTGTGCTTTTGCCTCCGAGAAGCTCAGATTTGACCCCTACACTTTGACTTTTTTCTATGAGGATACGTTAAATATATTGTCTACAGTGAAAAAATCAGGGATGTACAACATTTAAGACAACGGATCACTGCTGCTATTACCACAGTTACGCCTACGATGATCCAACGGACCTGGGCAGAAGTCGATTATCGACGGATGTTTGCAGAGCGACCAACGGAGCTCATATTGAAACATTTTAAGGTATGTAAAAAAACTTTTTGAGTTGGTGAATTTTTAAAAAAACCCTCGTTTGATTATCTGCAGTATTTTCTGAGATACGACATTTTTTTTTTTAAATTGCTGCAACCTTTATCGATGACCCTTACGTATATAAATAATATTATTATAGGAAGGAGAAATTGAGTTCTCTAAGTTTATTACATAAACTACGTAAGTTCATTAAATCGATAATGACATATTCATGATGAACATCATGATATTAACCTGTACAATATGCAAGCGTTACGTTTTTGACAGTTTACTCTATTTGTAATTTTATTTTTTTTTTTAACAAAATATGATTCCGATATTTAATTACGTTTCATAAAAATTATTTAAATAAAAATACACAATTTGCCATCTGGAAAAAGTGGCTGCAGTATTTTGGATCAAATAATCAAACTGGACATATAAATATTTTGTTGTAATAATACGAATTTTGATACGTATGGCCTCGTATAAAAAACAAATTAATATTCGAAATAAAATAGAAAATACTAAATTTATCATTTGTATCAGAGTAGCTAATGTTTGTGACTGGTCTTACCAGCAATTAATCAATAAATACTAAAACTTCAAATAAATGTTAAATAAATAAATCTTCAAATGAATTGTCATTTGTATACACTTTGCTAGTATCTCTTTTTGGAAATTCATTCATTTATAGTTTACTCCTTGCTGCTGACTTAGATCAACGGTTAGAAAGCCTCCCCTTCAACGTAAGCTCAATTACTTTTATCAATATTATAGTTACCGTTTACGTAGCCGGTACAACAAGAGTCCAGTTTTAAACATTATACATTTTTCTATATATTCCTTCATTCAGATTTTTACTGATAAATAATACTAAATCACAGTAATATGTGGTGATAATTTAATTAATTAATAAGAGTAATTTTTTTAAGTACTAATTATTGTATTTAAATTTATTATATAGTAATGTTATCTTAACGTTTGCCGGTTATATGGAAATCAAACCTCTGATGTTTTTGGGTTAAAAAGACTCTTTTGATTTGCGCTTAATTTCAATCGCTTGAAGAAATATGGTTAACTAGAAGTTATAACGTCTAAAATATTTGAATTCGAGCATGAAGAAATTTTAACAGGAGACGTGATGGATCAAATTATGTAAATAATATTTTTATGTGATAGTTCAGTTCATTGAACAAACAAAGAATACCGTTTGATTTTTAAAATTTACTAGTTTAATTTCTAAGTATAAATATTATAATTAAGATTGTATTAGGTTATGAGAAACGCTGAATCCATCAATCCGTGTATTATGAGGTAATAAAATTGTATAGTTTATGATTACGTAAAAACAGGCATTAAAAGATTAAACGAAGAGTAGTAGTAAGTAGATTTCTTTACGGTTTTACTTATTTAAAAAATATTAAATTGAAAAACATAACGGCAATATATTCTGTTAACTAATGAATGCTTCATTTAAAAATTCGATACCCATTACCAAAGCAATAAAGAAAATAAAACATGAACTAATTGCATGTAAATGAAAATAAGAAATTTCAATTTTATTTTAGCAAACGTTAATATGTTAAATATTGTTCGGTATGCTTTCACTCACCCAGCATGACATCTCACTTCCACAGCGTGGATAGTTGCCAGAATGTATTTTGAAAACGGAAATGCTACCATTCATATTACTTAGATATACAACTCTATATATTTGTATTTTCTTCACATTTTTTTGATCGCATGTCTGAATATAAACATTATTAAGATGTTACAGTAATAAAAAGTATTTTTTGTAAATTCTAGTAGAGGTTAATATTTTTAATTAATTTTGAGAACATTTAACAGGCTAGAAAATAATATGCGTAGCAACAAATTAAAAAAAAAATCGGTTTAACATCATATATATATATAAAAAAAATATATAATATAAAAAAAAGATAAATATATGTATATATATATATATATATATATATATATATATATATATATATATATATATATATACATATATTTATCTTTTTATTTAAAGTGGCATTTACTTCTAGGGTCATTAGCCACTAATAAACGCCAGAGCATATAAAAAAACAGCATCCATCGTTTTTAATTACGGGTGTTACTGGAATCAGTTTAGTGAACATAGATTTGATTATTAGTAATTAACCTTGATTCGCACTGCATAAATGTAGTTTATAAACTTAAACAGATACTTTTTTATAATAAATTATTACTACTTAACACAAATTACATTAACATAGATGAATTCAACTGAAGGGTGGATGTACGAGTATGTTCTCCTTAAGTTCCATTCTTACAAAGAGGACAATAAAACTGGTTCTGTAATATAACTATAGAATATTAATTTTATATCCAGAAAATATTCCAACAGTGATAATATCTCAGTCTATTCCAGTAGAGTAGTAGTATAAAAACACCCTAAATTACTTTCAGAAAAAATGTTTTTCTGAAAATGGAAACGGTTCATATAAACGTATGTCCTAAAATGCTTCGTTTGAGATTTCCTACTAGTGATAGATTTCGCTCGGATTTCAGCTACCTCGGTGAAATGAGGTCGTACAGAAATTTGTAGGAAGTTAATTAAGCGGCAGAATTAGCAATAACTCGTTTGTTTTGACCTGGAAAATCGAATAAAATAGATTCCAGAACCGTATCTGCAGTATTTTTTTGAGAAATCTGGGGTGAAAACCAATAAATTAGGGTAAAAACCCCTGTTTTATTGTTTGACATACAATCATTTTGTTAAATGGGTAACAAACACGTAAAACTTATAAACAAAACTTGCAGAGAATTTAATTCTAAACAAAATGATCTAAGTTAATAAAACAAAGAAAAGTTAGACAAATTCGAATTCTATTTAGAAACAGTACACTAGGCCAAAGTGAATTATACGTACCAGTTTATAATAAATGTTCAAAAATTATCCCGCCATTTTCAACACGTTTCTTGGCACGTTTCTGTACTGCTTTTGTTGCTCTTTTTAATTCTTCAGGGCTTTCCTTAAGTTGATCAGCCGCATCCATAATCAAGACAATTAATTCCTCACGAGAATGTATTTTTGTTTTGTATACAATATTTTTCATCCATCCCCAGACGCAAAACCCTAAAGATATAGATCAGGCTATACTGGTGGCCACGAATGTGAACCTCCAAGATCGATCAATTTCTCAGGAAACTGATGATTTATATGAGTGGAAACGGCACAAGAGAAGCGGGGAAGCGCGCAATCGTGCTGGAAGCAAACTATGCGTTTCAGCTCTAGAGAAACATCTTCAAGCAGCTGTGGCAATTCTTCTTGAAGAAAGTACAAGTTGACCTCAGCATTTAAGCGACTAGGTAATATGAACGGTCCAAACAGCTGATTGTGAAAAAGGCGCGCATACACTGACGCTAAATTGCCTTCCCCCGTTTCCTGATGATTTACTTCTGCCCATGTATGTACATTGCGTAAATTGTTGACGCCATCTCGAGTCGGTTTGCCTCGTCGGTAAACAAAACACACTTACAGAGTTATCTAGTTGTACTCCACCAGTTGCAAAACTCCAAATGAGCCGACCGTCTCCTGTGTGTAAATGTTGAACTGGCTGTTTATGATACAAATAAAACGTGTTTTATTTAAGTGTTGTTCAAGCCATCGAAAGCGAAACTCCGATCCGTTTAGAAAGACGTCGTGTACTGATGCATGGATTGCGCTGAACTACATCGATAATAATTCTATTAATAACAGTGTCATGTTAGACAGATCGTTCGTAGTCGGTACAAATACTGGGTAGTGAACCTGTTTCCCGAAGGTTGTGAAGTCGCGCTAATTGTCTTGGGATCTGGAATCATGCGATTCGGAAAATTCTACAGCAATGCAGGTAATCTTATAGCAGCTGTAGCATTATTAAATACACCCAAAATGAATGTCATATCAGTGTATTCCTCTGTTGTAAATAAGTACAGCATTACTTCAATGGCAAACCAATCACTTTCAAACTAAAATTCACTGAAAAACTCGCTAACGAAAGCACAGTTCACAGTACCCGATATACTTAATGTACCTTACAGAGTGATTCAAATATTAATGCAGTATTACTCATTGTTGATCAGCTGTTGCTGTTTTATTGTAAACTACGTACTAATAATTTTTTAAATAATTTATTGTACGTGTGTCATTAATAAAAAAATTATCTAAGTAATTTTTATTTCACAAATGTTGTGTTAATTTCCAGTTTCTTTTTTTAAATTTTTTAGCAATGAATTTCGTTTTTTCACATTTTTCACATCACCAAAAGAGAATTTGGTATTTATTTACATTAAACAAGTACAGGATTATCATAAAAGAATGGTGCGGTTTCAATAATTCATAGGAAGATTGTAGGGAAATTTCTAGGTGTTTTATTGGTATCCCTGAAAGCCTCCAACCCAAAAGGTTGTTTATCAGCAGTTGTAACCACAACGTCAGTTCTTGTATTGTTGTTGCGTTGAGTTTAGTGAGTTACTATGTTCTCGGATAAAGACAAAGCAAAGTGTGTTTTATTGTTACCTGAATTAAAATCCGTAATTTTAGTTCAACGTGCGTTTCGACGTGAATTCGGAAGAGATCCACCACACAAAAATAACATAACACGTTGGTTCAAACAATTCGAAGAAACTGGATCGGTTAAGAAATAGAAATCAACCGGCAGACCAAGTGTACCAGACGAAACGGTTGAACTAATTAGACAATCGGCAATTAGAAGTCCTGGGAAGTCCATCTCCCGTCGAAGCGTCGAATTAAGTATTCCAAAATCAACAGTTCACAAAGTTTTACATAAAAAACTGAAATTACACGCTTATAAAATCCAGATACTGCAGGAATTGAAACCCGATGATGGTGTAAAACGTTACAATTTCGCTGTTGAAATGTTGAACAGAATAAGTGAAAACGAATCATTTTTAGATGATATAATTTTTACAGACGAAGCTACATTCCATGTGAATGGGTGTGTTAACAGACACAATCCACGAATATGGGGTTCTGAAAACCCACACGCAATTATTGAGAAACAACGCGATTCGCCTAAAGTTAATGTTTGGTGTGGTGTGATGAAAAATCGTGTAATAGGGCATTTCTTCTTTGCTGAAAAAACAATTAATGGAGTTGTGTATCTTGACATGTTAACCAATTATTGCTTTTCTCAGCTGGATGAACTCGAAAACATTCATCAACTTCATTTCCAACAAGATGGTGCTTCCCCGCACTTCAATGCATTGATCAGGGACGCTTTGAACGAAAAATTTGGAGATCGATGGATAGGCCGGCAAGGACCCATACTTTCGTCTCCAAGGAGTCCAGACCTGACACCTTGCGACTTTTTCTTGTGGGGGTACATCAAAAGCGTTGTTTATACACAAAAAATTCGCGACCTAAACCACTTAAAAAACAGGATTAATGAAGCAATGACAACCATTAACGAAGAAATGTTAACCAATGTTTGGAGAGAAGTTGAGTATCGTTTGGACATTTGTCGAGCAACTGAGGGCGCACATATTGAAATTTATTAATTATGTAAAAAAATGTTTGAGACGACAAATTTGAAAAATAAAAAACATAAACTGTAATTCTGTTTTAATTTAAACCATGTTCAAAACCGCACCATTCTTTTATGATAACCCTGTACTTTTCTGACAAATGTAGTAACGTACTGTTTCTAAATAAAATTCGAATTTTTCTATTTTTTCTTCATTTTATTCAAAACATTATCTTACACCATTTCGTTCAGAATTAAATTCTCAACTTGTTTTGTTTAAAGATTTTCTGTTTTTATTACCCGTTTAACAAAGTTATTGTACGTCAGACATAAAAAAGTGTTTTTTCTCCAATTTATTGGTTTTCATCCCAGATTTCTCAAAGACTATTGCTGACACAGTTCTGAAAACTATTTTATTTGATTTTTCTGGCCAAAACCCGTACGTGATAGGTAATTCTGCCTCTTAATTATCGTCCTATAAATTTCAATACGACCTCATTTCACCGAGGTAACCAACGAAACGAGACGAAATCTTTTACTAGCGGTAACTTGCAAACGAAATATTTTAGAACGTATGTTTATATGTTTTTTTTTTCATTATTTTCTCGAGTTTAATAGGTTATGATAATCCCGGAAGAACTTCATGATACACCGTGTATGTTTAATGTATTGTATCATTACAAAAAAAGGTTTGTTAATTTATTGTTTATACTGTCTATTCAAACATTTTTTATGACTGTGACAAACGTAAAGCACCTATTCTTGAAAAGGAATTTGCTGTTTTTGGGTGGGGATTAATGACTTATATCAAGTAAAACATAAAGCTGGTTTGATCTGAATTCAGAAATTATGTCACTAAATAAAAATACTGAAAAGTACTAAAAATATATCTTTAAAATGATTAAATATCAATTTAGTCATTTTTAAATGAATGGAAATTATTCTTTCCAGGGATCTTTCAGAGCTAATTAGCAGCACCTTCTTCCAAAAAGTAACCAGTAGCTTCCAATTTTAAAAAAATAATAGCAATTTTTTTTTTTTAAACTTTACTTCTATGATTTGTCTTCTTTCTAATTTCCAAATCTGGGTCATTTTTATAACTGGAATCTAGGTTAATAAAAAAAGATTATTGTTACTATAATAATAAAAAATTCTGAGAATTATTTTGTGGATTGAGCCTTAAGGTTTTCAGTACTACTGCAAATTAATTTAAGATTTATTTTTATTCATACTGCACCCTTCAAAAATCATTTTTAATAAGTCATACATTATGTTGCAGTTAATCATTTTACGTTGTTGTCATAATAAAAATAAAGAATGTTATCACAAAATTGTAAAAACAGTGTTGCCATTAAAATACCTACTTTGTTGAAAAATAAAAACCCTTTCAACATCATCTGCATTTCTTTAAACGAACACATCACTTTTTATTACGTTAATTTTAAGTTAAGATATGCCTGTTTACAAGCAAAAAATTAAAATAGAAAAGAAAGAGATTTACTTACACACCTTAAAATTTTAATGGAACAATACAGAAACTTCATCCTCTTCCTGTTTTCATGAAAATTCCTATAAAGTAGAACAGAAAAAATAACAAAAAATAAAAATAATAAAAAAAGTAAATTAAATATTTGTAATTCACGAGCATCCCTGTAAGCTATAAAATTTGCACACTAAAAATAATATTTAATTCATACACAAAATTTTAAATGTATAAATTCATCATAGTTACAAAAGCATTTTTGAATGAACCATTCGTCTCATATTTTTTTAAATACTTTTGTGACACAATACTTATTAGTATTTAGTGGCATAACAGTATCCCTGATGTGTGAACTTTAGATCACGTGTTATAATAAATTATACATGATAAGTAAATAAGTTCACTTTACAGTATTTTGTTTTTTAATAAATTTCAAGAAATCAAGTTTACAAGATGTGATTATTTATAAGGTTGAACACTTTTATTTACTTGTTTGTATTAATATTCCACCAGTATGTTCATTAAAATTCAAAGTTTATAGTGCTTTCAATCTGTAAAGACACTGATAGTTTAAAAAATAAGCTATCCTAAATATGTCAACTTAATTGAAGCAATTTTTTTTATCTTAGTATTTCACAACTATAAATAAATAAATATCTATATATATATATATATATATATATATATACATAGATGGTGTGTGTGTGTGTGTAGAATTACTAAAAACATTTATATAGTGTGTATCTATAATTAGTACTAATTTTATTATTTTCCTTCTATAATTTCTGCTACTATGAGAATTGAATAAAACTTTCCTCTCCAAATTTCTCTAAAAATGTTCACATAATTTAACAAATTAGGAGATAATGTGTTTTTACTGCAAGGCTACAACTTGAGTTCATACAACTCTAAACCAGTCAAACTGATGCATTTCAGTAAAAACTGTACATTTGTAGTAAACAAATTACCCTTAATAAGAATCTAGCATAAACTTATTTTTTAAATATCATAATTAAAGTCATGTTGTTAAGGGTTTAAATGATGCCACTTCATGAGAAATATTCAGTACATCAAATGAATAAAAGCCATTCTGGACGATTTAAAATCATTCAGTCTATTTGTATCTTTGCCAGATCATAAAGCATATTTTTATAAACAGGAACGTAAAATTTCAAATTTTAATCTTCAAGCGTGTTTTTTTATTAGGGATTTAAATTTTTAATCTAAAAAAAACTTAAAACCGAGACATTTCCATTTCCATGCCAGTAATAATTATGCTACGGATGACAAATAAAAGTCAGTTTATCTGTTTTGTACTGAAATAATTGCAGATTCTAAATTTTTTTATTTATTTATAAAAATATAGTTACAACAAACTAGATTTGATGAAACACATGAGTCATCTTCTGAACCCTATAATTGTCATCTGCATGCGCTATATTAGTATCCTTGGCAAGTTACATAATAACATGCTTGGGTATAATCCCACATATTATTATAACAATGTAGCATAAAAGAAAACTACACCATTTAGTCTCTTAATTGAGTAGTAGTAGTTTCATTCAGAAATTTGTATCTGGTGTAACTATTTCCAAGAATAACAATCACCTGTGATAGGCTTAATAAGTAAAGTGAGAAATGAAGTGATTTCACATTGCTTTGTTTTCCGAGTCAAGTATATATTCAAGTATGTATGTACAGCAATACTGCTGAACAGTTTTTATTTATTTGCCATTTATTATCGATAATTTACATGTTGTTGATATTCTTTAGTAATGCAATTGCTGAAGGCAAGTTTAAACTAAAAATATTTACTCTGGGCTTATACAGTCATATAGAAGGCCTTCTATTAAGAGAACTGTTACTGTATGTTACAAATACACATAAATAAAATAAATAATTCTTATTCTGATCAGTACGTAACGGTACATTATATTGACCCTATCAGGAATGGATGTTATTCCACAGATAAAAAGAGGAACTGCTCCACCATTTGTCTGCATAAATTAAAAGAAAACATAGCAAACCTTTGATCAGAGCAGTGTCCCCGAATAGAATCATTTTAAAATAGAAAGATTAATGTCCTTATTATATAAATTATATTTAAAACATAAAATAATGTTAAGATAAATATATGAATATAAAAAATAAGTTCAAAATAATTTACAATTCAGAAGACAATAATGAAAATAATTTTCAACATATGTTTATGTACAAATAGAAAATGAAGGTTTTTAAAATTGTTTTAATTAGCATTGTTTAATAATTCATCGACAAAGTAATATTATTTCTATTAAAGAAAATCTTTTAATTGTATTTTAAATAAATTGGAAACATTTTTTAAAAATGGTTTGGTAATTGATTAAAATGACAATGAAAACATAATAAGGCTCTTTTTCATAAGCTGAAGTATTGTGCTGAAATGTATAAAAACAGTTCTGTTGTCTAATTCAACAGAGTTGGACATGTTATTTTTTAAGATTGGCTATTGTTTTTATAGTAAAGTTTGCACATTCATAAATACAAACTTAAGTTAACATTTTTAACTTTCTAAATATTGATCTACAGACTCAAACTTTGGCCACCAAACAATGATCTGACAAACTATTTTTGTATCTTGAAAACTAGTTGTGACTTTTTGAGGAAGCCCCAAGAATTGATGTAGTTTAGATGGGATTATATATTAGCATAATAAATATTTAACAATGATAACAAGCTTAGCATTTTATTAAGGTGGTTCAAAGCAAAACGGTACAAGTACAACAACATAAGAAGTTAAAGAAAAGGTTCTAGAACGCATAATAATTTCTCAGAATAAAATATTCATCATAAGAGGATGGATCAGAAGAAAACCGACAGTAATTTTTACAACAGTAGACAGTGCTCTAATTTTTATTTGCTTCTGTATAAAAGTTATTGGGGTTAAAGGATTTTTAAAATATTGTAAATCTAGAAAATAATTCATTTCTTTCATAATTTGGTATTTCTATTATTTTCATAGTGGAATTTCATTAACAGTAGTTGTTTATACAAAAGCACTTGCAATAAGAGAGGAAACCAAAACTTCATTTTTATCAACTTCTTTGCCCAAAAAATTCATATATGTTTACAAACACACACACATAAAATATATATATATATTTAAAATTGTGATTTACAAATAACTTACAAAGAACAATTTATATAGTTATGTAAAGTCTTTTAAGATGTTTAACAAAAAATTTAAATAAAATTAGTTCAAAGAAGTAGAACCAGCAATGTAATAAACAGTGAACTGGGTTAAAAATAGATTTTTATTGTCAGTAAATAAAGAATCAATTGCCCATGAACAAAATGTGAATTGCTAATAGTAAATGAAACAGATACTACCAAAAATAACTAACATGATGGAAATAGAGAACTACATAAAAAGCAACATTTGGCAAGATGATGTTTTCATTTTTTCAATCTATCTTTTGCAATAATTATTTATCACTGCTAGACAAACAGACACACTACAATTATGATTTCTTGCTAAATGCTACATATCTATAACATTTCATAATAAAAGTAGCTTCAAAATATACTAGTGAAGGAAATGTTAAATAACTTCTCTCATTAATGTATAATTGTCTCAAAATACTAACCTTACTGAGAAAAGTTATTCCGAAGAGTAAATAACGATAATAAAAACATAAACTTAATGATATGAAACAGATTAAATCATTTTACTTTTCAAAAAAAAAATTCCTTCTCTCAGTTCAAAGCTATACAACATATTTCGGTCTATTCTAGTATATATTAACCTAACCTTTAAAAAAAAAATATTCCACAATATTTGAATTAAAACTGTAACATTTTTTAACGGAAAAATATATTTCGCTGATTATGAATTTTTATACAAAGTATATCACGTGGTTCTTCCGAACTTTCATAACTTATTCGTGAAAATAATGGAAAGTCTTCATATATGCCTAAACATATGTCCTTCGTTTGCGAGTTACAGCTAATAAAAGATTTCGCTCGGATTTCAGTTACCCCGGTGAAATAAGATCGTACTGAAATTTTTACGACGTTAATTAAGGGACAGAACTAGTGATTTCTTATAGGTTTTGACCTAAAAAAAATTGAATAAAATAGGTCCCTCAACAATATCTGCAGTAATGTTTGAGGTGAAAACAAATAAATTAAAATAAAAACTGTATTTTTTTATGTTTGATGTACAATAGTTTCGTTAAACGGGTAATAAACACATAAAACTTTTAAACAAGACTTATAGAGAATTTAATTTTCAACAAAACTGTATAAGATAAGTTGAATAAAGCAAAGAAAAGTTAGAAAAATTAGAATTTAATTTAGAAACAGTACACCAAACCAAAGTGCATTATTCGTACCAGTTTATAATAAATGATAAAAAATGAACCCGCCATTTCAACACATTGCTTGGCACGCTTCTGTAATGCTTTTGTTGCTCTTTTCAGTTCTTCAGAGCTGCCCTTAAGTTGCTCAGCCGCATCCATAATGCGGACCATTTCCTCACGAGAATCTACTATTTCTCAGGGAAATGATTATTTAAGTGAGTGGAAACGGCTCAAGAGAAGTGGGGAGGTGCGCCATCGTACTGGAAGTATACTATGCGTCTCGACGCTAGAGAAACATCTTCAAGCAGCTGTGGCAATTCTTGAAGAAACTCCGAGTATATCAGCATTTAAGCGGCTAGGTAATATGAACGGTCCAAACAGCTGATTTTGAAGAAGGCGCACATACATTGACGCTAAATTGGTGAGGAAATTGGCTTCCACCGTTTCCTGAGGATTTATATCTGTCCATGTACGATCATTGCGTAAGTTGTTGACGCCAACTCGAGAGAAATTTGCCTCGTCGGTAAACAAAACATACTTGTAGAGTTGTCGAGTTGAATTCCACAAGTTGCAGTACTCTAAGCTAAGCGGACCGTCTCCTAGGTGTAGATGTTGAACTAGCTGTTTATGATAAGGATAAAACTTGTTTTATTTAAGTGTCCTCCATACCATCGACTGCGAATCTCCAATCCACTTAGAAAGAGGTCGTGTACTGAGGCCTGTACTGCGCTGAACTGCATAATAATTTCATCAATAACAGCGGCTTGTTGGACAGATCGTTCGTAGTTGGTACGAATACTAGATAGTGAACCTGTTTCCCGAAGATTGGTAAGACCCGTTAATTGTTTGGATGTGGAATCCTACGATTCGGAAAACGTAATACTACGGTAGCTGTAGCATGACTATTACACACACCCAAAATGAATACCATATCTAGCGTATTCCTCTGTTGTAAATTAGTACAGCATTACTTCAATGACAAACCTGTCACGTTCAAACTAAAATTCACAGAAAACCTTCGCTAACGATATACGCTATCCGATATACTTAATTTTCCGTACAGAATGATTTAAACACTAATACAGTATTGTGTTTGTAGATCAGCTGTTGTTATTTTATTCCCATCTTTCAATGATCTCTATATAACTGGATAGTGGATCCTTATGGTGTAAAATACAATTAAGTGTTCAATACTGAAGCATACTCCAGAGTCGCAGAATGAGATGCTGGGAACTAAATAAAACCATTGTACGCTTGCGTGACTATAACCGTAATGGTAGGGATGTTTATTTTACTCAAGTCGGTTAACCAAAAAACGGACATTTTCGCAACACAAGCAGAAATTTACTGACAGTGGTAAAACATTAATATAGAGATCAGTGTTCAAGATACAAAATAAGAACACTTCTATTGCATCGGTTTAAAACGTTATAATTACTTCTGCGCATGTGCCGTTTCATTTTGTTTAGTTCTACTGGTCTACCACTCATTTAGAGGCGCTAATAGTTTATACTTGAAATTTTACTAATTTCAATATGTGGAATCCCCTATCCAATTATATAGAGATCAGTGCTATCTTTGAAATAATAATTTTTCAAACAATTTATTCTATTCCTGCCATTAATAAAAAAATTACTATCATAGTAATTTTTATTTTACTATTGTCGTGTAATTTCTAGTTTTTGTTTAAAAATTTTTATCAGTAAATTTTATTTTTACAAATTTTTCACATCACCGAAAAAGAGTTTGGTTTATGTTTGCATTAAATAAGTACTTTGCTGATAAATGCATTAATGTGTTTTTCTAAATAAAATTCGAATTTTTCTATTTTTTCCTCGTTTTATTCAACTTACACTTTTTGTTCAGGATAAAGTCTTTACAAGTTTTTTTTTTTAATGTTTGTTACTCATTTAACAGAGTTATTGTATGTTAAACATAAAAAGTGGCTTTTACCACAATTTTATTGATTTTCATCCCAGATTTTTCAAAAACTACTCCATATACCGTTCTGGGACCTATTTTATTCGATTTTTCAGGTGAAAACCATAAGAAATCACTAATTCTGCTGATTAATTAACGTCCTAAAAATTTCAGTACGACCTCATTTCACCGTGGTAAATGAAATCCGACGAAGTCTTTTACTTGATGTAACTAGCAAACGAAGCATTTTAGGGCTTATGTTTATGCGAACTTTTTTCATTATTTTCACGAGTAGAATAGGTTATGGAAACCCCAGGATAACTTCGTGATACATTCTGTATAGTTATTTTCGTGACGTCTTAAGAAATTATATGAACATTAATTTTTTTATACCTTCTACTAATTACGAGTATTATGTTTATAATTTGGCATCACATTAAAATAACATTTTTATAGAATGTTTCAGAATAATTTGACAAATACCACGACGATTTAATAATTTTAGCTAAATATCCTTCAAATTAATCTTTAATGGAATAATTGTAATATAATACAAAACTTTATTTTTAAAAAAAACAAGCTAAATATATAAATGTAAAATGCTTTTTGATTTCATTTCTTCTCTAAATTGTGATAGCCATCACAGAAATCAATGCCAGATTAAAAATAACTTTTTCTTTCTTTTCCAGTTTAGCCTCCGGTTATTACCGTTCATATAATACTTCAGTGGATGAATGAGTGTAAATGAAGTGTAGTCTTGCAGAGTCTCAGATCGACCGTGCCTGAGACGTGTGCTTAATTGAAACCCAACCACCAAAGAACACCAGTATCCACGATCTAGTATTCAAATCCGTGTAAAAATAACTGACTTTACTAAGATATGTACGCTGGAACTCTCGACTTCCAAATCTAAAAAATATTTATTTTAAATTTAAATAAATATTAAATTTAAATTTTATTTTAATATTTATTTTACATTTAAATTTATTTGGGAAGACGCGTCCACCACTAGACCAACCCGATGGGTTAGATTAAAAACACCTTACAACACTTAGCTAAAATGTACACCAAAAAAAGCTGGCAAAGTATTGCACGACTTTCCCAGTTGCTGGTAATAAAAATTAACAGTTAGAGCCAAAACGAGAGGTGGGAATAGATTTTAACAAAAAATTCTTTAAAAATATTCATATACGTTATACTTAACAAATTTTCTTAAGTAAATCTATTTTGTTTCCTTAAATCAAATACCATTTTGAAGACAAAAATAAGAAAAAGAACATTTTCAAACAACCTTTCTGCATTTTAGGTCCAGGGTCTATAATTAAAAAATGTTCTAGGCATTTCTTTATGGTCTATATATGAAGTATAAACTTTCAAATAATTCTGAAAAATATTAAAACCAAAGGGAGATAAAGCAAAAGAACAAAAAACATACATCTCAATTTTAAGAGATGGGTTTGATTTTTTTTTTGTATTACTATATACGCATTGTTGGAAATAAACTTTTTTCTAAAATGCCTCTGAAGAAAATTGAATTCGTTTTTTAGCGATATCCTTTCAATGAATTGTGAAGAAAAAAATTAATTTGATCAATAAATAGAAATATTTTACCAAAATTTGAAGAAAATTGCTTCCTTCTCTTTTATAATAAATATTAATTTTGTCTAGTTTCTTATTTTTCAGAGATATTTCATAGAATATTATACATCAAGCATCTTATAATAGATACACCGTTAACATGTTGAAACCTTCATTATATTTGTACCAAGTATTGAAGAGAAACAAAAAAAATCCCTTTCGGCACGCCGGAAGTCAGAGGTAGATTTCACCGGTGCTAAGTAGGAGATAAAAAAATGTCCACCTTAAAGTTAAGAAAAACTTCAAATTGTCTCAATACGACAACGGTTACATGTGAAAAAAAATGTCACGTGTTTAGCATACCACAAGCCCCATCTTTTTACAATTCCAGCAACATTTTGGTTATCCCTTGCCGTAAGGGTTAGTCATATCAAAAATTGTTTCCGAAAAATTTTTAGGTAATGTTTAGAGCAGGGCTTCTTAAACTGTGGGTCGCGACCCCCAGGGGGGTCGCGAGACTACTGAAAGGGGGTCGCAAAGATCTGATACTTTTCAATCATTATAAATAAAATTTTAAAATTAGTATACACACTACGTACAAATATAAATACAAATAAAAATCATACAAAATACTATTGTAGTTTTATTATAACTATTTTTTTAAAAAAGTGGCAATGCAAAACTGTTATGTAGGGCCTATAAATGAAAATATGGAAGTAGCATTTAAAATAATAAATACAACGCGCTCCTCGATTTTCAACTGAACGTTCGACATTGATGTCTGGCCGCCGGCGTCAGTGTTTGCAAGATAACTTAGTGATTATAAGTACCCAGACGCCGCGTCGCCTTACAGCTTACACATACAATACGGAAGCATAATCAAGCTAGGCTAGGTGAATCGGCATATTATTTTTATAAAAGAATAATAAAAAAAATTAAATGAAAGCTTCTTTTTCGGCGTCTTTGTGATACGGCGCCTTTGTGCGCTGCACACTTTGAACACGCCATGCGTCGGGGTTGATCTGATCGTAATTTGTTGTCATTGCACTGGTAAAGATTCGAGTGTAGTTATTTTTCTGTTTGTACTTCAGTTTGGACTCAGCTTTGTCTTCGTAGTGACATGTGTGTATTTACTGTGTAATTTTCAGTTGGTGTTTTTAATTATTACGTTAAAGTTCAACTACATTTTGTTTAATTATTTATTATTATTTAACCATCATGGATAAATGGCTAATTAAAATTCCAACTAATAAGTCTGCCACGCCGTCACAACCAAGTTGCAGTGCTTCAAATCCGACTTCTAGCAAAACAAAAAAAAGAAAATATGACGAATCATATTTGCAGTATGGCTTCACATGCTCTTCTCACAACAATGAAGAACAACCAGTGTACTTAATTTGCAAAGAAGTTTTGGCTGCAGAAAGCATGAAACCGTCAAAACTGCAACGACATTTGAATACTAAACATGCAACGTTATCAAAAAAGCCAATAGAATATTTTGAGCGTCTTTTGCAAACATCAAATAAAGAAAATAACACTTTGGAGAAGTATGTTACTTTGAATGATAGATATCTATTGGCATCGTATGAAGTTTCGTATTTGATAGCAAAAACGAAAAAGCCTTTTACTATTGGAGAGCAACTTTTACTACCTGCAGCTATAAGAATGTCTGAAATTGTTCATGGAAAACAGTATGCTGCTGAAATTAGTAAAATTCCATTATCAAATGACACTGTGTCCAAAAGAATTTCAGACATTAGCAATGATCAATTTCAACAGCTTCTTATGAGGCTTAAAGACAGCTCAAAGTTTGCAATACAACTGGACGAGTCGACAGACATTTCAAAAATGGCACAGTTGTTACTTTTTGTAAGATATATTTATGAGGGAAGCATTCATGAAGATATACTGTTTTGTCGTCCTCTGGAAGGTCATACTCGTGGAAAAGATATATATAAAAAAGTAAATGAGTTTTTTGAAAAAGAAGGATTAAATTGGAAAAATTGTGTTGGTGTGTGCACGGACGGTGCTGCAGCAATGACCGGACAAGATCTTGGTTTTACAGCATTTGTTAAAGCTGGAAATGATCATATTACATTTACACATTGTATGATTCACCGAGAGGCACTTGTTGTTAAAAAAATTGCACCAGAATTAAACACTGTGTTTTTTGATGCAGTCAAAATCATTAACTTTATTAAAAGTCGAGCACTTAATAGTCGATTGTTTAAAAATTTGTGCATTGATATGGATTCGGATTATACAAGTTTATTGTTACATGCTGAAGTTAGGTGGCTATCAAAAGGTCGAAGTTTGAAACGATTATTAACTTTAAAAGATGAAGTTCTTATATTTCTAACAGAGCAAAATTCTAATTTGGCCGATTATTTTCAAGATAATTTATGGCTTCTCAAGCTATGCTATTTGGCAGATATTTTTGATAAAATCAGTGATATGAATTTATCAATGCAGGGAGTCTGCGTTAATATGTTTATGTTAAAAAATAAACTTGAGGCCTTTGTTAAAAAAATTCTTATATGGAAGAACAGAGTGGAAAGTGGATCGCTCGAAATGTTTCCATTTACTGACGAGTATATAATTAGTAGCAATATTTCAAAAAAAGATACTCCTATAACAAAAATTATAGTTAATCATTTGAAGGATATGGAAGTTTACATGCATAGGTATTTTCCCAATGATATCGATACACAACAATGGATTTGCAATCCATTTTCAATTGAAATGGAAGAAATTAATTTTTTAAACTTAAAAGCACAAGAAGAATTTGCCGAATTAACAAGTGATACTACCTTGCGACTTAGATTTTCTCAAGTGCCTGTGCATGAATTTTGGATAGAAATCAAATCAGAATATCCCCTACTATCGGAAATGGCAATGAACAAATTACTGCCATTTTGTACAACATATTTATGTGAATCAGCCTTTTCCACATTAACTTACATAAAATCAAAATACCGTTCAACTTTAATAAACGTTGAAAATTTATTACGATCTGCACTAACTCAAATTGAGCCTAGATTTAATTATTTGTGTAAAAATAAACAATCACATCCGTCACATTAATATTGTTTGATGTTAATAATATGTTTTTATTAAAAAAATTGTTACAAAAGTTTATGTTTTCTATTGAATATATAGATATAGTTTTATGTTTTCTTATAAAAAAATTGTTACAAAAGTTTATTTTTTCTATTGAATAAATATATATATAGTTTTATGTCATTCTATTTATTGTGTTTTATTACGACCGATATCCCGTCAACGTTTCCAATTATATATATGTGAAATGAATGGGTACGTATTCTTTAATCCTTATTTTATTTACATTGTAAAATAGTGCGATATTACATCTACATCTACGGTTAATATATATTTCATTATATGGAGGAGGGGGTCGTTTAAAATTTCCTAAGCTTGAAGGGGGTCGCTATATAAAAAAGTTTAAGAAGCCCTGGTTTAGAGGACTAACGACCACTTTAAACCGATTCGATACTGTACCTATTAAGGGAGGTATGATTTTTTTGTGTTCGAAACCCCATTTTTTTCACCCCTTGGGCCAATGGTTGGTGATATCAAAAAGCTTTACTTAGATAAGTTTTAGGCCCTTATCCAAAGAATAGTAGAAACTTTAAACGAATTCGATATTTTGCTTGATAAGAAAGTTATAGCGATATTTTATTTTTTTCGAAAAAGCTCCCCCACGGTCCGATTTTGGCCGTTAATAAACTCGACCGAGATTTTGGGACGAGTTATTTTTAAGGAACAATTTTAAAGTGACTGGCGTAAAATTACTGCAGTCATCGTGTCCACAAGAAAATGAAATATATATAAATGTATACAATGAAATCTCCTTATTCGCGCTTCCCGTATTTGCGATTTCGTTATTCGCCGTGCAATATTTTGCGATGTCTTTTCTACATTCGCGGCTAAAATTTTCCGTATTCGCGTACATTACATTATGCAGTGACATTAAAAAATAAAAATATTAAAAGATTTAACGGCCCAGGTAAAGTATGGTTCGAATCCCGGCCAGGCATGGCATTTTTCACACACGCTACAAATCATTCATCTCATCCTCTGTACAGTAATGCTTAACTGCGGCCCCGGAGGTTAAAAAAAAAAAGAAAAAAAAAGTAAAGTATGAACGTGAAAGAGGTAGAAGATACGATTCCTGGAAACGGTTAAATGTGAAAACACTTACCGAAGGCGTTAAACTATCCCGTGATCTTGTCCAGTTTTTGATAGATGCTGATCCATCTTTGAATAGAAGCCTTAAAGCGCAAAATTGAAGATTCCCTGCACGAATACACATAACTTCAAACAGATTTAAAAAAAAGAGCGAGACAAAGAAAAATTACAAATTTTTGTAAATGCAATCTAAAATACTGTAGGTTATTTTTGTAAATTTCTTCTACAGTAAAATTTTAGTTTTAGTGTACGTAGTACTGTACACTGTTTCTTGACTTTTTAAGGCGATTACAGTGTACGATTTGAATATGTAATACCGTTTTCTAATACAGTACATACTGCAGTGAGTTTTTAAAACAAACAATTCGGTAAGTGGTTACGAGTAAATTAGGAAATATACTGTATTTTGTTAAATATTTTTTTTTAGTGTACCTATATACTGTACTAAATCAATGCGTATAATTAATGTTGTCGTCTGTATTTTCATCAATAACATCGCCCTACGTAGTAAGTACGCATGATTTTTTTTTTCATTTTATTAACCTTCTTCCTTAAATGAATATCAGTTCCGTTCTATAATCGCGGCACTTTTACTGTTTATAACCCCCGCGAATAAGTCGATTTTACTGCATATAAACTTTTGAGTTGACAGTGTTTTTGGGGTCTGGGTGATGTGAAACGCGAAGATATGTCGAAATTTTCCGGAAATCGAATCACGGTACCCATTACAATAGGAAGCTTTCTTATGAAATCTATCTAAAAACCTTACCTGCCCAAATTATTAGAATTAAAAAAATAAATATTATTTTGCAGTTAAATGTGCTTTTAATTGTAAGACATTTAAAAATTGAGCATTTTTCAACAATCAATTACTACTATTAATAGAAGTACAAACTATTACTAGTTTGTCTACTAAAAAATGACAACAGTATGAAAATAACCATCCGATAGGAAAAATTGCACTTTGTATTATTTAACGGTGACAAAATCATTTTATTGAAAATACCAACCTCAGCGAGAGAATGATGATTAGCCGTTTATAAGGTTATGTAATGAATTAATTACATAAAAGAAACAAAAAATTGGACAGTATATAATATTAATATTACTGTGTGGAAGATCAATGCTTAGCAGAAGCAGTTAATATATCTGAAGTCTCCTGCCTAATTCTGTTTTTTGGCCAATTGGTGTTGGATGTTAATTTAATACATCTTAGTTTACCGACTAAGGTATAATAAAAGAGCTACATATCTGCTGTCATTAAGGAACATAGCTACTGATGGATCTTGACAAAATTGCCAAATAGATATCCTGAAAATAATCAAAAATCAAATGACTCATTTACAGTATGATGTGCTACTTTTAGTAGTCGTTGAACAGTTCCATACCACAAAGGATGATCACCTCACTGTACTCATACCAAATAGGAGCTAGTCAGCTATTAGAAAGAACTTGCATGGTATATCAGTTTGAACCAGGGTAATGGCTAACCCAATTCCCATTACGCTCATTCAAGGAAAGTCTTTATAAGGTGGATAATTACCTTATAAAGACCTGCCCGATTGTAGGTTATCATCTTGAGCAGGAAGTCTAGTGTTAAGAGCTTAACAAAGGAAGAAAGCCATCAGTCAGTACTGAAAACTATCCTATTGTTAAGCTTCTTCTTAGCAAACAACAGTGTCATCTTCTCACAAAATATAAAATGATAAATAAAAAATTAAGACTGCATAAACATTTTCAAATTATTTTTTATTGACGCAAAACAAATAAAAAATTTAACAGATATGGTAACACAACCAAAATTACATAATTCAATCTTTTTAATATCTTCAATTAGACAATTTTAAGTAACCACATACACATTGAGCGTCATATATTAAATCTCTTTGGCTTAGACTTTAAACACAAATATTATACATAACAATAATAATCAAAATGATTATTCTTATTTATTTATCACAAATATAAAAATTAACAAAGCTTTTTATAAATTAAGCACAAACAATGATCTAATCACCCGTAACAATTTAAATAGATTTTACTTCTTATGAAATACAATATATATACTTTTTTTGGGTAACTTAGGTCATATATAATATATTACATTATTTAAATGTACATAATATACAAAAATCTGAATAAAGAATGTTAGTTTTCTTCAGAATAAAAAACATTACTTTATATTAATTAAAAAAAGTGTTTCGATTTTTTGAAGGACTTTAAAAAAGTAAACTTTACTTACTTTAAACTTTAATAAAGTTTCATGGTTTTCTCATGCTTACTAATGGTTTAAACATTCTCCCTTTTGTGTTTTCAGTAATTTATCAAAACAAAACAATAATAATTTTAATTATTCTGTCACTTTGTTGTATATAAAAAACTCCAGAGGTTTGAAATTATATAAATATAAACCTTTAAAAGAATTACAAATATTAACCAAACATTATGTCCTTCTTTTATTTATTACTACTTATGAAAACACTGGATCCTTTTGTTAAAGTGTTAGACAGTAGGGAACAAAATGAAAACAAGAGAATTAACCAGAATATACTTTACAGGAAAACTTACTTCTTTTTAAAGATTAAAAATTTATCATATCTAAAGATATTGTGGAGATGAATTTTTATATCTCTTGTGAAAGATTCAGTTGATGTAAATTTGCAAAATAAAGAAATCAGAATTTAACTTTTTTATTTGCTAATTTTTTAAATTATTTAAAAAAAAAATCCAGAAAATATCACAAAGTTATATCAATATTAATTATTTAAAACTTGGAGAACTAAATGTTGGAAATGATCATTCAAACTTCTTATTTTCTAGTCAATATCAAGTTATGATAAATTTTCTTTTCAACATGTTCTATTTTACTCATTTTGTATTAAAATATATATAATTTATCTATAATTAAAATGAAGTTATTTACATGTAAACATCAGTACAAATAAGTAACAATGTCCAGAAATGGTTTGTATAGCCATAAACATGGCTCAGTAATCAAGTTATATAAACTCTGCTCTAGAATATTTATCACAAGCAAGGAAAATATATCAAGGCTTAGGTTTACAGACTAATAACTCGGCCAGTAGCTTTACTTTGTTTTTATGCAAACCCTGAAAAGGAAAAGGAGTTCCTAATAGGTCTATATTCAAACTGCCACCCCACTGAAGCTGAATAAAGATGGCTGTCCTACTGGATAACAGACTGTACCAGAATAGTGGCTAACAAATTTATAAAAGGAAAGGATGAACGGTAATGGATGGTGGATAGAAATAAGGGGACATCAACCCATGCAGGAACTGCCTCTGATAGGGGAAGTTATCTCACCCAGGACCAAAACAGAGCAAACCTTACTCAGATTGTTCAACAAATACCATAGATTCTGTTACGCGATATATACATATATTATTTTTTTTATAAAATGTTACACTTGAGCATTTAATAAAATTAACATTTAGAACAACAGATGAACATTACATATTTTAAATATAAAAAATTATTAATTTACGTATTTTATCTACATACAAAATAGTTATTACTAATAAATTTCACTATTAATTTGATACAAGTACATTCATTAATCACTAACATAACAAACAAAATGAAAGGCACATTTTTTAACAAGAAAACTGTAATATATTCATTATTCTAATAAACAGTAAAATCAAACATGAAATGTACTTAGATCATAGATACACAGCCATAAAAAGGAACACATTCATTAATCCAATCCTACATAATGGAAGATAGAAGGATTAAATTAATTTTTATTCAGTATTTTTTATTAATATATATATATATACTAAACAAAATAAACTAAAAATATTCTTATAGTAAGAACTCTTAACCGAGTTAATTTAAGGAAGCAATAAAGTTTTGATACCAAAATACTATAACAAAAGACACTGACTATGAATCAAAATTGAAAAAAAAAAATAGTTCAGAATAGAATAATCATCAGTTTTAGTTTTATTCTACAATAAAACTAGAAAAATAATCAGAATTACTTGATTAGCGTAATAACATTACAACAAATTAATTTTAAAGGACTTGAAAAAAATTGTAATAAAATTTCTTATAATATATCCCTCTAAAAAATGTATATACTTATAGTTAAATAATTATATTTTTTAAATGTAATAAATACACATTATAGTATAAAATAATACATTATGCTATTATTTATATGTATATATTACATACATATATAGCATATATTTATATGTAACATAATGTAATGTTTTACTGAAACATTACATTAGAATTTAATACAACCTTTTCATCTAACATTTGAATGACGATTTAGCGTACCATAATATGCCAATTACTTAATGCATTAACTAAATCATGATAGAGGAACCATGTCTTGTTCAAAGTAGACTAATGATTAAATATATATTATTGCCTCTTATGAATGTAATTTTAATAAATAAAAATAAAACTGTAATTGCAGATGTAAAGATAAGAAATGTGACAAGAATCCTTAGAAAACAGATTGAAAAGATACTATGATAACACTATTGAAAAATTAGAAAGAAATACCAAATGCAATAAAGCATTAGATTCACAAAAATGTTGATATTTACTTCAAAACATTTACTGGTTTCAGAATATATATAAAGAGTTTTTGGTTTCTGTTTTAGTCTTGTATATAATGGCACTTAATACTGACCTCACACAAAAAGTCATTCTCACTTCAAGATCAGTAACTCAGTCAAGAGAAAACCTACTATACTAAAATCAATTATAGGTCTTAATTTAATATATATTAATATAATAATAATTAAGCTCTCTGAATTCACAGAACATTAGTATGTGAAAAAATTGGCCCCAATTTTTACAAACTATATTAATCATAAATTAACAAATATACATTCAAACAATCCTAATCAATATTAATAACCATTTAATGATATCGAAATGATGTACCTATGTATATTAACAGTTAGCATCACAATACAAAAGGAATTTACAATATTATTACATCTAAATTGTTGCACAATTTTATTTATCTAATATCCAGATGCAGAAGAAATATTACAAGTTGTTTATAATACTTTTTATAAGTATTTTACATGCTCTCAAATGCATGATTACTTATCTAATAACTAATTCTTATTATTAGATGTGTAACTGATTTCAACTCTTAGAGCAAAAATTTTAATACGACATTTCAATTTTTTATGAAAATGTGTAAATTATATGATAGAAGATAATGCAATATAATGTATTTAGAAAGATAGCTATGTTATCACAACACTGAAAACTTAACTCTAAAACCTGAATTGAGAACATATTATTTACTATGTGTGTAATAATGTTTTTCTTTAGAAATTATAGTTACTGTAATAATAGATTTTAATCTAATGAATCACTCAAAAGTTTAAAATACAAATTTTAAAAGGTAAGAATCATTAACAGAAATAATTCTGATATCTTACTCCTGTGTAGACATTAATTACCATATTTGCCCGAACATAGGTCACGCTTTTTTTTTACATTTTCTTTAATAAAATGAGGGGTCAAACTATATGCAGGAGGCGACTTACATTTGGATTTGACCGAGCTTTCAAGTTGTTTCGCAGTTTATTTTTGTTTCTATATTTGTGATGGGAGACTTATTACAGTATATATTTGTAGCAATAACTATTTTCAGTTATTATTATTAATAAAAGTACCTAATTACAAATTTCTTATTTTTACAGATATTGATTTTTAAATTATAATATAGGTAAATAAATTTAAAACAAAGAATTACATTTTCACACTTATAAAGAAAAGTGATAATTAAATGAGACTAAGTAACCGGTGATGTTTTTTAATTTTCTCATTTCTATGAAATTACATTTTTTAATTTCTTTTATTTTAATTTTTTCTTCAAATAATAGTTAAACATTTATTTTTGCTGAATATCTGATAATCACTTTTCTATCTTGATGAAGTGATTCAATGCAAGGATTAACCTTCAATTTATCTACCTGCATGAACAGTTAAGGTTTATAAACAGTTACGATTAGAACATGCAAGATAAACAAAGGAGTCCTTCATGTAAAGGTTATTGCATTAAAATCCTATATTTTGGGTCCGGGAATTTTGAAATTGTTCTTTATATAGAGGTATCTATTAAACAGGTTTCACTGTAATTTGTAACAACTTTTCTACTGTTTTGTTTGTATGTAAACTTGGTTTTCATTCTAAATTCTCAGTTTAAAGCTATTTGGCATAAAGGTAACATCAAATTTTAAAAGAACTATTTATTGTGATTTTTCCCCCAGAAATGAGTGAAAGTGTAAAAGGATTTTGCCAAAATTTTAAAATGAGATTTAAATTACAAATATTAAGTGAAGACGAAAAGTCTAATAATTGTAGTGCAGCCAGAAAACATGGTGACAACAAAAAAAAACCACTGTTGTTGGAGGAAGCAGAAAGACTCCATACTGACCATAATATCTTCCCAGGAATCTTCCAGAGGACACCAGTAGGCCATTTTTAAGAAACAGATGATTTAGTTGTCGAATCCATTAAAGAAAATAGAAGTAAAGAATTTTGCATTACAACAAATGCAATCAAGATTAAAGACCGTGAAACTGATGACGGTAAAGGTGTAGAAAATGTTTAAAGAAGTTTAGGTTGGTGTAGGCACATGATGAAAAGAAATGGGCTAGCCTTAAGATGTTATAATTACCTCAACAATTACCAGTGGATTACAAGAAAAAACTTACTGCTTTCCAGAAACACATTATTAATCTAAGAAAAAACACAAAATTACCGACTAGACAGAACTGGCAATGCTGATCAAACTCCTGTTTTTTTTGACACGCCTACAAATACAACAATAAAAGGGTGAAAAATCTGAGTTAATTAAAAAAAACTGAAATGAAAAGTAACGGATAACAGTTATGCTGTGTGCATTAGCTGATGAATCAAAATTGCCACCATTTGTGATTTTAAAGAGAAAAAT
The DNA here is from genome assembly GCF_047948215.1 of Lycorma delicatula. Classification (NCBI taxonomy): domain Eukaryota; kingdom Metazoa; phylum Arthropoda; class Insecta; order Hemiptera; family Fulgoridae; genus Lycorma; species Lycorma delicatula. The sequence continues at coordinate 43,563,253 of NC_134458.1, forward strand.
GTTGCCAAAAGAAACACTAACAAAAAACATTATTGTACAAGTAAATGAAAAAGGATGGATGGACGAGTCTTGCGTCAAATATTAGCTTAAAATGGTCTGGTCCAGAAACTTAGGTATTAGAAGACAACGATCCATGTTAATACAAGGCATGATTTTAAAGTAAGTACCGTTTTGAAAATCCACCGCTGCTACTGCGGTTGATATTCCACACATGCCCACTGTGTACCCACATCTGTTGGCAAGCCACATACACCATTACGGAAATATTCGACTGTGTTTACATTTGTTTGTGAGTATTTAAAATATCTCTGCTGATCGAGACTCCTTCCGACTGTGAAATACATGGTGTGATTCGTTTTCTTAGTGCTAAAGGCTTGAAAGCGGCTGAAATTCATAGTCAGATCAGTGAAGTGTATGGAGAAAATATTATGAGCGATGGAATGGTATGAAAATCGGTTAGAGCTTTTAAATATGGCTGCCAGAATGTTCATGTTGAGGAATGGAATGGACAACCTACTGTCATTACTGAAGATTTGGTGCAGAAAGTTGACGAAAAAGTGAGAGACAACAGATGCTTTACGATTTCTTTGCTATCTGAAGAGTTTCCTCAAGTTTCAAGAAGTGTTGTCTATGAAATTGTGACCGAACACTCAAATTATCGACGATGGTGTCAAAGCAACCGTGTTGGAATGGTTATTAAGTCAGAACTTAATAATTGCAGACTTCTATGAGAACAGTGTTCAAAAGCTGGTTGCACGATATGACAAGTGCGTTAATATTGGTGGCAATTATATAGAAAAGTAGATTAAAGTACAGGCTTTCACGTAAAAATAAAATTGTTAATAATAGTGTACTAGTTTTTCTTTAATTTCAAAACGGTACTTACTTTAAAAACATGCCTCGTATTTAGATGCATTCAGGGATCATATGACTGAAAATGTAAAATCGGAATTAAAAAGAACTAAACATGGATTTATTTATAATACCTGATGATATGACTTCCGTAACAGGTTTTGGTTGTACTTCTGAATGAGTCTTTTAACGATAATCTTAAAAAAATTTTAAATGTTGGATGCGAAGGAACAGTCATAAAATAAAACTCCTACTGGAAGAATAAAAAAGCCTTCCTTGAGTTTATTATTTAAATGGGTTATTAAGTCATGGAACTTGATTACACCAGAAAGCATTAGAAAAGGATTTAAAAAATGTTGCATTAGATGAAACTGAAGATGATATTTTGTGGGAGGAAGAATCAAATAATGAAAACAATATTTTATTTTCAGATGGCAATAGTGATGATGATAGCATCAATTGAAGTGTCATGTGTTGTGAGTGAATTTTTGTTAAGTATTGAATTCTTTAATGCAATTTTTTTCTTCATGAAAATATAGAAAAACAATGTAAATAAAAGTTTAAAAACTGCTGTCATTATTATTTCTTTTAAATATTTCTTACTAAAAATCTTGAACGCAATTTTAATTTTTTTTATTATGATGCTAGAGTATTTAGATATAAAATTTAAGCATTTATGTATAATACTATAAAATAGTATAATAAAATACTTATGAAATAGTATAACAAAAAGTATGTGTAGTATTATATATAATAAATTTTGAGATTAAATACTTATTGGAGGTAAAATTACCTCTTTTGTTTTGGAAAACAAAATTCTACCAACATTTTTTCCTTAAAATTAAATTCAAAAATGGGGAGGGTTCAACATATATAGACTCATTTTAATCACCCCAGATGATTTTCTCGTAAACTACACACAATACAAAAAAATGACCTAAACAAAAGTTACTCAGATATGACCTTGAACTTGACCTTACATCGAGGTTAAGATGATTTTTTCAAATGGAACATATTTTTGAACCCACCAATGAAAAGGCAGAAAATTCTACATTGTAATATATAGTCACACATATGACCTTGGATCTTTTATGAAGGTCATACGGCTAACCATCAGAAATAGTGTTATATGAGTTACACATTTTTCAAGATCATACAATATTCCTGAAATATACCAGGCCATTTATCTCACAAACTTTAGGAAAGAGTATAAAAATGACTTTACACTATCGTATAACACTATCTCTGATGGTTAGCCATATGACCTTCAAAACAGGTCCAAGCTCATATGTGTGATTACACATTCCAATGTAAAATTTTCTTATCTTTTCATTAGAGAAAATAGTCAAAAATAGGTCATAAAATAAGTTTGGTGAAAAAAAATTTGGCAAAAATAGGTCATTCCATTTGAAAAAATCATGTTAACCTTAAAATAACAGTTAAGTTCAAGGTCACCATGAGGTGTCCCTCTTCAATCTGAGTAACTTTTGTTTAAGTACAAATTTTGTATTGCGCGTACTTAACAAGAAAATTTCCTGGGGCAATTAAAGTGTAACACTCTGTATTTGAGCAAATTTGGTAATTACGTCAAACTCTCCATTAACCAAAGCAATTAATTACAGCTCTGCTTTTGGATCTGAAATTGGTTGAGACTTCTAGGATAAATTTTTATTACCCAGTAATGCCTTAGTCTGCTTTCAACAAACTTTATTCAAAATTATACTATTATTATTAAGCATTAATTAAACATTTTACAAGAATTTCAGGAAAATGTTTAAAATTGTTTACTAAATTGATTTTACATAATATTAAAGAATGCCAAACCTAACTTACAAACTGAATGCAGTGTACAATCATACCTTGCCATTTGTGGATTTTTTGGTCGTGGATTTTAAAATATTTTATGCTGATTTTTTTCATAAGTTTAAATTACACAATTTGTTTACTACAAACTGTAATTTAAACTTGTAAAAAATAATTGAATAATACTGAATACTGGTACATAAATTTTGAGCAATAAAAATTATAATTTTAATACAATATGTTTTTAAAATAGGTCAATCATGTAACAACATGAAATCCAGTTATAATGGAATACTATTTATTCTTAACCACAATACTTGCCTGCAAATTTTTAATAAATTGTACTATATCTTTTAATCTTTTACTAGCAGACCCGGCAATGGTTCACTATTGCTAGATTTGAGTATATATAGATTAAATTACCACAATTGAAAGTTTGATAAAACATTAACAAAATGAACATTACAGAACTTCACAAAATTTAAGCTTTCCTTTTTTCCCCTTTCCCATCTTCATTTTTACCATATTCCCTTTTCCTTCTCCGATTTCTCATTCCCTTTCCTGTTTTTCCTTTTTCCTGTTTTTCTCCTTTTCCCTTTCCATTTTATTTTCCCATTTTTCCTTTTCCCTGTTTTCCTCTTCTTTCCTTTTACCTTTTTAGATTTTTTCATCTTTCCCTTCTTTCCCGCGTGTAAATTGGTCCAGTAGTTTTTTTGTCTATAGCAGGCACACATATCAGAAACATTGAAATGGAATCATAAAATATTTAGTATAGCATGTGTTGCTTTTACGTCCAACAGATAGCGCTGTTTTTAAAAAAAGCATGTTTTTACCTGTCACAGGTGTGACATCTTAGGTACATAAAAACACACGTGTATTCGAATGCAACGTTGTGTCAAAATTTCAAAGCAATCAGTGAAGAACTTTTGTTAAGATTTTGAACAAACGAACATTTACATTTATATAGATAAAAACTTATTTTGATTGAAATTTTTTAGAAAAATAAGCACGATTTTTATAGTCATTTAAAAATACTAACATATTGCTGAATGTATAATGTATCTTTAGTGTTCATTTTTTATATTGCATCATGACTTTAAAAAAATGTTTAATGTTTAAAGTTTTACTATCACATTATTTTGATCATATTAAATTAGACAAAACATACTAGTAATGTTCATGCCTATAGGCATACTACTCCATTTTTAAAGGCAAGTTGTTATTTTTATCAAATAATATTAGATTTTATAATACATTTCTATTTCTTTGCATTTAACATTATTTAAGTTTTATGGCTCATGTTTTATATGCAATTTTACATATTGTGAAGTTAAGAAACACATATTTAACAAAATTAATAAGGTATGACGACAGTATTCTTCAAATTAAATCAAATGAAAAATTTGGTTCAGCACTCTTACACTCTTAAGAGTATACACTGTAATTATTTTGTAATAATAAAACAAAATAGCTTCTACACACACAAACAACTCATATGGGTTTTAAGTTAATACAATAAAGTTTATATCAAACCAGAGCTCAGTTAAGTGTTACTCAGTTAATCAAGAGTTAACATATACAAAATGTTTAATGTATACAAAATAATTTAAATAAATAAGTAAAAAGAAGGCCATGTAAAACTGGCAGAACACAAAATGTCAACAGGTGAGTTCTACTAATTTTATATATTTGTTACTAATGCTACTGTTTACAATATATACAAAAAAAAATTAATAAAAAAATAAATGAAATAATAAACAAATACACCTATTTTACAGGTAACACATTAATACTAGATGCACACATTATGACTTACTAAATAAAAACAGCTAAAGATGGTAAGGGATAATCTTTTTTAAATTTCTTATTTATTTAATACTTTGTTAGTAAAGCTTATAAAAACTGCTTCGTCTTATTAATCTGCCAAAATTTTTTAGAAATGTTAGATATTAGTGAAGCTATTAATCAATTTTAGTGATTATTGGATTTTACTTTACGCAATGTAATAAGTTTTTGACTAATTTAATTAAACTGAACCTTTTAAGTATAAAAAAGGCAATTTAGCTTGTGTATCATATGTTTAATTTTGTGTATGGGTGAACTGAGAGGAAAACCATTAAAGTATGTTTGTTTTTAAACAATATATATAACTTTTCTCTGAACCCTCCAAAATGTGAAAATCTAAATGTGGTTTTACAAACTTGCTTATACACTTCACTTGATTTTTTATTTAAACAGAATTTACTAATCTCAACAATATTATCATTATCAATTACAAAATAACAGTTATTTAAATCACATTTCCATTTTTTTCTACATAAAAACTAATTTATTTTATTTACTTCTCAAACTAATTAATGGAAGAAATGTTTGCATTTGCTGTTTTTCAAATAAAACAGAGAAATATTGCGTTATGAACAAGTCTGTATGGCAATAACTGTCATTTAAAATTTACAATTTCTCATTAAGACAAACAGCAAAGCGTTTGATTTACAATCACCCATATTAATTTTTAAAAATACATAAGCAAATTTATGTCTTTCTAAACTTATTTCCCTTTAACAAAAGAGCTAACTTAAGGCTGGATATTTCTTTACTGCCATATGTTTTCTTCTTCTTCCTCCAGTACTTTTGAAGCTTTGTGTTTTTTCTGGGTCTAAAAGAAATAACTTAAAACTTTTTATTGCAACGAGTTCTAATCTAATAAAACCTCTTTTATTTATATTAAATATAGCCAGTGTTTTAGAAATATTTTATATATATTATTATTATCAACAAAGCAACCTGCACATAAACTGGAGCACCGGTACTTTTCTGGTAACAGTAATAGACTTTTATTATTCAAAAGTTTAGATTTAAAAAATACTTCTATGATTTTCTGTATCGTTTGAAATATTTTTAATATTTTAAAGGAAGGATATATTATCCAGTAATAATGTGATATTGCCAGATCTCACTTGCAACAATTCCTTAGCACCTTTTTGTACATTCTTAATTAATTTTCTTCTTGTAGCTATTTATTTGTTATGCACAGCGGACATTGTTTAGAGCACTACAATTAATTTTTAAAGCAAATATGTTAAACAAACATAAGAAATAAAATTTTCAATTGTTCAAAAATGTACATAAAAAACTTAATTGAATTGTTTACTCCAAATTTAATGTTGCATACTGTTGTAGTTCTAAGAATGGAAGATTTAGGTTGTAATTTTTTAAGGTTGTGAAATTATACTGAATGAGAATTCTAAAATATTTATGGTGCAAGATACCAGATAACTGAAAATCAAGTCTTTATTCATTTCTTTATCCTAGATTTGAAGAGGATAACACATTCACAGTAGTTCATAATTTTAACATATTTAGAAGATTTGATTAGGAACTACTTTACATAATTTAAATGTAAAGAACTATAATAAATATTTAATTGAAATAGAACAGTAAAGAGATATTCTCAAGAAAAATTTACAAAAAATTTAAAATCTAATAATCTTTGCATTATTATAGCGGTGTTAATGATGTGACTTCTGAAAATAGTATTACAATAAGCACTGCCCAAAGCAGAGGATAATTTCAAACAAAAAAGAGACAGAAATTTATGTTCATTGATCAGCAAACATAATTTACTAATAACTAAGACGTTAACTTGTTCTGTTAAAATTTAAAACGACAATGGTTATTGTATTAACATAGGATCAATGTGAAAGATAATAACTTTAGCATAAACTATAAAAAATTCAAACAAAAGCAGCTTTGAAATGAAAGCAAAACATTAATGTTTATAAAGCATAATTTTATATGAATAAATATACAATTCAAGATCATTAGACTAGCTTTAATTTGACAAATAAAAATAACTGATCAACATCCAAACAATTTTAAAACTGATGTAGCTTTACTGTAATACCCAGCTGAGTACGTGAATCTGCAAGGTTACAATGTACACTTTTGGCTTGTATTGAACATTACAAATAAGAGTATTATGGCATCATGATATGATCAAATTTAACTCTTACCAGTATTTTACTCTACATAATGAAGAGATAAATTTAATTAAAAATAATAATACTTTACCAATTATGTTTGCTGCGTAAACAAAAGAAAAAAAATTTTACTGTCAAAAGAAAACTATTTTAAGTGTAAGTAGGTAACTCAAAACTTATATAATGAAGCAATTGAAAAAAAAGATTAATAACCAATAAACTATTAACACATACAGAAATGTAATTCTAAATAATTACTGAAATAAATATGAAACTAGATGGACATTTTAATTGTTAAAAAATTATCCTCAATAGATATTTACTAAAAGATTATTTATATATATATATATATATATATATATACCTAACATTTAATAAAAAGATAACAAAATAATGAAAACTAATTATAATGAATAAGTATATAATTCTTATAAAAAATTACAAAAAGACTACTTCTGCTTTTGTATTATATAATATATAATATACAATATAATAAAAAATAAAAATGACTAAAAGCATGTAACCAAGAACATATTTAGGCAATCCCAGTCAAAAGCAGAAAAGTTACTTAAAAACAGTCTAAACCACTGAAATTTCCAACTCTAACTGCCTATCAGTATGCTGATTTACAAATAAAATCATAAACACTCTTATTTTTAATTAGCACTATTCTTCTAAAAGTAGATACATTTTATCAAAACAATTTCATTTTTGGACAAGTGAAAAGGAACAAGCAAGTTCTACCACCAATGATTTTATTTGGGTAGAATTTCGGAGCAGATCAGAGAATAGTAAGATTGAAATGGGCAGGGTAAATTTAATGAGTAAATGGCCCTTTTTACAGAATACCAACAGACAACTAATACACACATAAATACAATTTTGAAATTAATACAATTCACACATATTTGTAATTATTGCTATAAATTATTTGATATAATCTATCATCAAAAAAATTAAATAAACATCAATAACCTTTTTATAAATAACATCAAAACAGAATTAAATTTTAATTTTATATATATATATATATATATATATATTATTAAACATGTTGTCCAGTGTGATCCATGAATTCAGCATATACTAAAACACTAGCAGAGGCAATTGGTAATTGATTACCTTTATCATATGTTAAAACTGGTAGTTTCATGATTTGTAGGATCAGTTTTAACATGTGATGCACGTACACATACATTTAATTAATATTATTCATACTATAATTAACAAAAAAAATATTCTTGACAGAAAAATACAATTAGTCTTTGGTTCTTAGTGAAACTAATAAAAAAACTTATTTACTTAATAGAAGAAAAATGGATGGAGTAGTGCATAATACATACCAAATACCCAAACATCTAGTGAATTTTTAACAATATAAGAAATCAATATTTGATAAATATGACTTTTCCAAGAATGAATATGGTATTTTATAGATTAACTAGTTAAAGATCTCACTTTTAAGTGAGTGCTTAGTCTATCTTCAAGAACTAATGAGTTAAAATATAATTTCTTGTTACTAAATACATGTGCATAAATTTTTTAAAGTTGTTAAATGATTAAAAGTAAAAGAAAATAGTGGTATAACTTTAATGGTTATGTTTATTTTCCTTAATCAATAATTAATTTTTAGCAATTACAGTTGAATGAAAATAGTAACCGACAACACTTCACTGACAATCAATTAACAATTGCATCCGACACGAACAAAATAATGAAAATCTTTTATAAACCATTAGATAAATCTAATGATTCAACAGCAGATAATCAATAAAAATAGTTTACTAGCAGATAATTAATGATATATGACATTAAAATTATCCTAAAATAAGATCAATGTAAAACAGAAAGAAATAATATAAAACCACCAAAACAGTCAAATGTCTGATAAAGTTGTTAACTTATGTTTAGGAATTCATTTTTCTATTTTTATTATTTTTTCTCTTTAATTTGTTGTGAAAACAAGCTATGAACCACTAACCCAGAATAAATATGTCAAAGGTCTTGCCCATAAAATTTATAAACAAAAATAAATAACAATTATTCCTGAAAACAATCTCTCCACTAAATCAATTTTTCATTTAAAATTGTCACAGTTCTGGTTGTGCCATTCTATTACACATATAATATCAAATGTACAAATATTAACATTTAATAGCAATTATTGCAGATTCACCTAACAACAAGAACTTAAAAAACATTAAAATATATCTATCATAATGGCTTAAAATTGTAGATTTACCTTATAGAAATCATTACTATTAATATATTACAAAAGTTATAAAAAATAAACAATTATTAAAGAAATTCCACCGCACCATATTTTTTCCATTAAAATCACGTTAAAAAAAATCAAAAAGCAGTCAATTTAGTGTGAAATTAAACAAAAAATTTTAAGAGAGGAAGAAGATATAAAACAGTAAATAAAAATTTATAAAGGCCAATTGACCATTTAAAAAAGTATCAAAATAAGGTCTGCTGAGAAGAAATATTATCCTTGAGAAATAATAACTTTCTTGAAAAATAATAACTTTTGACAGTAGAATATAATTTTTTCTTCTTATAAAGAAGAAAAAAGTACAACATGAACTTGTAGTACAAATTCGTCCATAAAAATACTAATTTATTAACAGATCTTTTTGATAAAGAATAACTATTGACACAGATGAAATATTATGATACATTATGTACTTAGCAATGTAGTCAAAAAGGGAAGTAATTTTCAATCCTTAGTCAAGTCTGTCTTTGAAATTATGTAAAAATTTACAAAATATTTTTAATTCATAGGCAACGTCAGTTGTTAAATCACATGCAACAGATCTCTTGGAAAAATCAGAAGTTGAGCAGAAAAGACAGAATGGAATAGTAAAGCACTGGTCATTAATGACCAACATGGTGGCATTAAAAATTGTGACCATATATAATCAAATATTATTTTGTACATAATGCATTATGTACAAATTTATACATATTATTAAGGCATTCAAAAAAAAAAAAAAATTAGAATAAAAACTGAACATATATAATAATTAGTCAAATTACTCTTTTTTTGTTAATACCAATAAGCTGGTTTTTGTTTCCTTCTGGAGGTTTATAAAATCTATTTATTATTTACCGTACGATGAATTACAGGAATAACCAATCCAAAACTCTGAATTCATTCGTAGTTTATTAGCTGCATTGTCAGAGAACTAATTTTAATGAGTACATAATCTTTTTTAATACGCACGACTTATATTGTTAAAAATTCACCTAAGAGCAGTATTTATTAAACATAAAAACAATTCTGCAAACAAATTACTGCAAAATTATATCTACTATGTAATGTTCACTAACTGTAAACTATTCAATTAACTAAAAATAAAATACGTCTTATAATTAATAAATATATTGATAAAATAACAAAAACATAATAAGTATTTTTCTTTACCTCCTAAGCAATAATTGAGCAAAATAATCACATACGCATACATTTTGCCTTGACTTATCTATTATAATAATAAGAAATAAATCACATTCTAATGTAATCTACTTAACTAACAATTAAATTATATATATGCATATGCACGCACGCATGCACACACACACACATTAATATAACATGAACTTGTCAATACACAATTAAGATATTCTGTACTCTTAAAATATTCCATTATTTGCATTAAGTATAATAATAAAATAATTAATTTAATTTTTATTAATACTTTCTTTTTTGTTTTTTATTTTATTTTTATCTTATTTTTTACTACTATACCTTCCCTTTGTTTCATTTTTTTAACTTTTTTAAGTACCTTAATTAGTTTCAATTTAGACTGGATTAGATTTATAGGAGCAGTTTTTTGGGGATTTTTCCTGTTCGTTATCTTATTGAATTAACTTTAAAAAATTATTCTAGTTAATTATTTTTTTTTTTAATTCAATCTCATTTTCTTGGTCTTTACTAACTATTAAACTGTTTAAAATCTATTTTCAAATAAATGTGTGGTTTTTGTTTATTTCAATTTTTTAATAATTTTGTTTTTAAATTGCTTTCATAACTGGGAGTAGATTTTACATATGAAGTAACATGATAAATGTTGACTATACTGGATTATTTATTATCCCCATATCTATTTAGAAACAAAAAATAATAAACTATAATTTTTACAACATTTAACAAATTAAACATAATAATTTGTATCTAATCACAGTTTTAATTTTTAAAAAACATACCCTGAAATCTACCTACAATTAATAAAAGGATACAGGATTAACTCACAATAACATTCATTTAACACCCTAGATATCAGTAAATATATAAAAACACTTTTTAAGAGAATTCTAATTTCTTTTAAATTATGTGAAAAAATATACAACCAATGTGAATTGACATTCATACTTAACTTTGTTATTTTGCTATGATTCTTCAAAACAAGCAGTTAGCCATTGGACCCTCATTTATAACTCTTGAGAACATATGACCAATGCCACATTTAAATTTATTTTGATTAATATTTCAAATTGAGATTAAATGAATGCTTAAAGTTTTGAAAATAGTTTTTTCTTTTTTACTAATCAGAAACGCCTTTAAATGTTTAGAAAATATCCGTGTAGCTAAATAAGTAAATTTTGAAATAAAGATGTTCAGATCTTTTTTAAACAAATTTCAATTAACACAATTATATTCTATTTGCTATACTAAAGCATTTCATCATAGAAAGCAAGTTCAAATTTCCCTAAAACAACTATTGACTTGGTGTGTTTAGCTGAGATATCATTAGCATAATTCAATTTTTTTTCAACTAACTTTTAACCCATAGCTGATAGAACAACGACTTCAAAAAAGCAGCCACTGCTTATCAACTTAGCCATCTAAGTCTACTTTCCTGCAAAAATCAAAAACTAACTGAAGTAACAATAAATTGGTAGAAATGCAGGATATATAACAATATAACAAAGAAAATAGAACAAAAATGTATTAGAAATAAATGGCTATAAATACAATTTCTATAAAATATTTTCAACTTTTAATTATATCCCCTGAAATATACATAAGATCTCTAGTGAAATGATCAGTTAAAAGATTTGATTCATTAAATCTTAAAAAAAATGATCAGCAGACTGATAAAATGAACAGAGAGATTATGAAATAAAATTCATAAATAGAAAAAATAATTCTTTATAATTCTCATGGAATAATTAATACTGCAGTAGTTAAACAATAATTATAATAATTAAAACAATATAAGAAAACAATAAATAAAATATTATACAATTTATTGAATATAATACTGATTACTTAATAAAACTAACAAAAATATCCATCTCTGAGAATCAAAAGCCTGTGACTAGGATAAAAATTGTTAAGAAAAAATGATATTCAGGCTTACAGCAAGTAAGCCTAATACTTGCTGCAAAATCTAAGTTTTAAAGTGAGAAAAGCTAAAAGCTAGATAAAAGCTAAGCTTTTAATTCTTTTACAGTATATATATATATATACATATATACACACATATATATATATATATATATACATATATATATATATATATACACACACATACAACACAAGGTAGGTTAAAAATTTCCCATAAATAGCAATAATAAAAATAATAAGATAATTTTGTGTTTTTATGTTGGCAGCACTCATAGTATCATGATACAACCACATCACATGTTTTCCAATTCACAAATACTAAAGCTGTTTGTTTTGTATTACATATGTTATATGAAAAATGTCAGAAACCAAATAGCGCAAAACATCACTTTGCATTATGCTAAAAAAAATAACACAAGGCATTAACATTGCTAAACAAGTGTATGGAGAACTGGTAATGACAAAAAAAGTAATTTAGAATTGGCATAAGTGTTTTAGTGAATGTTATGTAAGTGTTAAAGATGATATCACAGTGGGCACTTGTCTATCTCAACAAATTACTGAAGATGTTGTTCAAAGTGATAAAAGAAAAACTGCCAAGAAAATTCTATCAATAGTTGAGATATCAGCCAGAAGTTGCCACAGTACTCTCCATAATGATCTGAACATGAATTGCATTTGTCAACACGTTGTTCCAAAAATGTTGTCTACTTATTACAAAGAAATTCACATGACACTGGCAGGACACCTCATCAATATGGCTGATTAAGGATCATAACATAAGATGAGACACAGTATTTATGTATGATCCACAAACAAAATACCAATTATTAAAGTGGACATCAACAGCATCACGGTCACAGAAATTTCATTTAGTTAGGAGCAAAGGAAAAGTTATGCTGGAAGTTTGTTTGATTTGCAGGGAAAGGGAATTATATCGTAAATTATTCACGAAAAATTTATTCCTGATAGGCAGACCGTGAACAAGGAAATGTATGTCAATATCCTTTATTGTTTATTGGATTCAGTAACAAGGAAGTGTCCTGAAAAATGAGAAATTAAGAATTGGATTCTTTTGCATTACAATGCACAAGCACGATCCATTCTTGTTAATGAATTTTTGGTGCAACATAATGTATTAACTCAGGAGCATCTACTGCACTATCCTGATTTGACACAATCTGATTTTTACTTGTGTTCTCATTTGAAAGATGTTCTTAAGTGTAAAACAGAGAAGAATTCTGATGACGTGATGGCCAATGCAAAGAAGCAACTGAGGATATTATCTTAAAATGGGTTCCAGGAATGTTTCCAACAACCATTATAAATTTTGACGAAAGTGTGTAGTTGCCAAAGAAAAATATTTTGAAAAAATTACTCTTTAACTTTTTCATGTAAACAATCTTTGACAAATAAACTAATACCACAAATTTTTGTACCTACCTTGTATGTTCACCAATAAAGTTTTTCTTTTTATAAAACTACCTATAAATACATTTTTCAAATCTCAATTTTACAAGTATTGCACAATTTTTAATACAATGAAAGTGCTTAAAAAATTATAATAACTAATTCTCACTATTAGTTTTGGCAATTATAAGTTTGTTTATATGAAAAATATACTGACAGAATAGTACCAATGCACTAAATATTCTGTTTCAATAATTTTCTATTTGAATTTTTATAAAACAATTTAAAACCAAACCTATAAAAATTGTATTTTTTTGTGTAATGTGTTAATAAAACTTAAAAATAAAGCTAGCTTAAATTAAAATATTATTATAACGATTATCAGAAAAGTTTTAATATAAATTTTAATAAAAGGGTAATGAATATTTTTGTACGTATACATACATATAAGATAAAGCATGTATTAATATTATATATTATTAAAAATTATATACATACAAATTCATATATATATATATATATATATATATGCAAAAAAAAAAACAATTTCCAGGATACATTTAGCTTAAATAAGAAAAAACATATTTGTAACTAAAACCAAAACAGAAATACACCAAAAGTCATTAATAAAAAAAATAAATAGAATAGTGACACAATATAATAAATATTAATGTAAGGAAACTTCATAATATTGGAAACACTGAAATACAAGAAAAAAAGAAATAAAAATACAAATACAAAACGAACTCCTAAACAAGACAAACTTTTCATAATAGAAATTATTGAATTTTCTTGCCATAAATATGACTAATAACTTTGTGAGCAATTAGTTTCAGCAACTAAACATAATCAACCAAAAAATAATCCTTCTATTGCTCAGTAAAGGAACAGGTTTTGACTTTTAATAACAAGGAAAATCATTAAATTTTAATCATGGATTCAAATCAGTGGTGTAAATAGGATGGGGAAAAGTGAAAGTGCTTTTGGTGCAAAATACTAAAATGCCATTCTAATTATAAAAGTTGAATTACTCCCAGTGTTCGTTTGCCAAAACTATCACAGCCACTTTTGTAAACTATAAAATAAAAAGACATCAACAAAACAATGAATAAAATTGTTTTTAATAGAAACATACAACTCTTCAGCAACAGCTTGTAACAGAGAGAAAATGATGTAGTGTAACATCATGTGTAATGTTACTATACGGAACTTGGATGAATTTACTTAACTGCGAGTCTCTCGTGTAGTTTTCTGTAGGTTTTTTAAGTTTCCCAAAAAAATTTAAAGCTTATATTTTTGGCTTTTATTTTTTCAACCAAAATTGTTTAATCAAAAAGTCAGAATAATTTATTTATTTTTACATATAGTAAGTAACTGCTACACATCTAATAATTTAAACGTTTCTCTACAATTTACTAATAAAACCCATATAAATAAACACAAAGAAAAGATTTCAGCCAATATGATTTGGTTGAAATAAAATTCTTACAAGTTATAAGAATTTGATAAAAATACATAATTTAATTTTTTCAAAGATGGAATGGTTATTTGGCATTACTGCATATTTACTAATAAGCTATCTGCCATTATAATGATAGTAAAGTATTATAGAGTTTAGAATATAAAAAATAAAATATTTTTTTGATATAGAAGTAATTATGTACAAAAGCAATATTTATATTTGTTAAGATAAAAGCAATATTATATTATTGATTACTACATGGTTTTCAATACAAACACATAATTTTATCTTATTTTGTTTTGGTTACAGTTAAATCATAAGAAAAAATTTTTTACAGTTATAATTTTATAATCATCAAAAACACATAATTTCATTCTTTTCAGTTACAACAATACAAATATATTTATACTCCTTCCAACAAGCATTACAAAGGAAAAATTTCATCTCAATAGTAAATAATCAAACCTAGCACAATAATAAATTAAACAAATACATTAGAAAAAACATTCCATAACTTTCACAAAAAATATATATTTAAAACTGCAAAGCATGTTCATCCATATCCTCTTCTTTATTATGGCATCAGTTAAAGGGCTAATAAATATATTTAAAGATATGTAACAATAAGTAAGCAGTTTAATTTTCATAAGAACTTTGAATATTAAACAATTCTTTTTAAAGGTACCTTTTATTATTTTTCCTGGACACCCATTATCCTTCATTACACCACTGATTTACATAACTCCACTTGTATCTTATAATAAAACAAAACTAAATAAATAGATTATAAATATGAATTATTATAACCATAAAA
The DNA here is from genome assembly GCF_047948215.1 of Lycorma delicatula. Taxonomy (NCBI): domain Eukaryota; kingdom Metazoa; phylum Arthropoda; class Insecta; order Hemiptera; family Fulgoridae; genus Lycorma; species Lycorma delicatula. The sequence continues at coordinate 43,578,930 of NC_134458.1, forward strand.
TAAATAATTATATATATATATAAAACATTCATTACCCAACAGCAATACAGTTGAACACCTCACTGTAATCGAGATATTACCATAGGAAATAAAGCACCAACTGATTCGACATCAAAAATTGTTTCTATTGTTTTGAGATCAATGGTAGCAAGATCATAATGATGTATTTGTAGAATCTTATCACCAACCTTTAGTCCAGGATTACATTCTAGCATCTCATCTACTTCTTCAACTATGAGATCCCCCTAAAAATAAATGTTGGGTTATACAACTGAAAACACAATTATTAATAATGTAAAAAGAAATACTAAATCTGTCTAACATGAAGAAGAAAATAAATATATAATATTATTATCTATAGTATTATATAAAGAGGAAGAGGGTTTTTTTATTTGCAATAAACAAAAAACTACCCGATCTATTGCTACTAAATTTTTACCTGTTTCTTGGGTTAGTGAGAAGGTTTTTGAATATATTTCATTTCGAAAAAAAAACTATATATATATATATATATATATATATATATATATATATATACACAGCGGATTCCAGATAATCAGACCACTTTAGGACCGAGGCTAAATGACCCTATTAAGCAATATTAACAAAAAATGTACAAATTCGGTTTACGGGTTTATTCTAATTATTAAAGTTGAATTTGTGATTTACTATTCTGAATTTTATTTCTAATATTAAGATTACACGAACAATATTATAAATTACAACATAATAAAAATTTAAATATCTACCATACAATATGTGTCTTATAAAATACAATACATTATTTACTATCCTTTTACATTACATAGCTATGTATAAAAATAGGCCTATTACATTTAAGAAGATCTACTGTTCTGGAACAATGCATTAATGAATAGTTTTTGTAAGCTTACATATTAAAAAAAAAACAAAAGAAATTATAAATAAAATAGAGGTACAAAATAGAGTAATGATTGCTATTTATGATCAGTAAAATAAAAAACTATTTGTTTGAACTTTTTCAAAAAATCTTTTATTTTGTCTTGTCATCTCCCTCTTAAAACTTGGCATTCTAAAAATTTTGCACAGACTCGTAGTTCTTCTAGCGGGCTTCCTTCACTACCTTTTTATATAAAATACTGCTGAAGTTCATCAATGAATTTGTTTGCATCTTGTGTAGATATGCATTTGACATCGGGTTTGTTTTCATCTTCAATATCGTCTAGTTGTTGAGTACCAGTAATACTTTTAATTATTTCTTTATTACCGGTTTCATTCTCATCATAGTATTGTATTTTTTCATCTATACTTGAAAACTCGTCAAAATTTTGAACATCGTGCTGCAAAAAACCATATCACTGTCATCAGCATCGACTGTTTCAGTATCATCATCAGTATTTACTCTTAAACCTCTTTTGACAAAGCAATTTCTGATAATGCTACTTTTCACTTCATCCCAACTATCGGCTATAAACTGAATTGCCTGTAAAAAATTTACACATGCACTAACATATTTAGCCATAGTCGAGGAAGTCAACTATTCCTTCCAATTCTTGTAAAATATGACTTATTAGTTTACTTCGGTAAATAAATTAAAAATTTTTTATTATTTCCATGTCAAGCAGTTGAATTAAACTTGTTCTTGCAGTAGCAGAAACTCTGTTTGAATGTTTCATAAATTTAGATTAGGATAGGCAGTACAGTTATCAATAAGCAGGCAAATCTTTCTTGATTTTTTCTGTAACTTGTTGTCCCAAGCACTCAGCCAATCATGAAAAATTAGACTTGTCATCCAGACTTTTTTATTAAATTAGTAGTGTACAGGTAAACTTTCCATTCTAACCCACTTAAAACATTGTGGTTTACCTGCTTTACCAAAAACAGAAGATTTAATTTGTCACTGTCAGACATACTCATGCAACAAAGCACAGTAATTCGATCTACTGGTTTTTTGAGCCAGATAACGTGATGTGTTTGTAACAGACCCATCTAGCATAGCATGATAAAACAGCCCCATTTTGTCTGCATTATAGATGTCGAGTGAATACTTCTTCATTATTTCAGGAAATTTAGAATTCTTCCATGATTCGGCGGTGTTAGTATCTACGCTTGTCTTTTCACCATGAACTTTTTTAAATTCTATTTCACATCTCCGTTTTCAAAGTAACAACCAACCGTCTATTGCTTTGAAATCATAGTGTCCCAATTTTTTTGTAAACTCTTTTGCTTTTTGTTTTAGCATAGAACCACTGACACTTACTCCTCAACTGTTAACAGTAGAAAACCATTCATTTAAAATTTTCTCAACAAGTGGGTCCTTTCCTTCACGTTTTCTTTTTTGAGAAATTGCTTCTCCTTCACGTTTGTTTAAACCATTCACTGTGAAGTTTCTTCTTGCTGTAAAACCCAAACAATGTAGTTTTTGATGCTCCCAGTAGTTCTGCAAGTTTACACTGACCAGTGTTTGGTGGATTTTTTATTTTGTCTAGCAAAGCAATTCTTTCTGCCAATGTCATGTCTTTACACAGCATGGCAATGAATTGGATAAATTACGATCACCAACTTTTAACTAAACTATCACTTCAAATTAAAAAGATAAAAGTGATTATAAAAATTAAATGATTAACAAAAGTAAAAAGATAAGCAAAAGTGATTAAAAATAATTAAGGAAAACAATAACAACAGCCATACACAATGTACAATGGACTCGAAATGAAGAAAATAAAAACATTTACTTCGTCATAATTACGTGGTGTCATCCGTGTTCTCACACACTGTGTACTGTGCACACCAGTGATAAATGGAAGTTACCTCCCTCAATACAACATTCAAGCAATTTAAATCACTACTAACATGGTGATATTTTAGAAGTAAAAGAAAGAAACGAACAAGCTAGTGGGCCTTATAAGCAGCAATTTTCACCATTAAACTGGAGTCATTTTACGTAAATTATACCAATATGTTTCTGTTTTAACAAAAATGCTACAATTAACCCTGAATAACCGGTGGCCCTATTAACCGGAATCCACTGTAGTAGTGAGGTTTGCTGGTTGAAGCAAAACTTTAATGAATTGAATTAATGAACTGTGAACAGGGTTTGAACAGAATGATTCAAAACAATCAAATGAATAACATTGCATAATAACATAATTAAATTTGCATTAAATAAAGTAATCTATCTGTAGTATTATATAAAGAGGAAGAAGGGTTTTTTGCATAAACAAAAAACCTATCCCGATCTATTGCTATTAAATTTTTACCCATGTTTCTTGGCATAATGAGAAGGTTTCTGGATATATTTCATCTCATAAAATGTCTAATATAATATATATAATATAGTAGTGGAGATTTGCCAGTTGAAGCACAAACTTTAATGAATTGTGAACTGTGAGTGTCTATTACTGTGTGAACTGGGTTTGAACTGATGAATCTAAAAACCAATTTCTAAATATTTTTGAGTTTCATTCCAAGTTTCAAGAGTTAAAGTTGATTTTTAAATTTTTTAACCCTCTTATTTTTTTAATTTCTCGGTAACAAACAAAAGAATCAACCTTATTTTTGGCAAGTGTAATCGTCATGTCAATAAACCAATTTCTAGACTTTTGAAATTTGACCTTGAAAGGGGATGAAGATAAAAAAATGTTGAACAATGATTATAAATTTTCCCCATCCTGAATATAGTAAACAAGATATTCAGTAGATTTGGACTTACAAATACTCTTCAGATAAATATTTAAAAACTGTTTTCAGATTTTTTTCAATTCTGATATTTTCAAGGGGTGTGAAGGTATATGGCACTGTGGTTCAACCAACACAACCAATGCCAACGTCACTATATGTGTGACTGGCAGCACCTGTTTCCGGTTACTTGACTAAAAAACATAAAATAAAAAGATTGATCACTACAAGAAACACAAGTAACCATATAGTACAGGCGAAGCTATGACAGGGAGCTAGTTTTATATATATGTTTGCGTTTTTGTAGCCTTTTCCAAACTACATTAAATTCTAAAAAATTATCCAAGAGTCATAAAAATAACAAAATTAAAATATAAAAAAGTTAATATAACTTTGTAAAAGTTTTTTTTTTTAGAAACACATAAGACATTGAATCTCTATAGCCATAAATTAGCTCTATCACCATAAGTGATGATGATTCTTCAGATTAAGGAAAGTGAATTCAACCATCACCTGCTCATTTTACACTCAATTTTAAAATTCTATGTGTTTAAAGCACTCAAAAAATGGGCAAAACAAAAAACAAATTTAGCAATATATTTAGCTTTTACAGAAAGTGTTTACTTTATTTTTATTATATATATATATTTTTTTTCTTAAGTCAATCCCTTCGAGTATCATATTCCTATGCACTATACAAATTATATTAATCCGATCAACCTAAGCACAGAATTAATAAATACAATAAAATAAAATAGAATGACACCTACCTTATTCCATACTTCATGCAAAAGCGCTTTAGTGAGTTACTCACATCATCAGTTGCTCCATATAATTTTTTTATTCAAATTATTTTATCAAATTACATATTAAAATTGAAATTAAAAATCATCCTATAGTATGCTTAAGATTTAAAATTGTTAAAGGATCCTTTTCCAAATTAAAATCATAACAGAAATAAAACTAAAAATTTTTAAATTCAAAACTTTTTTAAATTTAAAATTAAAAATTGCCTATATATAAAGTCATATACTAAAATTACATTAAAAGTTAAAACTAAAATCAATAAAAAAGTAAAATAAAACAAATAATTTAAACAAAATAGAAATACTTGTGGACTAGCTAGCCAAAGTTATGTGATCATATAACTTTATTTTGTTTCCTATTTCTGAAATTAAAATCAGTGATGAAGGGACGCCAGTTTGAGACTATTGATGTCATTAAAGCAAATTCATCACAGAACTTAAAGGCCATTTCAAATGAAGCTATCCAGGACTGCTTCGCGAAGTGGAAACACTACTGTGAAGAGTGAATAGGGGAACGGAGTATTTTGAAGGGAAGAAGGACCAATAAATCTGTAAAATTAATAATAAAGATTAAAAAAATAAAGTTATTTTCTGAACAGACCTCATATATATATTACACACTTCTCAGGGTAAGGCTATCTAGTTGGACAAATTGTAGATTCCCAATGCTCGAATTGAAAAGTTAATAAACTTAGCCATATAAAAATAACTTATAGGAAAGTTAAATTTACCTTTTCATTCTTGACAATTTTAAATCCAATTCCATATTCTGTTTTTTCCACAGTGACAGGAACCTGTTAAAAGTAAGAAAAATGTGATTATATAAATAGTACCAAAGCCTGGGTAGTATACAAATCAAATATTACATAAAACTTTTAAAAAAATTGAAAATATTATATAATTTACAGATGATATGTACATTTTTACACTAATATTCTCAAGCCTTTGTCATATCAACCAATGTTTTGCCTAAATAAATAATCTAACGTTTAACTAAATATATTTTCCCTCACTATTCCTTCCACAAATCAATCAATAATTTTCCAAACACACTGCTAACATTTTACAATATGAGAGCTATTAAAAAATTGTCTTTCAATTGACTGTTAAAAAGAAACTAGTTGCCATAGCAACATGAAACATACATTGTAGTCACCATTGACCTACAATCTCTTTAAATACTAATCTACCATTTCATTCAGTCCTGGTAAAGCTGTTGTTGATCACCAACCTGATCAAAATAAATCAACCCATGTACCTCAAAGTCGACAGGAGAGACAATAAGAGGTTGTCATTTTCTGCACATTGAATGACACAGCACCAATAAGGTTTATCAACAATTGTATTGTGTTTATGATAATAATATTATAAGTGATAGTGTTATGAGAGATTATTGCTAGACTGCATGCACACTCATTCACTTAAGCCAAAAAAAATTTGAGCAGGCTCTATGAAACAAAAGGTAATGGTTATATTGTTTTGGTGCTGCAAGGGAATTTTTCTGGCAGAATTCATGAAACCAGGAACTAGAAGTAAACTAAAAGTTTATTATAAGACACTGAAAAAGCTTTTGAAGATTTGAAACCTGTTATGAAAGCCTTTTACAGGAAGTTGTGAAAGCATCTATCTTGTGCAGTTCCTGTACAAGATGCAAGGGGCTAATAAGCTGGTTGGGTTACATGAAAAAGGCAGATGAATTTGTAGTGTTGTATTAGGAGTAATATTAAATCAGCAGGCTGGACTGGTGGTGTGAGGATTTGAGTAGAATGGTCAAACTGAAGAAGCATTGTATTTAAAACAGAGATCAAGAAAGTGGTGAATCATCAGGAAAATGCTTTACAGGAGAAAAAGTGTGAGGAAGCTGATAAATGTATGGGAAGATTGAAGTGGCAGAAGCTTGGAAGGTGGTACAATGATGGTCACACAAGAGTGGCAGTGGAAGGTAACATCGATTTCAGTTAAGAAATGGAGGAAGGAATGTCAACAATTGTTGGCTAAGGAAAGGGATGAATGCAAATGGAAGAGAGGCTGCCTAGTGTTGGAAAATGAACTGACCACACATCTGATGATGAGATCACATGGGCTTTTAGGAAGATGAAGAATGGTAAAGCCATTCTTTCAAATGGCAAGGAGGCATTTCCATCAAGTGGTGAAGCAGAAGCCTAGTGATTTAATCTTATCTGCTTATTAAAACTCTTCAATAAATATATGATTGGTGATGAGGAGATACCTCATGACTAGAACAAGCATTACGTCAACCTCATATACAAAAAAAAAGAAGAGGTACTATGAAAATTATAGAGGATATGTGACACCAGTTCTATACGTTGGTTGAACGGCTGCATTTTGAAAAGGAGAATAAAAAAGCAAAGTAGCTATTGCTCTGGTAGGTCTTGCTTTGATAATATATTCTCACTGACACAACTGAGAAGTATATTTGAAGAGTCTGATACTCATGGTGTTTGTAGAACTGGAAGTCTTAGGACAAAGTGCCTTTGTAAAAATCGTTTGAGGTGTGGGAAAGCAGAAATATTAGCAAGGTATATGTAAGGATTGTTCACAATATGTACAAAGCTGCTCCTTGCTAAATGAAGTTAGGAACATCTTTATCAGAGCTCTTCCAACAAACAAAAAATCTTAAACAGTGATCTTTTCTTTCCCCTACCCTCTTTAAGACATATATGAAGGCAAAATTGAAAGAATAGTTGCAATATTGTGCAAAGATGTGAATTGAGGTTGGAGAGGACTAGCTGTGCACTTTATTTTTGCCGACACCCAGACGGTAATGGTCAATGATGAAGGTGTTGTGTTCATGGTGAATAAGTTAAAGAGCTGTTTGGAAAGATGGACTGAAAATTAACTTGGGAAAAATAGGATATTTATCAAAGGGAGAGCCTTCAATAAATTTAGATATTAATGGAGAGGTTGTAAGTTGTCAGCATGAGTGCTGATATCTTAAAGGTCTTATTACAGATGATGAGAAATCTGACAGAGAACTCCAGGAAATCCCATGCAGACATGGATGTTTTATTAAAGATCAGTACACCAAAAACAACATGGGATACTCATAAAGAGAATTGTTATTCAGCATGGAAATATGCACAGCCCCTACTGCAGGTAACCTAAATATAGAAAGATTTTACCAAGCAGTTCAAGTGGGTAATTTTCAACAATCCCTACAATAGCCTCCTGGACTTGGTGCCAAGTAATTAACAACTCTTGATTAAAATGAAGGTTTGGTTATCAACAAAGAACATTAAAACAAAAGAGAATGGGTGTAATTAACAACTGCCTAGTAACCAGGCAGCAGTCTTCAAAGGGAATCCGCAAAAGGGAGAAACAGTTGATGCTTGAATGTAGATAAAACTTATATGTAAAATAATTCTTTTTCAATAAATATATAAATATTTTTTAAATATTGAAAGCTCCATACAGACTGTGATTAGGTATAAAGAGTATGGTATTAATTAAAGGATTGAATTACAGTTATACAAAGACTGTGCTCTACAGAAGGTGAAAAAATAAACTGTCAGGAAGCTTTCACTCAAGAAAGATGTCTCCAGACAGAATATGAATGAATGGTGAACAACCACCGACAACAATTGTCCTTGATAACTCCACACATATCCTTACTGATAAGTGAATATTAATTTATATTCAAAAAATGTATAGGAGGAATATAAGACAAAACCACAAATAATAATTAACGTAACAAAATGCTTTTAAATGCGTGGTCACAGTATATATACATCTCCATAAAGGATGAACATACTTTTTAAATAAAGTAATTGTAACAACAGACAGTAAAACTGCCAAAGCTATCTTACTGTTTCAAATAAAAGCTAACCATTACTCTAAAAAATAATTCCTACATTTCAACCTTAAGTTCACATTTATGCCTTAATGCAATTCAATGTAGTCATGTCTTATATATAACAAATTAAAGAATGAATCTTCTATAAATACACATGTGCATACATATAAGTATATTTAACTTTAATTAATGTAAATAACCAAATTTAAAACTTATAAAAGAATTTTAAAAACATTTATTACTTTTTTATTTGTAAACGTTAAAAAAATCTTGTCATAAATTTAATAACCACCTGGATAGACAGAAACAGCATCCCTTACGATCTGATGGTTCTGCAACATGAGGAGCAATTCAAGGATCCTTGTACATTTAAGAGCAAGATAAAATGGCAGTGTTGCCAAAATCATACTAAATACAAGTTCTCATAAACGACAGTTAGTAGTAAAACTTGCAAAACTTTTGAACAGATGTTCACAACAAAAATTAGATTTTTAGTTGCATTACAACATGCATTAGATTTATAGTGCATTAGAGAATATAGCAGAATGACAACAGGTAGTTCATATCAGTATTAAAACATGGAGTTAGGCACCTCTTACTAAATATTTTGTTTTATAACATATTACCTTATGATGTAATAACAAAGTATGAGGTAAATGGGAATATGGTTATAAAGTATTAAAAGGATTTTATTTTATTTTTTTTATTATATATTCTATTACATAATTATTTTTTTGTCATTATAAATTATTTTAAAATATAAACATTTTGAATGGCAAATCGTTAATAATTACTTATAAATTTTACAATAAAGGTGATATTTTGGCAGTACTTCTTTAAATGAATCTCCTTATGAAAATGATTATCACTTTAAATTTTTCATACTCATGATGCACAGTTAAATGTTATGTATAAAAAAATATTACAAAATATTACATTGTACCCTACACAAATAAATAATTAGAGTAAAAAGGGACTTTTAATTAACTGACACCACCATTATTTTAAATAATTTACTACTGGACAGGTAATTCCAAAGTATTATGTAGATCGCTATTTTTATATAAGCTATTACTTACAACGCTTGCTGAAACAAGTAAAACAAAAAGAATTTCTTACCTATAAAACAACTTGAAAAGGCAGTTATACAAACTAGATTTATTATCTTTAAATAGAAATAATCAAAGTAAGTAAATAGTAAAAACTGAATCATGGGGCTCATTTTTAAAAGGTATCAAATATTTAATTCGCTAATAAACCGCATAATAATACACTGAACTTACAACTTTAACATTTCTATGTTTTCCAAAAACCCAGGATTTTTTTATAGCACAAACTTGAGCAGATTTCATAACATCTGGATTGCCATTATCCGCTAATACAGTACTGCAGGCAGTATCAGAAGCTACATTTTCAAAACCTTTCTCACTGTCACTGTCTTCTTCATTTAATTCGATGTCTTTAAGCAAATCTGAATTCAATTCAGGTTCTTCATCAGAAATTAATGTCAATACTGAACTATCTTTCACTAAGTTAGGCGAACTTCCACAATTTGGTTCTGCAAAATAAAAAGAAATCAGTTTACCACAACTGAGAAACAAGATTTATGAAATTACCAAAAAAAAAAGTTTATATGTATACCATATTACACTTTTTTTTTACACGATTAGCCTTAAGTTCTCTAAAAGATATTCAATCGGTTCATCTTTGCTAGATAAAAGAATATCCACTTATTATCATAATTAATAGTCAGAGAGTAACTACACAGAAAATAAGATATTACTGACTGAAGAACTCAACACAAATAAATGTACTTTAATACAATGAATAGGCATAAAAGAATTTTTTTTAGCCAAAGGTAAGAACTATTTAAACAGATATTCGATCAGCACGTAACATTAAAAATTAATTTAAAAAATGTATTATTACAGTTTTATAAAATTACTCATTCTTAACTTTATTTATTTATATAGCAATAACAGGTTTGATTCCTGATAACAGTTACTAAGATAGATGATAATACACTTTTTTTGCACCTGAAAAAACATTGCTGATCATGACTCAAACCCAGAACCTTTGGATAAAAGAAAGAAACACTACCGCTCCACCACAGAGGATTGACAATTATAACGGTTGTAATTTATACAATTGTAACAATATTTTAAACCAAAACATTAAAAAAAATAAGTACGTAATTTACATTATGTTAAATAATATATATCTTAATAAAACAGCTGTAACCAACCACATCGATATTTAACAAAAACATTTTTTTTTTTGTTTTAGAATTATAACTTATCGTCAACATTTGACAGACTAACCACAAAAGAAGGCAAACAACAACAGAAACCATAAAGAAAATAATTTTTAATTTATTAAAACTAAATGAAACAAATCCAATAATTCATAAGAATAAATGCAAAGTAATTATATTCTGAGCCTAATATTTACATTAGATGAAACAGGAAGTACTTAATATATAAATATCAAATATATAAATTAAATAGGAAGTATGCTATTTTTCTACTCTTTTATATCAGATGTAATATAATAATAAAATAGAATCCCAAAAGCCCAACCTTCAGCAACTCTATATTCTGCAATACTCAACATGACAACAGCTGGTGGTGATGGGCCAATCTGGTGGCAGTAAAAAACTGTTTTTTTTCTTGTCTGGTCATATTGTGGTGAAACAATAATTTTTAATGAACCGTAATTACAAAGATTAAACAATACTGTTTGTTCTTTTTATAGAATTATGAATTTCTTCTCAAACAGAAACACAATATATAAGATTACGTTTTCATTACAATTCTGTTTACAGATAAATGACACTTTAACATTTATAAGATATTTGTTAGAAATGAATTTATTTTAATTTATTACGTTATAAATTGTTTACAATAATTATTTTTACATATTACAGAAACTGATATATACATTTTAATTTACTGTGTTATGAATTGTTTACAAATTTTAGAAGTAAAACATTCCAGCTGTATAAATTATTGTACGATTATTGTTTGTATAATTAATATATATTACTCATTATTATAGAATGTTGTAAACATTTCTGAATATTGTTATTAATCCATATGTAGTCTTTTATGGTTTTATTTGTATATTACAATGTAAATGGAGATGTGCCATTGAAGTATTATAAAGAATGATTGTTAATAGACCAGTTAGCTGGAAAAGGAAAAGGGTTCCTTCTAGTACTCTTCTGGAGTCCTTCATAAATATTTTCTTATGCTTTCTTCTTAATTGGAAGGAATCTGTTACTCAGATCTGTTATATCGGTCTTGTTACAATATCGTAATTTATTAAAGGAAGTTAAAATGTAAAAAATCATATTCCTTAACCAATTCTCTATCTTGCAAATTTCATGTTTACTTTTTTAAATGCTTTTATTTATAACTGTTTTGGGAACAATATTGATCTGTTTAGAACCAATATAATCAATCTGTCTTCTGTATATAGCAAGTTTCAAATCATTTATTATGTATTTATTTCTACAGGAATCTCTCAGTATATAACTATTATTATGTCTAGTGGTAAATTTGATTTTATATATATTTTTTTTAAAAACAATATTTAAGTTTTTTTATTTCTTAACCTCATCATTTGTAATATTTTGTTTTTTTAAATGTAAATTGAATAATGATTAATATTTTTATCGTTTCTTTCATTCAATAAGCATTTCTATTAATCTCATCAATCCTGATAACCACTCCCATTTAGATACATAAGTTTATGAAACTTTGCAACAAAAACAACATATTTTACACAATACAAAAGAAATCTACATTTTAAAATCATACAAAAAGAAAGATTATTCATCATTTTATTAAATTCAAATTTAAACGAGTCAAGTATTTAAAATACAATAAATAACCTAAAAAGTACAAAAAGTCTTCCGGACCTACAAAGGATGGATCAGAATGATTAGAAGACAGTTTTATTATTTCTTCTTCAACAGAATCAGAATCAGTATTACTGCAACTTGCATCTGATGGATGTTGTGCAACACATTTAATTCCTCCATCACCAGTCTAACAGAAAAAGAAATAAAAACATTAACATTTTTAAAAAATCTGCAAAAAAATTATGTTAATAAAAGGTTATAAATTAAGATAAAAAAAGAATCAGGGAGATTGAAAAGGTTAGCAATTAACAAATCACACACTATTTTCTGTATCTATCAAACAATTCCTTTTTCATAGAGAAATATTTTTAAAAGCTTTTCAGATCCATGTATTCATTATCAGTTACAAAATACTATTTAAAGTAATGCTATACCATCATTATGTGTAAAAACTGATAATTGTCATTAATCAACTTATGATATAGTTTATATTTGATGAAGAATCCATGAATTCAGAAAGTTATTTATATAAATTGGTAAATTATATATAGCTTGTTATTTTGGTGTGTTCAAAAGTGATTTTTTTTGTTAATTATTATTTGCAACATGCTAGACAATATATTTAAATAAAAATAATACATATCAAACATAAATAAAAGAAAAATTTTCAGTAAAAAAAAAAAAACAAATCAATTAGCTAACAAAAACACTAAGTCTCTTTAACATAAAAAAAATAATAACTTTAATGAGTACAAAAAAAGAAAAAAGTCAAAGGTCATTTAAATTCTTTAACTTCACAATTCATGTATCAAACTCAGTATAAGTGTACGTACTTTACATATACATAATGAACTCATTACATAAATGTATATTCATATATTATATTACATATATTTGAAAAAATTATTTATTTATTCATTTATTGTACAGTACGTAGATGTGTTGTATCCAAAATATTAAAACTAAACATTCAAATCATAATAGGAAATTATACATAATATTTATATAGTATAATTATAAATTATATTTTAACTATACAATTATTTTAATAATAATCATAATTATATTTTATAATACAATTATAAATTTCAGTAGAGCTACAAATTTACATCTAGTTTTTTCAGCTATTCGACTCCAGGTGGGGTAGCACAACCCACTGAGTGGTCTAGTGGTGAACTCGTCATCACAAATCAGCTAATTTCAAAGTCAAGAGTTTTAAGGTTCAAATCCTAGTAAAGGCAGTTACTTTTATACAAATTTGAACACTAGATCATGGATACTGGTGTTCTTTGGTGGTTGGGTTTCAATTAATCACATCTCAGGAATGGTCGATCTGAGACTGTACAAGTCTACACTTCATTTACATTCATATATATCATCGTCATACATCTTCTGAAGTAATAACTTATGGTGGTTTCGGAGGCTAAACAGAAAAAGAAGAGAGGTGAGGTAGCACAATATATATCTTATGGAGCTCCCATGTATTCTCGCTGTGGACAGTACTTAATTAGATGATCCACAGTTTGGAGTGGCTTTCCACAACTCACAACCATCCGTAGGTGACATACCCCATTTGTTCATACAGTAATTACATCTACCATGTCCAGTTCTTATGTGATTAAGTCTGCACCACAACTGTCTTAGTACAGTATTTAAATGTTATGTAAACATTTAAATAAAGGCAAATCTAATATGTATAACCAACAAGAAAATAAAGTTGTATTTTGACTATGTTTATTTAATATAATACATTCAAATTAATCAATAGTCATGATCAAGAGGCAAAGACTATTCATCATATATTTATCCTTCTAAATTTATGTCATTGCCTACATGCACACACAGTACTATGCCCCACAATTGTTTTCTGGTAATTTGAACATTTATAATATTAGCATCCTTATCTTCACTAGCTTTGGATTTTTTTTATTAATACAAATATTTTTTATACTACTTAAAGTAAACAACAACCATAAATCAATATTATATAAAGATTTGTATTGATATTCCTGCTTTAGGAATTTGGAATTGAACTGCAGCAAACAGAACAGGTCCTTAAGTTGTAACTGCTAGATAAAAAGCTGCAAATTATATATAATCAAAAATGTAATTGCAGACAAACACAAGTGGTTCTGGTACAGTAAAGTACAAGGCGAGACAGTATAAAATTGTATTCACAAAACTGATAAGAAACCATGAAAGGAAGAAGCGTGAGCTGCCTCCAGGAAAATTAGGAGTGACAGAAATGGTATCAGCTGAACTCTGTTGTTTGTGTACAAACACTACTTTCAAGTACAAAAATGACACAAAACAAAACCAGAAAAGCAAACTTAAATATAAAAACTGCATTGTGTTCATAAAAGAAATTTAAACACACATAAATACATATATATATATATATATATATATATATATATATATATATATACACACCTCGCTCTTTTAGCAAATAATATTCAAGAAGCCAAAACACAAATCATGAGCCTTCAAAACCTAGCACAAAAGATAGAGCTTCATATCTCTTTCGAAAAAACTGAACTAATGGCCATACATCCTCTGGTAATAGAGCACATTACGGTAAACAATCAGAAAATTAAAATAGTAAAACAATTTAAATATCTAGGGGAAATAATAACTTATAATTTAAATGAAAAAGTGACATGGCAAAACAGGACAAATAAAATGATTAAATCCCAAAAATTAACTTGGTCAACATATAACAAAAAATGCCTTTCTGCTAAAACAAAACTTAAACATTATAAAACTGTAGTACAGCCAGAAGTCACCTACGGAAGCGAGACCCTTTTCAAAATCACTCAGAAAAACCGAATTGAAAAAATTCTGAAAATAGAGAGGAGAATTGTCAGAACGTGTATCAATAAAAAACACCAAAAAGAAGGCCAATGGTGGATTGTGCCAAATGAGGTGGTGTATCGAGAAATAGAGCCTGTTACTGATACTATGCGGAAAAAAAGAATCTCTTTCTTCGGTCATCTCATAAGGACACCGCAAACAAGACTGTCAAGAAATATCATTGAAAAGCTCTGGTTCCAAAAGCTAGAAGTAGGATGGATCAAAGAAATTAGAGAAGATATGAAAGAATTGGGAATTTCCCTGACTGACCTACAGAATAAAACTGGAAAAATTACAAAGCTAAAAAATAAAAGCATTAGATTTAAACAAAAGACAGACAAACGACAAAATACAACGAAGAGGGTGTTTACGGATGAAGAAAAGAAAGCAAGATCTGAACGGATGAAGAAATACTGGGCAGCTCGAAAGAGTAAAATAACACGCTTTTCTCAGAAAAGATCCAACTAAAATTGACTTAAGTGGTCCCATGTTGGCCGTAAAAGCATAATAATAATAATAATAATATACACACACACTCACACACACACACACATATATACACAAAATGCCAAAATGACAGAGGATTCAAACTCAAGACCTTCCATTTGAAAATCTAATATTTAACACCTTATCATAGAAGTTGGTAGATATAAGTTAGGGAATAAAAAAAATTAAGTAAATATTTTGTTTTTCAATAATTCTGAATATCAGAACACCCAATGGGCTGAAGTACAGTTAAGATGTATTATTCTATGAACACCACAGCAAACAAATGTTTATCTTTAATCATTTTAATCATACAATCCATAATTTCAAAATTAATCATTTTAATCATACAATCCATAATTTCAAAATCAACAACTGCTTTGAATGTTCAAATAACAAAAAAAAAGTAATACATTGTATGGATGCAGTACTATTGTATTATTTCAGTGCCAAGTAAAAGTCATTTGAATTTGACTTCATTCTGTCAACAGATTTCCAAACCAGCACACCTAAAATTTTTACTTTACTTTACTGTTTTTATTAGTCGATTATGCAACAACCATTGGATAAACAAAAATTTCCTCCAGATTATTATTCCTTAAAATTTTGAATGGAGAATGGAAAGAATAACTGTTTTTTTTTTTTAACTCCTGAACCCTTATAAAAAGCTTACATTTTTTCCTTACACCCATAAAAAATTGTGCAAGAATATATACTACAAAAGACAATTTTGAAAAATTCATGTGTTTCAGGGTCTTAAGGAAAACTTACTTGAAAAATTGGGTACTTCTTTTCTTTATTAACAGCTACAAAAATTCCAACTAACTGTTATAAAGCAGTTTATATATGAATAAAATCAAAAAGTATAAGCTTTAAAATAAACCACCATTTGTTTTTGCTATGATGTGATGCAAGGTTCTAAAGGGAGAGAATTCATCTTTCATTCATGGAATATGGCAACAGTGATGCACCAAAAATATCGTTAAAAAAACTCAGGTTACATTTAAACAAAACTATAAAATAATAATACCTGTTTACGAACAAAGGCTGTTTTGACAAGACCAGATGTTGAAGGCCGATCCGAAGGAGTAACATCAACAACATCCTGGAAAATAAATTAAAAAACCACTATAATTATAATGAAAATGCAAAATGTTAAAAACATGAGTAATTAGAAAATAAATGGGAATAGATGAAATATTTTCTTTCAATACATTCATAATTATATTTACACTGACATACTGAAATTTTCTAGAGTGCATTAGCACCTACAAAAATATATCCCAACTTGTTACATAAATGTACCAAGTAAATTCAAGCTCATTTAACTCAAACCATTATAACTAGTGTTTTATTATTTTACATATATCAGTGTTTTATAAAAAAAAAAAAAAAAAAAAAAAAAAACACAAGAAAACTGTCATAACTCAACATACATATATATATAAGTAACATTAAGAAACTGTCTCCCCTTAATACAATACATATTTAATTAACAATCACTCTTTAGCTAAGGTTCATTTTTTCCTTATTTTGTTTTTTCTTAAAAATGTTGTTTTTCGATAGTATCTTTGCACATAAAAAAACCCAAATCCATTAACTCATGTCAATTTTTGAGTTTGTAGATCATAACAGAATGGTTGAATTAATGGTCTTTTAACACCCACTTTTTTCTGGTGTTAGAAAAGAGTAATCTGGCTAAATTTTTGGTCAGATGCTCTTCCTAACACTAACCAACCAAAATAATAATAGAAAAGAAATTTTTAATGTATGAAAAATGCCACGCCTGATCAGAATTCAACCCAAGTCCTCTAACAAAAAATAAATAAGCGACCAATCCATCACTGGGGTTGATGGAATAATAGTCTGTATCTTAATATCTACTCTTTGTCTTAATGTGATGACCTAGTCATCATCTTAACAGTTACAAGGAGAAGAACTATCCTCTTATAAAAAATGTCATTTTTATAAAGGATGCCATTTTTCCCTGAATTGTTGTAGTCTATAATGACATGATTAATTTAAAGTATAAATTACCTGAAAATAATCTAAAATTGTAACAAATACTTACACAATTAAATTATAAACAAAATTAAAAACTACCTGAGACAAGTTAGTAGCATCACCAGCTTCTAAAAGATTTCCAGACTTCCCAAACCGTGACAATTCCTTCATTTTTTTTGGAACTGGCGTAGGTACTCTTGATAAACCACCACGCTTATCTTCAGATTCAGCAGAAAACTTAATTCGACAAGCTGTTCTTGGCTTTGGTGGTTCTTCAACTGGTACATAATCATCTTCAGCTAAAGAAAGTACATACATAAACAATCATGAACAGTCCAAAAGAGTTTAATCTGGCTGGACACCAGATAAAGTGGAAAATAAATCTGCAAACATCAAAATGTGATTTTTAGGATCTTTTTTAATACTTTTAGGATACTTTTTTAATTAAAAGTCTGATAATTCTTTACAAAATAAATTAATTAATTAATTTACTTTTGAATTCATTCAATACATATGTAGTTTCAGAACTAACTTAAAGCAAATTCTAGTAATGAATGTAGTTCCAAAACTACATCAATGACCTTGCTTCTTTCCTTATTTTATTACGTAAAGTCTCCACTTTTACCCATAATAGATCTTAATTTCTTCAATTAGATCTTTTAATGGACCAATTTTTTGCTCAGTCATGCTATTTTGCACCTTTCTTTTTTTACAAGCAAAATGGCTTCTTATATTTTATTATTAATACACAAATAGTTTTCTCTAATAAAACTATATTTTCTAATATAAAATACAAAAAAATAAATTAGTGAAAACAGCAACAATTAACTAATAATGTGCCAATAGGAGCAAGGATAGGATGATAAATTTCATCAGTTAAAGAAAATAATGATAGTAATATGGTAAATTCCCAATTACCAGTTTTTGATTTGAGTGGATTTTCTTTTCTTTTTAATAACAAATAAATTTCAAAAAAATATATAGATACTATCCATTAGTTTTTTTGTAAAAAAAGAAACCATTATTAAAAATAAGAGAAAAAACACATTTGGAATAGACCGATTCAATTTCTTTATTATTACAGCAAAAATCACATGTACAAGCAAATCAAGATTGTTCAGCTTATTTGAAAAACTATTCTACTTTTAGACCACTTAATCTCTAACCTGAATGAATGTATGCAACATTCCAATAATGG
Organism: Lycorma delicatula; assembly: GCF_047948215.1. NCBI lineage: Eukaryota > Metazoa > Arthropoda > Insecta > Hemiptera > Fulgoridae > Lycorma > Lycorma delicatula. The sequence continues at coordinate 43,597,613 of NC_134458.1, forward strand.
AAAAATATTTATAAAAAAAGCCACCTAATGCAAATCTGCTTTAATAATACAAGTATTAGACCAAGGAATGATTTCTCCTGTAAGACTACAGTGCCATTAAAATTTCCAACAGACACATAAACAAAAAAATATGAAAACATTTTATGAGGATTTTACTTTCTTAATCCAATTTATACACTGCTGTGGCACATCATATATTGGTTAAATAATTGAAAAAAATTATCTGGATACAATAAGGAAAATGACAACATACAAATGACAGCAAATCTAAGTTATCATTGCTAATTTGGTATAAATAATACAAAGATTTTTGAAAAAAACATTCAATAATTATCTTAAGCAAGTTTAATTTTTACCTAATGTACAAGTCAAAATGTTATTTTCAAACAAACCTCTGTAGGATTACTAAAAAAATATTTTCCATTTATTACTAATAGTGAAATTTTTAAATTTAACTATTTTTTTTAATGAATTTGAATAAGTAAATGCTATATGATCAATGTAAATGTGTTATTACATTCATTTATATTTATGTAGTTTAAGATGTGTACATTTTTATATGTATTTAACTAATACTCATATGTGATTTTGTATTTTTTCTATAACTTTTTTCCAACATAAACCCATAAAATTAGGATTATTTTAATAATAATAAAATCCACAACAATAAACTTAGCTGATTAAACTATCAACTATAAAATTGAAACATAATGAATTGACATCAGGAATATATTAAAACTTTTTAGTTTTAAAAAGTTCTGTATTGCACTCCAGGATTGCAATACATGAATAAAATGGGTTACTGACAAACCACAGACATAATCTCATAATAAACACAAGTTTCACCTCTTGTGCCAGGAAGGAGAGGATGAACATGCTTACCTAAAAGTAATCGTACATTGTACATGAATTAAACATTCTGATGTATAAAGACGCATTTTGAGATAAAGTGGACACATCAAATATTTAAATATATGATGCATATTTTTTTAAAAAGAATCTTCTAAAAATAATGTATAATCTTACAAAAACCATTCTTAGACATTATAAAAGGTATGAGAATATCTTACCTCTTTCCTTTATTCTGGTAATTAGAAAATTAAAAGTGACAGCTGTATTTATAAACAGATACAAAAAACTTATCACAACTTTAAAAAAAAAAAATCATGTAAATAAACGTATTTATAGTTAAATTGAACTCGACTAAGACTGCGTTCAGCTTTTTCAATTTCACTGAATTTCATAATTTAAAATATTAATAACAATAATAAATCATGCATCATTAATAATGTGGCTAACAAAGTAGTATGTATACAATGTATGTATACATTTTATAGATTATTTTAAAAGAGGATTGACATTTCAGAAGGCAGGGGTACAGAGCTTCCAGATTATGCACTATAGCAATACAAGATGGACTCTTGGAGAGTACACATATAAGAAGGAATGAGTCATGAAACCTTTAAAGATCTCTCTTAACTGGATGTAGCACAGTACAATGGCATCAAATGAGAGAAATGTTTACATGTATTCTTGTGCAGTTCTGTGAGCAGTGGCAATCATGAAATATCACCACAGTAACACCCATCATATCTATCAAAAGCAGCTGGTATTTTTCCACCTTAACTATGATCAAGTCATAAATGTCAATCATCTTTTTACGATAAAGTATAAAAAAAAAATTAATTCGCAAATTAACTCTTATCTACAATTTCACAAGCAATATATACAAATCTATTAACATTTATGATAAAAGTAGATACACTATTACATATAAATAATCAAATTTATTAGAAATTCAAAATTCTATTACACAGTATCAACAAAATAGAATAAATCATATCAATGAGAAGAAATTAAAACAGATAAACAAATAATTTTTTTAAATTTTCAAGAGCCCAAAGGCCAAAGTAGGCCCAAAACCACTAAGTATACAAATCATTAACAGCAATCCACCCAATTATGATGACAGCAGTAGGAGTAAATTTTTTAAATTAATAAATCATCATCCACTCTTTTTAGATGTTTATAAAGGAGCCAACTTTTCATGAGCAGAATTTAAATTACATGGATTTAATAGCTCATATGAAAGAGTATGTAAATAAATCTGTGTACAAAATAAAAATTAATAATTCCTGCTATATATATTTATTTTATGAAATGATACAATTTAAATTATTTTTAAACAATTTTAAAACATTACTCTTCACATAAAAAGATATAGGTTATACTTACATAAACCACTCATACGCTGTGGTAAAAGATAACAAGTAGCGACGTAAGAATGAGTATCTGAGTCATACAATCTGCATAAATTTGTTATTGGTTTTCCTTGATTATATGAAAGCCATAATGACTTTAAGTTCTCCAGTTTAAAGAATGATATAGGAAGATATGTTAATCTATTTCTAGTAAGTGATAAGACATTGAGATTTAACAAATTTCCAACTTCAGCAGGTATTTCTCGTAACCGGTTATCCTGAAGACTTAAAACACGAAGGCTGATGCAACTACCAATTTCTATAACAATAAAATTTTTAATATTTTACAAATGCTGTTTCAACTCTTATTTAAAAAAATTATTAGTATTCAAAATAACATTTAAAATTATATGATAGCTGAATTATTTAATCAGATTATTATTTGGATACATCTCCTTCCACCGTTCAGGAATCATAAGGCCTTCATACTGGTAAAAGACATTAGCCTTTCAGAATCAGATATTACAGAAGCTACCTACTTACTGCTACATTCAGGTGGTGATTAGTCTCAAGATATTATCCAAAAGTGCAAGAACCATGACATTCTTTGTGTGAAAGTTCTAAGTCCAAATAAGAATAACAGACAAAATAATTTAAAACAAGAAACAGGTTATTGCTGTAAGTTACCGAAGTTGACACTGGTTACAAGCACTAGTCTTACATACATAATGTTAACATTCACTAACAGCATTATTCTCTTTAAAAAAATAAGTAAAAAGAAATACTGAATGTATTATTTTTTTTGTCTTCAGTCATTTGACTGGTTTGATGCAGCTCTCCAAGATTCCCTATCTAGTGCAAGTCGTTTCATTTCAGTATACCCACTACATCCTACATCCCTAACAATTTGTTTTACATATTCCAAACGTGGCCTGCCTACACAATTTTTTCCTTCTACCTGTCCTTCCAATATTAAAGCGACTATTCCAGGATTCCTTAGTATGTGGCCTATAAGTCTGTCTCTTCTTTTAACTATATTTTTCCAAATGCTTCTTTCTTCATCTATTTGTCGAAATACCTCTTCATTTGTCACTTTATCCACCATCTGATTTTTAACATTCTCCTATAGCACCACATTTCAAAAGCTTCTAATCTTTTCTTCTCAGATACTCCGATTGTCCAAGTTTCACTTCCATATAAAGTGACACTCCAAACATATACTTTCAAAAATCTTTTCCTGACATTTAAATTAATTTTTGATGTAAACAAATTATATTTCTTACTGAAGGCTCTTTTCGCTTGTGCTATTCGGAATTTTATATCGCTCCTGCTTCGTCCATGTTAAGTAATTCTACTTCCCAAATAACAAAATTCTTCTACCTGCATAATCTCTTCTTTTCCTATTTTTACATTCAGTGGTCCATCTTCATTATTTCTACTACAATTCATTACTTTAGTTTTGTTCTTGTTTATTTTCATGCGGTAGTTCATCCATGCTGTTCATTGTTCCTTCTAAATCCTTTTTACTCTCAGCTACAATTACTATATCATCAGCAAATCGTAGCATCTTTATCGTTTCACCTTGTACTGTTAGTCCGGATCTAAATTGTTCTTTAACTCCGTTAACTGCTAGTTCTATGTAAAGATTAAAAAGTAACGGAGATAGGGAACATCCTTGTCGGACTCCCTTTCTTATTACGGCTTCTTTCTTATGTTCTTCAATTATTACTGTTGCTGTTTGGTTCCTGTACATGTTAGCAATTGTTCTTCTATCTCTGTATTAGAACCCTAACTTTTTTAAAATGCTGAACATTTTATTCCAGTCTATGTTATCGAATGCCTTTTCTAGGTCTATAAACGCCAAGTATGTTGGTTTGTTTTTCTTTAATCTTCCTTCTACTATTAATCTGAGGCCTAAAATTGCTTCCCTTGTCCCTATACTTTTCCTGAAACCAAATTGGTCTTCTCCTAACACTTCTTCCACTCTCCTCTCAATTCTTCTGTATAGAATTCTAGTTAAGATTTTTGATGCATGACTAGTTAAACTAATTGTTCTGTATTCTTCACATTTATCTGCCCCTGCTTTCTTTGGTATCATGACTATAACACTTTTTTTGAAGTCTGACGGAAATTCCCCTTTTTCATAAATATTACACACCACTTTGTATAATCTATCAATCGCTTCCTCACCGGCACTGCGCAGTAATTCTACAGGTATTCCGTCTATTCCAGGAGCCTTTCTGCCATTTAAATCTTTTAATGCTCTCTTAAATTCAGATCTCAGTATTGTTTCCCCCATTTCATCCTCCTCAACTTCCTCTTCTTCCTCTATAACACCATTTTCTAATTCATTTCCTCTGTATAACTCTTCAATATATTCCACCCATCTATCGACTTTACCTTTCGTATTATATATTGGTGTACCATCTTTGTTTAACACATTATTAGATTTTAATTTATGTACCCCAAAATTTTCCTTAACTTTCCTGTATGCTCCGTCTATTTTACCAATGTTCATTTCTCTTTCCACTACTGAACACTTTTCTTTAATCCACTCTTCTTTCGCCAGTTTGCACTTCCTGTTTATAGCATTTCTTAATTGCCGATAGTTCCTTTTACTTTCTTCATCATTAGCATTCTTATATTTTCTACGTTCATCCATCAGCTGCAATATATCGTCTGAAACCCAAGGTTTTCTACTACTTCTCTTTATTCCGCCTAAGTTTGCTTCTGCTGATTTAAGAATTTTCTTTTTAACATTCTCCCATTCTTCTTCTACATTTTCTACCTATCTTTTTTACTCAGACCTCTTGCGATGTCCTCCTCAAAAATCTTCTTTACCTCCTCTTCCTCAAGCTTCTCTAAATTCCACCGATTCATCTGACACCTTTTCTTCAGGTTTTTAAACCCCAATCTACATTTCATTATCACCAAATTATGGTCGCTATCAATGTCTGCTCCAGGGTAAGTTTTGCAGTCAACGAGTTGATTTCTAAATCTTTGCTTAACCATGATATAATCTATCTGATACTGGCTTTTTCCAAGTGTATATTCTTCTATTATGATTTTTAAATTGGGTGTTAGCAATTACTAAATTATACTTCGTGCAAAACTCTATAAGTCGGTCCCCTCTTTCATTCCTTTTGCCCAGCCCGTATTCACCCACTATATTTCCTTCCTTGCCTTTTCCAATGCTTGCATTCCAATCTCCAACTATTATTAAATTTTCATCTCCTTTTACGTGTTTAATTGCTTCATCAATCTCTTCGTATACCTACTCTACCTCATCATCATGGGCGCTTGTAGGCATATAGACGTTAACAATTGTTGTCGGTTTAGGTTTTGATTTTATCCTTATTACAACGATTCTATCACTATGCGTTTAAAATACTCTACTCTCTTCCCTATCTTCTTGTTCATTATGAACTGAATGTATTAAGAACTATAATATTAAGAACTATAATAGTATTAAGAACTATGATATTGTTAAGAAAAAAATTCAATTTAAAAATAAATAAGAATAAAAGATATTTAATTATATGCAACATAAATGATTTGAGGAATTAAATAGCACACAATACATCAGAAGTTCCTGAATTCTTTCAGGTAAAATTATGAAATTATAGAACTTGGAAACAAGAAAGACATCAAAACTAGTCTGGCACAAGCAATGTAATTTTAAATATAGATTTGCTAGTCCCATATACAAATAGAGGATTTTGAGAGAAATCTTTAAAATATCTGTTTGAAGGTTGGCATTTCGTGATAATGAATGACTGATGACAGGAAAGCCAAAGAGAAAAAGAACAGAGGCTTTTGAAATGTTACAGAACGTTGAGAATTTAATGAGTTGAAATTTCATAATAAAGGCGTCTTCTGACAAGTAGAAGACAGAAATCTGCGGTAGATTGGCAAATTAGCTTTACTAGCCAGATATAAAGTCATCTGGATTTAGTTAGTCTAAAAACAAACTAACTAAATTTAAAAGTAACTAAAAAAAAAAGTAAAGTAAATAAAACAGATAAGTAAGACTGCAGTACATAGTAAATATGCTGAGTTCAAGATAGCATTCTAGGTTGTTATTATACATATGAGACTCTTCAAGACAAAGAAACCATAGGGTTAAGTTGAACAACCTTAAAGGAAAGCAAAAAAACACGTTTAAATAATATTGATCTTTAGATAGTTGTTCAGATTTCTGTGACAATCTAAAACTTGCTTTTCAAAATTCTTTGTTTTTCAACTTAATTTAAAAATTGTTCTCTCTTGTGTTATTAAAAGTGCCTTAGGTTGTTTGACTTTAAGTACCATTTCTCAAGAACCTTCTCTTCAATTCAACCCTACGTTTGAAAATATATGAGAAAACTGTCTTTTTAAATACTGAAAATAATGATTGTACTGTTATTAAAGAATAAAGGCTGTCACTGAAAAAAAAAACAAAACAATTTATTGTATCCTTGTCCTAATTTCCAGACAAAGATACAATTAGGAAATTAAACTGGTATCTGATCTGTCAATTAAATCTGAACAGTACTTAGAGATATGCAGAACTATTAATTATTATAAATGTTTAGTACAGCAGTTTTCATAATATTGCAAACAGTTTACGTAATCAATACTTTTATTTTTAAATGAAGTATATCTATATCATTCTGATTTTTATTAATCACAATTAAAGACGAGAAAAATAAATTAAAGTTTAAATATATTTAAGCTTGTCCTTATTTGCTAAACCAAAGATTGTCTAATCTCACACAAAAAAATGAAATTCTTCCTTCGGCCACCAATTAAAACTCAGTCACAGATTTTAATTTGCGACTGAAGAAAGAATTACATTCTTCTTCCACATTTTTAAATTACCTTTTAATCAATTGTAAAAACAGAATATGGATAATAGAACTGATAAAGCAATACATATTGTAAAATGTTTGTAAAAAAAACCTTTCAAAAAACACAGTAAGTGAAATACTTTGAACTGTTTTACTGCAGTGATGAATTTATATAAATATAATTTAAAGTCATTCATATATATATATATATATATATCTGACCTGATGGCAGTGATCGTAAACGGTTACAATCAGCATGAAGGACAACAAGTTTCCTTAAGAGGCCTATTGAAGACGGAATAGTCTTGAGTTCATTTTCATTTAAATCCAGTTCTTCTAATGATTTTAAATGCCCAATAGTAGCAGGTAACTCTTCTAAACAATTATCATTTAATTTTAGAATGGTAAGGCTCTTCAAGTCTCCAATTTCATTAGGCAACATCTTAAAATATGAAAGAAAAACACAATTAGAATTATTTTTTATTTTATAAAAAACTGTCCATAACCGGTTCCAATCGATGATGAGAAAACATTTACTGATGTTTTCCATTCATAATTACAAGACTTATTATCCATTTCAATAATTAAATCGCTTCAAAATATATGGCAAAAAATGTTTCTCCTAAAATATTCTAAAAGATCATTAAATGTGAAAAAGTACTTTAGTAATACGAATAACAACATAAGATGGGCACTAACAACTGGATTGTGAGCAATTGTGTAATTGCCACATGTTGCTGAAAACTAAAAAAACAGTGTCCAATATTTAACACAACATGATTAGAGTTTTTTCTAGTTAAAGAAATATTTTGTCAAACAAAAACACAAAAAGAAAGGAGATAAGACAAACAAAAATAAAATTGGTGAGAGAAAAGGAAGTATATTAACAAACAGATGTTTAATTCACTATACCACAAGTAAAATAATGCAACAGTATGTTGTCTATTTTCTTCTTGTTTAATTTGTTTTATCTTATGGTAAGACATTTCAGAAAATAAAAGTAATTGTTAAATTTATTATTTTTTTCACTCTTCAATTTCCAAACTCAGAAAAATTCCAGCATAAATGAAAAAAATTTGAACTGCTGAAAATTTCAACATATTCATAATCAACTGTAGCAACTAAGAACACTAACATTAGAAGCTTTTTTTCTCTTAAATTCATCAAGTGGTCTGAATAATCAACTGTTGTCAGCAGGTAATATTGTATTTGAGGGTATAGGTATTTGAATATACACAGAAAGGATATCTTTAATATAATACCAGGTTCATATTTTTATCACACTCTACTCTTTCCCTCCTCCCTCTTGATCACTATTCAAGGAAGAATGAATTATTCATATCAAAACATTTTTTGACTGTATGTAAATTAATAGATTTATTCTGCATTTACATGAAAGTAAAAAATAAATATTTAAACATGCGTTTTTCCATCATGTTAACTAATATTCTTTCAGGTAAAACACATATTCATATGAACTATAACAGTAACACTGATTAAGACCGAAGTTTATTACTGATGTCTCCTGCTATCTATTTTAACATTAAATATTATTAATTGTACATTTTTTTTCAAATGCAATAATTTTTATCCTTTGTTGTGAAAATACAACACCAAAATAAATAGGTTAAATTATTTTTATTACATAAAAAAAACATATTTTATAAATGATAAAAAACATATTAATAAGACAAAAAAGCTATACAACCATGCAATTACATAAAATTATTTAACAAGCAGACTGCCATTAATAGTTTTTTAATCACTTCAATCTGTTAATTATTTCAAATTTTTTTATTACTTCAATTTCAAGTTCTTCAATCTGTTAAATTTTACAACATACACTAAATGAACAAACATAATACAGATTGAATACATTATTAGATTATAAGCTTAAGGGGTTATTACCTAGCATTTTTAAATAGACCCTACTAACACCATTTCTATCAGAAACTCTACTGTACAATGAGAGTTGATAGAAAATTAGTCCTGAAAAATCTTTAGGAAAATATTCCAATATAATTTGAATGTGAAAGGTTCATAATTTTAAAGTGTTAACATATTTTTGCCATGATGTCCAATATATTTAATACATACATTATTGTGTAAGCGCACAGAAACTTACAACAAAAAATAATTACTAAACATCGAGAACAGATTCAAAGTTAATACGATGCAAGATAAGCTTTTATGACAGAATTAGAAACCAGAAATAAAGCAATATGAACAGCACCATTTTACTACAGATGAGTGTTAAGTAGCAGAGAAAATAGTCAAAATGTGATTTATTAATGTTAATTGAACTTTTGTGATTTATGATCTTAAAGACTAACAAAAACAGATCTACAAAATATTTTTAAAAGGTAGCAGAAATGTTATATTTTGAAAAATATTACTAAGATTTAAAAAAAAATATTTTTTTATTCGAGAAGGTGCATAAGATATTACGGAACTTGTTCACAACAGAAATAAAAAATTAACAAATTTTAATTTCAAAAAATTGCATAAAAAGTAAATAATTAACATTTAATGTAGCGCACACATATTACTGATCAAAAAATCAAAAACTACAGAAGCTATCAAAACAACACAAAAATAGTACTTCAATCTTTATACTGACATAAAAATATAATTTATTGCAGAAAAGATGTGATGAATATGACTCCTGATTAGCCTGCCATTAAATGACAAATATTTTAGAAACACAAGTAAAATGGAAAAAACAAAATAATGGAAAAGATTTAGAACAAGAATAAGTAAAACTTACATCTGATTACACAATTATGTTTCATAATTTATAAAAGCAATTACTGTATTTACTCGCATACAACGCACACCTTTTTTCTTAAAAATTAACAAAACTTTATGGGTACGCTTGATAAGCGAGGATTTAAAAATGAGATTTGATATCTGTATTTATCATTGTATTACGAATCATGGTATAATGTAATAATATATGTAATAACATAAACACATCGTAGCATGTATTCCAATTACAATAACAGTAACTTAATGTTGAGTCACAACTGTTATGTAGGCTACATTATAATTCCTAATACATAAATAAACTTTTCATAAGCATTTTTTTAAACTCTGCATTTCTGGTTATTATAGCATTTGTTATTATTCATCATCGTGTGTTTCTATATAGGACAAAAGTCATCACAGTTAAACACATAACAGTATTCATTTTGCTTTAGTCCAGTGAGGGTAGTTGTGTGTTCAGTTTATATTTGTACTAAGTTTTCCAGTTTGTACTTTAAGGAAGCTAATAAAAATGAATACTGTAAAATGTTTATGTTCATTTATGGTTGGTGAAAAATTAAAAGTTATTCACTTAGCTGAGGAAATCGGTAATCATGCAGCAGGCCATAAATATGATATTCCAGAATTGTGTATAACAGATTGGAAATCGGTAATCATGCAGCAGGCCATAAATATGATATTCCAGAATTGTGTATAACAGATTGGAGAAAGAAAAAGGAGAACCTTATGGATAGTAGTATAAGTAAAAGTAGAGGAGCATTTCACGGCAGAATTCAGAAGTTTCCTCAAGTAGAAAGCAGTTGTTTTCTTACATTAAAGATGTATGCGAGCAAGGATTTGCTGTTTCAAAGAGATGACACAATTAAAAGTCGCACAAATCATGAGTGAACTTCAAATACCAAATTTTAAAGCAAGTCAAGGATGTTTAAATAGTTTTATTAATAGGTAAGAACTATAAATAACAAAACACAGATCTATTTGTCAATATTTGTTGAGTGCCTCTGAGGAAAAATTATTGGCCTTCCAGAGATGTAATTCAGTTATGACAAGAAAATAACTTTTTAATGAGGCAGATAGAACATACCAATCAAACACCAATTTACTTCAACATGCCAGCAGATTCAACAATTAATATTGTCGGTGATAAAACTGTTCATATGCATACTTGAGGTTATGAAATTAGTGATGTAGTCATATTGACATTACTTACAGATGGCAAAAAACTTCCACTATTTATTGTATTTAAAAGAAAAACCATTCCAAAGGATGAAAAATTACCAGCTGATGTCATTCTTACATACCAAAAAAAAAAAAGGATGGCTGAATAACGTGCTAGTTTTAAAGCGAGTAAAATGTGTATGGGAGCAGCAACCTGGTGTTCTTTTAAAATTAAAAAGTACATTAGTGATAGACAATTTCCGTCTATATAGAACAGACAATATGAGACTTCAAGAAAATAAGTGCAATTTTGTATTCCTACAGGTGGTGTCATTATTCCTACAACTCGATGTTTGTATTAATCGCCATTTCAAAGCCCTTTGAAACGAGTGGCTGGCAATTACAGTCTTTGAAAAGACTTCCACACAAAGATTGAAATAACAATTTGACATAAATATGCAAGTGTATCTTGGCTTCATGGGATCTTACTTCAAATGATTCAGTTGTAAAATGCTTCAAGAAATGCTGCATTTTTAATGGCCTAGATATAAATGAAGACTCTGCCATATGAGATGATGAAGACGATCATGTCCTTCTGAGGTTGGAAATTCAAAGAGAGATGAAGATTAAAAAACAGGAAGACTTATTCTTCAGATTTACCGTATTAGTATTTTAACTTGCTTATCTTAAGTGATCATACAATGCAATTGTATGATCATACATATTGCATAGAATTGTATTGTATACAATGCAATACATTTGTATACAATTTGTATTGTATACAATACAACATACAATTTGTTCTTTTTTTGTTTCAGACAGGCCTGCTAGCCTATGTCTATTTCCATATTTTGTACAGTGTTAATCAATGTACTACAATTTTTTTATATATAATGTAGTATTTAATAAAAATTTTATTTTAAAATACATATTTTAGTATTTTTGTACAAAAAATAAAAAAAATTAATTAAAAATTTTGCATACACTTTTTCCCCAAAAACTACACCATTATTTTTCAAGTGTGTGTATTACATGAGTAAATACATTATAAAATAAAAAAAAAAACTTTAATAAATCTAACAGAAAAAAAATAGCATTAAACAATAATTATCCTATTTAAACCAGTCTTCAATTACTAACAGTCAAATTATGCCTACCTTTAATTATTTTATGATTTTCTATTTCTTTATTATTTTTTTTTTTAATAGTAATAAAATACGAATAGTTCTAATAAACCTAATAAATTTTGTTTTTTCTATTTAATGCAGATTATCCAGTACCTGTTCATCAATTCCGGAATATAAGCATAAATAAGTTGATGCTATAAGTTAAGTCACTATATATATATAACATTACATAATTATAAAGGCACTACACTTTATGATAAAACTGGACTGCAATTTATTCTACAATCCTAGACATTAAACCACCAACTGATGGATAAATGGTCAATATCTTGCCAATCAGCTGTTCTTCAAATATTAGATCCTCACAACAAATCCGACAATTATTAATTGAATTTAATTAGCATTTTCCCACATTACTTTAATCTCTGCAATTCAAATAATGACACCATACCAGAACAGGTCAGCCTGAAGCTGAACCAAGACAAACTGATTTGATACAATTAAACTTACAGACTGTGACAGTACAATATAACAAAATAAATAAACTATTTTAGTAGGTCTAAATTACCACTATAAATATGTTAGGCTATTATTATTAGTGTTTGGGTGATTAATTCCAACACTGACTGTTGAAAGTTTGTTATTGGTTGTAATTTATAAAGGTAATAAAATAAAAAGTTACTACTGGACGTTTTATTACTGCCATTTCTCCATTTTTGCAACTTTGGTTGCCTATAACTCAAAAATGAAGCCATTTATCAAGAAACAATTTTTTCCATCATTTCTCTAATAAAATTTTATACTAAGATCATATTTCACACATCCACCTTCCTTTTTAAAAAATGAGTTTGATTCAATATGATGAATCCAAAATGGGGGAACAAAATTTCAAACACACCATAAAGTAGTAATTATGTAACTAAGTAGATCCGTACTTGTTTCTACCTCCTGGTATACTTTAGTTTTGAAATATGAAGCCATTTTCATACTTTAATATCCCTTGTGTAGTTGATAATTTGTCTGTTTTGGTAATACTATTAACAAATAAAACTTATTACCAAAAGAGAGGAGAAAAGGAAAAACACATATACAAACAAACACAAACACAGATCTCATCCCGTCTTGTTCGCCTCTTTATTTCTCTGTCAGAACAAAGCAGTATGATTATTCAATAACAGATTTATAATGCAAACTGAATATTTCATATCTAATCTACCAAGAAAGAAATAGATAACAGAACATATTCGATCATACAGATTACATGTAAACAGATGATAGTGACTTAATATCTACCTTAATTTCATTATAAGCCAGAGATAGATGAATAAGATTCTTGCAGCAACCAATTTCTTTAGGAACTGTTGTTAAAGAATTACTTTCAAGCTCAAAAATTTTAAGACCAATCAACCAACCAAGAAACTGAAAAAAAAAATAAACAACACATCAAAATACAATCTCCTAATTTACTACCACACTTTAGATTCAAACATCTCATATATGACTGAAACTAATATCACGTATTAATGAAAATTTTATTGAAATTTATGGTTTTAAAAAATACAAAAAGAAACTCCAATTATATTTGACAGAAAAAAAAATATCTATGAAGAATTTATGATATTCAAGGTAAGTCAATGAAAATGACAATTGTTTGTGTTAAGATTAGTTTTATTTTTAATATTTTTACAGGCATGTTCTTCAATACATGTTATGTTAAATGTTTAGGGAATTCTGTTATTTTCCATATTGTAAGAAATTTTACCATAGGAATAATTAAACATTTTATTTGAATTGTTTTAAATTTTGTTTAAGACAAAAATTATAAAAAAGTTCATAAAAACATATATCCTAAAAAGTTATCCACTTATAGCTAGAAAAAAATGTCACCCAAATTTCAGTCAGCCCGGTGAAATGAGGCCAACATAAATTTTTAAGGTGTTATATAAAGGGTAATCTTGATGGTTTATTACGAGTTTTAAACTGAAAAGTTGAATAAAACAAATCCCAGAACTGTATCTCCCATAGTTTTCAAGATATTCAATGTAAAAAAGAAAAATTCAGTGATGAAAAACATGATTTTTTAGGTATGAAGTAAAATAACTTTATTAAATAATAATATGTAAACTTCATTATCAAAACTTGTAGGGAATTTAATTCTAAGAAAATTTAAGTAATAAAACCTATGAAAAACAAAAATGTCGACATTTATTATTAGAAACAAGACAGAACACAACTTAACAGAGAAAAGTTAAGAATTTGTAAAAATTAAAAACAGCTGTTTTTAGTAAAATAGATTTAGAAAAACCCATGCTGTTTAAGCATGTGAGTCTACTAAACTCTCATTGTTGACAACCACTGTAACCTAGTAAGATGTACACCTATATCCACCAGATACATGAATTAAAAATTCTTGGACAAAAATTTTTTTAAACAATACTATACACAAAATTTAAATATAAAACATAAATTTTGTTACCACTACAAATATGATCCACTGATATGTATATAAATTCAATTCTATGTTAATAATAATGTAATTTAAACTATGGGTAAACTTTACGAGGGTAAATCAAATTTAAATGGTAATTTTATTATTCTACGCAGCAAACAGTTCCAAGCTGACTGGTTGAGTGGGGGGGGATAATGTTTGGTATGTTAGAAAGGGGGAACCAACTTGGTTAGCTCCTTCACTCTGTTCTGTCATCAGTACAGCCGTGAGTGCGCAAGAGGTTCCATCGTCTGTTGCACAACATATAAAGTTTTTAAATAATGAAGGTGTTAAACCTGCAGAAATTTTAACTCCTTCAAAGGTACAGTTTAGGGATGCTACACTGTCCCAAAACCGAGTGTATACATGGGCAACACAATTTAAGGGCACGCGGGAAAGTGTCGAAAATAAAAGTCATGATCGACGCCCAAGTTCAAGTCTCACAGCTGACAACATCTGTGCTGTTCTAGAGATTATCAAAGGTGATCGCCAGTTCACTGTTGAAGAAATCATGTCAGAAGTTTGTATCAGACATGAAAGTGCTTAATCCATTATCACTGATCATCTTGGCTTTAGTAAAATTACTGCTCCATGGGTTCCAAGGTTGTTGACCAAAAATCAAAAACAGGTCAGGTTGGAGATATATGAGAGACTTCCGAATCGATTTTGGCATGAAGGAGATGATTTTATCGTAATATGCGACGAGACATGGGTCCATTATTACACTCTGGAGTCAAAAACGGCGAGTAAGGAGTGGTGAAGGGAGGGCTGCCCAATGAAGGCCAAAACCCATCTGTCAGCCGGAAAAATTTTTGCAATGATTTTTTTTGACTCAAGGGGAGTTTTACTCATTGATCTTCTACATAATCAACGAACAGTGAATGAGGTTTATTATTGCCAGTTGCTACAGTAAACAAAAGCCACCTACCAAAACAAAAGACAGGATGTGCCCATCAGATATTTTATCCTTCTCCATCACAACACCAGGCCACACACCACAATTTTGACAAGGGATAAATTGGAAAAAATGCACTGAGAAACCCTTAACTACCCTCCCATGGTCCATATTTGTCTCACAGACTACTTTCTTACACCCCTGAAAGAATTGCTTGGAAGGTAACAATTTGAAAACAATGAAGACATCGAGGAGCGTGTGTGCAATTGGTGGATGACTCATTCTCAAACTTTTTATAAACAAGTAATATTCAAGCTTCCAAATTATTGGAGAAAGTATGTAGATGGTGCAGAAGACTATATAGAGAAATGATGAAGGTATGAATTATATATTATTATTAATCAATAAATTTATAAAAAAAACTTACCATTTATATTTAATTCACCTCGTAAAAATAATAAGTACAGAAATTAGACATTACAAAATTAAACTAAAACGGTTAGAAAAAGTGGTTAACATTATAAACATAATCCAAATTTTTTTACCAATACTTAAATATCACATAAATATTAATTATACCTTAATTATTCGACAAATACAAAAAAATAATACTAACAAACATATAACGAACATCATTGTTGTCATACCAACATTCTTGTAGTTGTCTAAGATTCTGAAAGACAGGAGGCTGAAAAATACAATAAACTGTAAATTGATATATAAATATGATAAAGACAAGAAAAATTAAAAACGAACATCAATTAATCCTAGAAATAATTAAATCATCACTAAACACTTTAAATAACCTCTGAAAACAGAAATCAAAACTGTTATGTTCTATTCACAAGAATTAACACAAAACTATGGAGATTTTATTCAAAAACATAAAAAATATGTTATCCTGTGATATTTTATATTTCATACGTTTACAAATACAAAAAAAAAGTTGATTATCGCAAATAATTACAAACTATCTATTGTATGAGGCAAGATATCATTTAGAGAAAATAATAACAAACTTTCAAGTAACTCATTTATACAACAAAGATATGAAACCTGTTATTATGGGTGAGGAATATTACCCTCTTGATGAGCTAAAAACTGTTTCCTCCCAAATAATGCTTCATTTAGAGAAATACTGTTTAATCAAAGGATTCAAACAATTTTTGTTTATTAAAAAAATTTGATATTATCATATAATATATGGGCGGGAAGTCCCTTTGCACTGTAATAAATCCAGCTTAATCAGGTTCTACTTCTCCCAATTCTTACCACTGATATCACTTACTGCTGCTGAAAAAGGTGAGGAGGTTAAGCCATGGTGGGGATCATCTAGTGTGTTTTTTCATGATGGGAAGACCTTAGTCGTTGAATGATTGTGGATAAAAGTGTATTCACTATCAAAGAGTTTCTTAGCTTGTATTTGGTCCACAAACTGGTGGAGAACATTATGAATGACTTCTTTGTGCGTTCTGAGAAATTGTCACCATCACAGCAAACATTACTGTCATGGGAGAAGAAGGGTTTTACAATGAGAAGTGTTCTTGATGCCCTATGAAGTGGGAGGCCAAGCTCTTAAGCTGAGATGTGTGCTACTGTGGAAGCATTGATTCAATGATCACTGATGATAGCAATGTGTAAACATTCTGCAGAGTTAGGCATTCCAAGATCAACAATGTGAGACCATATGTGGAAGGACTTGAAAGTTAAATGTTTTCTTCCAGCCACAGTTAATGATTTGAGTGACAATGACCTGATTGACATTTACGCATATCAGTTATTGCTTGAACGATTTCCAAGAGCAAATGATAAAAAGAACATTATGTTCTCAGAAAAAAATGCAACTTATCAAAGCTCTCACAACTAAAATGTTTTTTCTGGGTGAAAGACAATCCTCAGTTTTTTCAAGAAATCAAACAACATCCACCTCATGCTATGATTTGGGCCGGGATGGAAGTTGAACATCTCCTTGTGCTTATTTTTTTGTTGGTGCAGTTAATCAACTTAGTTATCTAAGAATGATCGACAAGTGGTTGCTTCCAGAATTAATGGCAAAAGGGATCACTGACAGCATTACATTTCAACAACATGATACTCTAGTGCATTTAGCTTTGAGAGTCCACAGACGCCTTAATGAAATCTTTCCAGATCGCTGGATCGGATATGGGTCAGAAGTAACTGGCTCCATTGCCGTGATCAGCAAAAAGCCCTGACCTCACCACACCTAACAATGCACTCAGAGTTTTGTAAAAGAAATCTGAAAACAGAGATATATCAACAATGAGCAGCTCCAAGACACTACTCAGTCAGCATTTCAAATGATAGCCCCTAATATTATGCTGTTGCGGATGAACAACCAGATGTGGAACAAACTATGCTTTTAACAAGGTGGAACCCACACAGACATTTCAGATCATTAAAGGTAAGCTGCACCAATATCCTAATAATTTCATATGTACCGTAAAGGGACTTGCCGCCTACTCTGTATGTTTATGAAGTTTCCACGAGTTTTGTTAGTGACTTCAATCATGATTTTTTTTATTTTCAGGAAGAGAAAAATCTCAGGCTGTATCTCATCAACATCAATATAGTGGTTACAGTATCATTTCAGACTGTTTTTTTAATTCCTTGTATAAAGGAAGTATTGTAATCACAAAAAATTTCGGTTTTCAGACTAAAATGGAAATATCCATTCTGACCATACCTGAATCCATTTTGACTAGTTTTGGCATGATATCTGTATGTACATACATATGTATCTCGCATAACCCAAAAATGATTAGCCATAAATGTTGAAATATTGTATTTAGGACTGTTTAACAGCTAGCTGTGCACCTCCCCTTTTGATTATAATTGACTGGGCCAAAAATGTGTATACAGTTGTCAGACCTCTAAATAAAGCAGGGTTTCAATTTTGAAACATTTGGATTTTGGACTTTTTCTTAACTACACTAATAAGGCCTCATTGAGAGCTTTTCAACAATATATCATAAGTGGTACTTATTTTCACTGTTCCAGACTTATAGCCAAATAGAATTTTAATTAATGAAATATTTGATTCTTACAAGGGGAAGGCACATCGGTTTAAATCCAACTACATATACATAAATCTTTTTTAACTTTTTTTTTGTGATTTAAATATTGATATATTAATAATTATTAACCACTGATTGTAAAAAATTTTTAACAATAAATAATAATTCAATAATAACAAAAAAAGTATAAAAAAAATCAGAAGTTAGTGAAATAAAATGTTTGTACTTTTCATTTTAATTCAAAAATATTTACAATCACAAGTTAATAATTATTAATAAATCAATATATTTAAATTTTTTAAAAAAAGTTAAAAAATATATGTATATGAAGTCAAATTCAAATTGATGTGTGCATGGTTACAGATTCGACACATTCTCACTTACACCACATATCTACTTGAGCGACATGAAATAAGATTAATATATAAACTAATATAAAATGCTAAGAAGGTTTTAGGACCATTTTTCTTGAGTACAATTGAATATTGTGTGTTAGTATTTTGTGATGAAGACACATAAACAGAGTACTATTCACATATGCAATATGGTTCAAATCGGTGTCCCAATTTGAACTTGCTTGGTTCTCCATTTCTCCTATATAAATACATAAGTTATTTTTATTTATGCATTTGTTTCAGTCTACTTCATAATAAATATCGCTATAAAATTTAGTAACCTCCTGTTTTGTGTTTGTTGATGGTTACATCATAATAATTTAAAAAACATAGTATTAGATAGATATAAGACTTACATTTATTTAAAGAGTAACAAAGGGACTTTTACTCTATCCCAATATATCAGGTAAGATTGTTGAATTAATGATCGTATAAATATTTTTTTGTTAATAAAATCTAATATTTTAACAATTGTGTAACTGTCCACTTTATTAAAGAATTGGAGGAGTGTAGCTTACTTTCAAATGAAATAAGTTTAAATGAAGTGCAGCAAAAAATGTGAATATGTAATTTAATAGACATACAAAGAAGTCATGCGGTGTCCACATCAGATTTTTTTTAAGGAAAAATTCCTGAACAAGCAACATAGTGTCTTGAGTGAAATACTATCACAGTGGAATTTGTAAGAATTTTCCTTCAGCTTATCATTTTTTTATGAACAGCGTCATCCAAAAGAAGTAACAGGCCCAAATAGTACTCTTTATTGAAAATAGCAGATTGTGATAAAACTTCAAAATATGCAGGTATCATAATAAAGAAAGAAATTAGTTATCACAAATAATGTTATCAACTTATTTGATACTGCTATTCATAATACTGTTAATAAAGGTTCAGAATACAATATTTTTTTACTAAAGTTTTATCTAAATTTCAAGTTTTATTGACTCAAGAATGTTAACGTTACGCCAACACCAATTTATTGATGTTAATTCTTTTTTTGTAAATATTTTAATAAAATCACTACACAATACAATTAATGTTTATTTATATTCCGCTAATATTCTTTCAAATATAGTAATTTCTGTTTTACCATGAAATGTCTCATGACTCTACTAAACCTCACATCAGTAAGAATGTTGTAGAAAAATATTAAATGGTATTAGCTATAAAAACATACTGCAATTTTTTACTTGTTTTAAATTTGTACTCCATTAGTCAATATTTAAACATACAATTATTTGAATAATACTAATAGCAATTCACTTTATTCTTTCATGAAAAAAGTAGAATAAATTTATAAAATGAATGCCTGTAGTAAGTTTAATAGTGATTTATTTATCAAATTTATTTCTTAACACATAAAAAAGCCTTATTCATAAAATTATACTTATTTTATAAATAATAGCTCAGGAAACAACTTACCATTTTATCAATCTCATTTTGTCCGATATCAAGCTTAATCAGATTAAAAAGTTTAGAAAATGATGATGGAAGAAATCTCAGCTTATTTCCCCTCACTTCAAGAACTCTCAAACGACGCAACCTACCAATATTGGCTGGTAAAAATGTCAAATACTGATCATTTATGTACAGTTCCTCCAATGAAGAAATTTGTGTAACAACATCAGGTAAAATATCAAAAGGATTCATACTCAAGTCAAGTACTTTTAAATTCTTACAATCTTTCAAACTTGATGTCAAATCAGTTATAACTGTTAAAAAACAATACTTGTACAAATAAAATATTACGAATGTGTGAAAATTTTTAAATAATTTAATTATAACAATAATTAGTATTACATTAATGATAATAATTTAATAATATTTTAAGTTACAGTAATAATTTAACACTTCCATTACAGATAATTAATAATTAATTGGCCTGTTAATTGTAAGAAGGGTAAGGGTTACTATTTATACAACTGACTGATAGGGAGGATTTGGTCACACACATGCACCTTCATCATCTTTTATTTAAATAATTTGAAAAAATTACATTTACAATCTGAGGATCTAATAATCCTTCAACCAGGAGATGTTAGACCATTCCTACCCATACAATAAGATACGGACTGTCATGACTGTAAAATTTAAGCCCCATATGATCTCATAATCTTTAAGCTTGTTTTCATCTCACTCCACCCAATCTGTCAAGTTACTGCCTGCTGATTCCTCATAATTTGGAATTTTCCTCATTAGACTAATTAAATCAGAATTGTATTTTTTATCTTGAATTTATATGAATTGGTTCACTGAATGATCTAGCAACTGGCTATAAGCAAACAAGACTAACAGCCTCCACTTCATCCCAGGATTTGGATATCCAGACCGCCATATGAAGCAAGTCAATTTTTTCAACTTCTCAATCATACCTTCATCAACCTTGATTAACAAGGCAAAGGACACCTTATTTTGCCTTTTTTTTTCTTAAATGTGTCCAGACATTGACCCATTGGTTGACACAGCAATAACAGTTGGAGGTATCAAACATTTTAAAACATGAACTTTGACTCTTTGTCTTGAAGCTCATTAGCATTTGACTGTGATGTGGCACTGTCAAGGATTACAAGTGAGTTCCTTAGCATATTATTAGTATTCCAGCATTTTTCTACTGAAAGTACAAACTATAAAAAAAAGACTCTTCTTAAAAATTACCCAAATCTGAAGGTCTGTCTGAATTCTAAATACAATAGATCATGTATGTATGTATATATATATATATATATACAAGGGTAAGTCGATTATTATCCACAATGTAGTTATAAATTTTATTGCAATACAAATAGGAAACTTACATGTACATCATTTTTCAGCATAGTCTCCTTGCATTTCAACGCATTTGGTCCATCGTTGCACAAGCTTCCTGATGCCTTCATAAAAGAAGGTTTTCAGTTGAGCTGCGAGCCAGGAATGCACTGCTTCTTTCACTGTTTTGTCTGAGGTAAATCGACGGTTCCTTAATGCCTCTTAGAGTGGACCAAATAAGTGATAGTCAGAAGGGGCAAGATCAGGATAATATGGAGGATGAGCCAGCACTTCAAAGTTCAGTTTCTGGAGCGTTTCAGGAGTATGGGCAGCAGTATGTGGATGGGCATTGTCGTGCAAAAACACAACACCTTTGGACAGAAATGCTCGGCGTTTGCTTCGAATTACAGGCTTCAGTTTGGCAGTAAGAATCTCACGTTAATGCGTACTGTTTATTGTCGTGCTCCTTTCCTCATAATGTTCCAGTACTGGGCCTAGTGGGTCCCAAAAAACCATAAGCATCAATTTTCCTGCGGATGGTTGGATGATGGATTTGTGTTTCGTCACCAGTGATGATTCTGTCTAAGATATCCCATTCGTTACCATAGTAATCAAAATGTTTTTGGCAGATATCCAAGCGCATTTATTTACTTTATGAAACCAAAGTCTGTTGTGGATGATTCCATAGGCAGAACCATGACTAATTTGCAGACGATGTGCCACTTCATCAATAATTACTTGTCTGTCTAAGAAAATCATGTTACGTGCACGCTCAATGTTTTCCTCATTTAAGGCGGTAAATGATCGTCCGGCTCCTTCGTTGTGCGTTAACACTTGTGCGACCATTTTTGAATTTTTCAATCCATTCATAGACACTCTGTTGCGACAACACACTGTTCCCGTACTGTACCAAAAGTCTTCGATGAATTTCAGCCCCTGATACGCCTTCCGACCACAAAAAACGGATCAATGAACATTGCTATTCTTTGGTGCAAACAGAAGGCAGAGCAGCCATGGTTAACAGCAGGGCAGCGATAATGGAACTAACCTGGCAATATCAAACCTGAACAGATATAACTACAATTAAACCACACTTGCGTCACCTACGCAACACAACAGTACTACCAACATGAACAAAAATATAACTAAATTGCAGATAATAATTGACTTACCCTTGTGTATATATATATATATATAAAATAATAACTAAACTCTATTCTTTGGTAAAACAAATATAAAAAATCTAAATAAGTTAGAAAATAATCCAAATTAATTGAAAATCATCTAATGTAATTCATTAGGTCAACAACCAAATAAACAAAAAAAAACAAAAGCAGAAAACCTTGATGTTTCGTCCAAGATGTAGGACTTTATCACGACAAACCACAAATGACAAAAAACAAGACCAGCAAAAAAAAAGAAAATGAATTGCATTAGAAAATTTTCTGTTAATTTGGATAATTTTCTAACTTATTTAGGTTATATATATTTATTTAGGTTTAATAGGTTTATTATAGGCTTTATTTAAGTTTTATATATATACATATATATGCATACAAACAAACTATATTTGTATATCTTCATCATTTACACTTTTAAAAAGAAATAGGTTCCATTTCTGTTCCACATTAATAACACAGGTCAAAAAATAAATAAATAACTTGGAACTGAGATAAAAGTAGGTGGATTAAAATGTATTTTTTATGCTAAATCTTGAAATGAAATCAGTTTTTCTTCATCACCCTAAGATTTTTAGTTATGACACTTTAAAATATTAAGAAACTTCTTAAATAATAGAATACAAAAATAATAATTAAAATTCCTACCTTTCTTTTGCAGACAATTACGCTTATCTTAATTTCTTTTTTCTTATTTTCCTTGTGTTCAATGAAGTCTTCTTTTTTATCACTCATCATAGCTTCATCCCATCTGCCTTGATATCATTGTTCAATCTGCAATATATCTTGGTGGATCCTTCCTCCTTGTTTGTCACTGATGTTACCCAAGTTTAAAAGGAAAAAGTCCAAATAAGAATGTAAAAAAAGAATTTTCAATGGTATTCTGCACCCTAAATTTTTTTTAGTTCACTGACAGTTCATTTATAAGCTGATCAGGGTTTTCAATTTTTTTGTTTCCAAGAAAACCAGCAACATCTTTGAATGACTTCAATGCGGCTAGTTTTTTTAAGATTCAGTTTGCCGTCAGATATATTTTCACGAATTAATTTTCTTATTTGTGGCCAAATGAATAATTGGCCTTATTTGTGGCTTCTTTTACTTTGGCTTCACTTAAGTGTGAAAAATCCTCAGCAAAATATTTAAAACCATCTGTCTCCTTTATCTAATGCTTTTACAAAATTCTTCATCAGGCCTAATTTTATGTGCAGCGGTAGTAAAATAATACGATCTTCTTTGACAAAGAGAATATTGACAACATTTTCCTTTCCTGAGGTAAAATGATTTCTTTTTGGTCAATCTTTAACCATGTAGTGTTTATCTGTAGCCTGACTATCCCACAAACACAAGAAACACATATATTTTACAAAGTCACTCTGGTGACTAAGAAGAAGCCCTATCACTTTCAGGTCACCAATGATTCGCCATGAGTGCTCATCATTCTTAATAGCTTTTAAAATTTTTGACAAATTTTCACGTTTCTTTCATTTCTACTGGTATAGAAGAAACCTTATTCAAGTTATGCAACAACACACCTTTAAGTTTCTTTTTGATGAGTCTATAAATAAATGCCGATCATGAGTAACATATTCAATGTCCAGTACACACGTTAGCCCCCTAACATCATGGCAGGAACAAATTAAACCATCTCTTCTAAAGTATTTCAGTAAATTTTCATTGTAATTTCTATATAATGAAATTTTGGTATCCTTGTTTAATAAATTCCATTCTTTAAGATGTGAACCTAGGAGTTCTGCGTGTTGTTTTGACAAATACAAATCACAAATTAAGTTGCTCAGTTCTTATGTGATGAGGTGAGGTTCAGTATCTAATTCTTCTGGAATGTCATTATTATCTATTGAAGTCGAGGATTCAATGGTTGAGCCTTCTGGGGTATCAGAAATTTCTTTCCAAGAAGTTGTAGCGATCAGAATCAGTAAATCAATACCATCAAGTACTGGTATCGTAGATTAAAAACCATTTGTATATGCAGTACTGCTTTTCTTTTTTTAATTGAAACGGGTAACATTTGTTAAGCAAAAATAGCAGTCATCATAATTAGTAGGCTCTCGCCAAAACATAGGTATGCCAAAAGGCAAATGCTCTTTTTTTTCTTTTTAAACACTGTTAGTTTAATGTAGCACTTGATGCATGTTACATATGGAGCCCAGGAATTATCATGGTCTCCCAAGGTACAGTCAAATTAATGTTTGTAAGCAGTTTTCAGCAGATTCGATACTCATTTTTGTTGACTTTTCATAGAGAATTCTCCACAAACATAACAAAAAATATTTGGAGAATTTGTACAAACCCAATTTTTATTCATTATAAAATTCAAAATGTTTTAATGAATGAAAGTAAACTGAAATATTATAGAAATACTCAATTATAAAAATAATTATGTTATAATATATAAATACTTCCTAAAATTGTTTCACCATGCAGTGCAATAAAACAGTGTGAAAAAAAACAACACACACACACACAAGTTAACAAATCTTGATGTTCAATAAAATAATACCATACGTTGTTCTGTCGTAAAAATCTTTAACTAAATTTATCACATCACTTATGAAACTATCTTTTTAATATGTGTATGATAAATCCACTATCACAACTAAAGAACACAGCAAGTCATACCAAGAGCTGGACTCATACTGAAGAAAATTTTATCACGTTGAATTACTCATTACTTGACTCACTGACGTATCTGGCTTGATATAAAATTATATTAAACAGTTACGTATCAAAACAAAATATAGGCCTACAGTATGCATCACAATGTAAATCAGATGTGAATATGCAAACATACAGACGCATTAACTTATTTGTATTGTTTGTTCCATAATTAATGGAACAAATAAATTTATGGGGTTGTAACATTACATGATAATGTTGTTGTTTTGGAATACATATTCAGATTCAGCATATAAAATACTACACAGAACACCTACTCCCTCTTCAGTTCCAAATTTTATGTTGGCCAATGTATTTTTTTTTAGCTAATAATATTTACAGTACCTAATGTTAAATAACATAATAAAATAAGAATTCAATAATGTTAAGCAATTAATGATAGACTTACAATATTACAATATTATAGACTTACATATATTTTAATCATTTATGTTTTGATTACATATTTATAAAGTCACTTATATGAACTGTACTCATTATAGTATTTATTAGAATACATGCTGTTAAATGGTTTAATATTTTCCATGATCAAACAACTATGATTTTAGTTTTAGATAACTGTATCTTTCAGCAACAAAGTATTTCCTAGCTACCTTAAGACTTCTGCTGTAATTCCCCTCCTTAAGAAAAATTTAGTAGTTAATTTACAATATTATAGGCCAATTTTGATATTTACTTTTCTGAAGTACTTGGAAAAATTATGAAATATGAATTTTTAATTTTCTTCAAAAGCACACCCTATTAACAAACTTTCAATATAGTTTTAGGAAAAAATTGTCAACCGACACATCCATTTCCCAGTTTTTGGAAAATATTTTAAATTCTGTAGATAAAAAAATTCTATTTTTAATTTTTGCAACCACAATAAAGCATTCAATTTAATTTCACATTTTTACTGATGAAAAAACTTAGTAGCTATGGTATCAGAGGAGCTGCTTACAACTGATTATTCATATTGTACCAATCATAAACAAGTAATTCAAATTCCATCTTTAAGAATACACATGTGAAAATTTAGACACTTCAAAATGTAGAATGCAAAGTACCTGAGGGAAGTGTTCTCAGTCACTTGGTTTTTTAATTTTATTAATGACCTGCCTCAAAATCTTAAGCCATTCATTGTAACCCCTTTTCATATGACACAACTGTGTCTGATGATATTTATTTAGAAGGGATGGAAAATTATATAACTCAAAAGATTATTCACTGGTTGGATTGTAACCACTTTACTTTAAATATGAAGGAAACCGTTGCATTGTGCTTCTCAGGTAGACAAAACATTGCTGATCATCCATTGGGGATCCATTAATAATAATGATACTCTTTCTGTTGCCCACAAAGTGAAATTTGAGGGTGCTTTATTAGAATATAAGTACTCTTGGAGTGATCAAATTGATTTTTCTTTTAAACAAAAACAAGCTGTCATGTTTTGCTCTGAAGCACCTGCTGAATTATGAATTATTTTACAGTAATCTGTTATACTTAATGTATTTATCTTAACATTATCATGCGTTTGTAATAAAATAATTAAAATGGACTTTAAACAAATCTATTTTTATCTTATATGTTTTTATATTTACAATCAATCTTTTATTGATGTCATTTATAAATAATGTATTTTTATGTACTAATCCAAATAAAAATTGATCTGTTTACATCAGAATCACTTCTGCTAACAAATGGTTCAGTTTGTGTAGTACACACCCCTCTACTTCCCCTCTACTGTGCTGCACAGGACTTCAGATCAAATTTAATCAATCTGAGAAGAAAAAAACTATTTTTATTTCAAGCCTGTCACATACTCCTAAATAAATTATGAAAAATGATGTCTTACAATTGCGTGCAATATCAAGTCGCTCTAGAGATGTAAGCAAACTCACTGCATCAGGTAAAACAGAAATGCTATTATCATTTAGATTGAGCTCTTTCAGATTGCAACAGTTGAAGACACTCCATGGAAGATCAGCAATCTATAAATATTACACGATACAACTTAATAGAATGACGTGAAAATACCAAAATAATAATTACACATTCAATTAGATCATATTTTTAGGTGATTATATTATATCTGTTGTATTCCTTTTACTACTTAGATGGTAATTTACTAAATATTTCATATAAATGCTTATATCCCTTCCTCCAATTACTATATATCATGTCCCAGAACGGGATAAATCAGTCATCTGACCACATACCTGTCAGATCGATAACTGATAAGTTGGAACATGATAGAAGTATCATTATTTAGTGTTGGAAATTTCCATCAGACTAATGAAACTATTAGGTGGTAGAGTGTGTTTCAGAATGAGAAAGGAATTGGGCCTCAAATTAAAATTACTCCATTAAGCAGCTTTACACAGCATATAGTTTTTTTTACTTTTAAAACAGGATAAATAGATGCAAGATTTTAAGGAATCATTTAATGGTTTTAAGTTTTATCACATTTATTGAAATTTATTATGGTAATGTGACTAAAATTTGAAAAAGATCACTCCATCTTGGTAAATTACATAACTGATAAATTATAGAATTCAGTCTAATCCTCAAAATTTTGACACTTATACAATCTCCTTAAAAAATAAAAACTAACAACTTCAATAAAATATTTTTTATTTATTTTAGATTCTGAAGTACAAAATCATAAAATGATACTATTCGAAGAACACCAACAGCAATGCAGCCAACGTAACTCTACTGCTACTACCATGTACAAATACATCAACACATAAATTCATAAAAAATTATTCAAGAGTACTTAGTATTATTATTTTACCAAAAAAAATGACTGTACATTATTAAACAATTTACTGAAATCAAACTTATTACACATACTAGTAGACTAATAAAATGTTAAAAAAGGAATCTATATTAATGCAGTACAAATTTAGAACTGTTATTCCATATGGTTTTATAAAACAAACATTGTGTGCAATTGCTAAATCATAACAAATTTCTCATAAGAAAAAGGAAATGTTTACTCATTTATTTTCAAAGAAAAGCAGTTAAACCATAATTTCAATATAATTATAATTTAAAATATTAATTAAAACAAAACAAAAACCTTGCTTTATCTGCACCTGTACAGAAATACATCCTCAGAAATATATGTAGAGAAATATTAAATAATAATATTATAATACTAATTATGTACTATAATATTATAATATCTGACAAGGAAATCTTAGGAAAAAAGGTAATAAATGCATAAAATACAGATAATTAATTCATCTGTAAAGTACTGGTGATAAATTTTTAATGAGAAAATTAAAAGGTTATTTTTTTTATTAACTTTGTTCATTCACTAAACACAACAAAAAAAATACTGTCATGTTATAAGCAAAATATTATGAATAGGAGCTGGAACACAGAATAAATAATCTATATATCAAAAATCACTTATTCATTCAAATGAGAAATGCTCATGATGTTTTTATTTTTAATGGGGAAAAAATATATATATATATGTATATTTTCATATAAATATATATTCATATAAATTGAAATATTTTTCATTTATTTATGAGATCACACTCTTTTTACACCAAGTAAAAAATTATACATGTGCTTCTGTTAAAAGTGCTAAATTTTCTAGTCTTTAGAATACAGTTGTGAACATGTACTTGTGTAGTATGAATAAGTTAGTCAGACTTTTTTTATTTTAAGAATTTTTATTTACTTCCACAAATGTTTCTGTTTATAACCAGCAGTATTTATTCAACTCTTTACACTTTTTGATAAGCTAGAAGTAAGGGTTCACATTTTTTTCAGATGCAACCACATGCGTAGACAAAGGATTTTTATAGAATATTTATAGATACCAAACCAGTTTATATTAATTAATGGTAATTTCAAGTTATAAACTTACCCGGTTAGAATTTACAAATAATTTCTCTAGAGTTCTTTCAAATAGAAACACACTGTCTGGTATTTCTGATAGTCCACTCCGAGATAAATCCAATTCATACATATCACTTTCTTCATCAACAATAGTTCCAACTCTGTTTTCACTCACTTTCTGGGGTTTGCCACGGCGACTGCCGCAGCAAAAAAAAGGCATTTTAACCTAAAACATGATACAGGATTTTTACTAAATTGTGGAAGTAAATGGAAAACACTGTTTAAATATAACTCATTCACAAAAAATGAGCAAGTAAAATGAATTTTGACCAGTTTTGTTTTTAATGTTACAGAATATAAAATATTACAATATAATTTATTGCATGTTTAATTGATTCAATAAATACACACTTACAAACTGAAATATAATCTCATAGGAAATGAAAGAACTAAATTTTGATCTGAAAAATGACTGTCTTTATCTATAATCCATAGAACACAGATGTTTTTGATTAACTTTTCCATACCAATATTTTTTCAAACATAGAACTACAACAGAAAAGTTTTGAATTATGATCTAAAGCTCAAAAAGGGTTAAATCCATAATGATTTTGGTTAAGATCATTTGTTTTATATTAGGAAGACTTGCTTTACCCGGCAACCACTTTTTAGCCACCGGTTTAGTTCATTTTACAGCCACTACACAAGAAACTAGAAAGGAATCTCTAGAGAGGTGTATGGACAGATATATCCCTTCAAATCACATAAATACAAAGGATACTGTAACTCAAAAGAGGTTTCCTATCCTTCACTCAAAAGAGGTTCCCTATCCTTCACTCAAAAGAGGTTCCCTATCCTTCACAAGATCTCTATTGGTATCAAGCAAAACCACCAGGTTGAGAAAAAGATGAATAGTGGCAAAGAGAAAATTTGCTGTAGAAGGATTACAGAGACAAAACAACTCCACCTAAGGTATTCTGTCAGAGATAGATTTTTATAAAACAACACTAAATGGAATTAAAGATTTAGCCTACCAATCATAATAATAAAAATACAATATTATTACAGTAAAAAATTGCAATTTAAAATTAAGTACTGCAAAAACTAAAAACTCTAAAAACAATATTAATTTAATGACAAAAATAATTTTACATGGAGAAATGTGTAACCCATAGTTTGTCTGTATTTTAAGCCAATTCTTAAACTCAAGCTGTTCATAGCAAAACTATGAAATGATGAACAAGATCTTCTACTGATGAATAAGTTCACCATTTTATGATTCCAACATTTCAAAAGATAACTATTGTTAAACAAAAACTTGAAATTTAAAACATTTAGAAATCAAGTAATGAAATGGTGGTCCACTCAATAAAATATTAGAAAAAGTAAATAGAATCTTAAGTGGCAAATTATCTCATCAGTGAAATACTCACCAAATCTAATAATTTAGTAAGCAATAACTGTAAAGTAACATGGAATCTTACTTTGTTTTACAAAATAAATGTTTTTAAATCAATTAAAGAATATTTTAAGGTAAAGATTGTAAAAGTAAGTGTACTATAATTAATTTAAAAATAGTTATATAATTTTAAAATATATCATGTCATGGATATCAAAACTCGAATTTTTATTTTTTTTGTTTAACAAGTAAAGAAAAAAGATACAGAGTACCAGCTAATCGACAGTTTTGTTTTTACAATTTCAGACCAAAACCATTATAATAATTTAAACATGAACATCTTTGAAAAGAAAATAGTTTTCTATTGGATAACAGAAGTCAGACTCTGTAACAAATATTCTATCCCTAATCCTAAGTAATAAAATTATTAAATGGTTCATCCAAGGATATCGGGTAACTATAAATATTATAACAAAGCTCACAACACGTACAATGATGAAATAAAATCCTTTATGAATAGTTTTACGTTGCCGGTATTGAATTCCTCATCATCACTAGGTACCAACAACTGCTGTCAGCTAAGTAAACAAATGAAAATTTACGTTAACAATCAATGTAAATATTGAGTAAATATAATCTAGTTAATAATAAATAGAAAATTAAGAAATTGACAGTAATTTTTATTCTATAACACCAGAAATGAGAACCCATAAAACAAAGTAACCCAGCGACCAAAGTTAACACCAAACCGAAACAAATCAAACTTTCATTTTTAATTTTGGTATTTTTCCAGTTAATAGAACAGCTACAATATTAAAAAAAGTTGTAAATATATTTAAATTTCCATCAATTTACCCCACAAAACAAGACTTCATGCGTTTCGAAATTTGTGAACAACTCCATAACTTTTTAAACTTATTTGAAAACGAGGGTTCAATTTACACATTTAAAAACAATAACTTTATAATCAAAGAATAATTATAACTTTAATCATAAGCACATGGATTTTAAACAACTCCCACCGTTGCTTTGCTTAATACTCACTAATAAACTGTGGCAACTACACTCCAGTGAAAGACTAACAGTGACACAACAAACTCGCCTAACGGCAGACACGGCGGCCGGGTTGTAACTAACAGAACTTTCCAATCACACTGACGCCTTACATAGATGCCGCCATTGTACTCCAGCGATGGCAGCAGTGAAATGAATTGATTTTATGATTGATATAACTTTGGAGAATCCTGAATCGTTGACGCAACTTAATTTACTTCAGAAAGCAGTGTTATAAAAATGTAAAATTATTATAGCGTCTTACTTCCAGTACTGTTGCAGAATTCAAGCAGTTTTAGGTAGTCGCAAATTAATATACAAAATAAGTGTACGAGGATAGTATTAAACGTGCTTTATTGAACGCACACATCTGATATGAGTATAAGACTAAATTTATTGAATAT
Organism: Lycorma delicatula; assembly: GCF_047948215.1. Taxonomy (NCBI): domain Eukaryota; kingdom Metazoa; phylum Arthropoda; class Insecta; order Hemiptera; family Fulgoridae; genus Lycorma; species Lycorma delicatula. The sequence continues at coordinate 43,629,820 of NC_134458.1, forward strand.
TAATAGCTTTATTAATTTTAATATTATTATTATTAAGAAGTCGTGTTTTGTGGGGTAAATTGATGGAAATTTAAAAATATTTACAACTTTATTTTAATATTGTAGCTGTTCTATTAACTGGAAAAATACCAGAATTAAAAATGAAAGTTTGATTTGTTTCGGTTTGGTGTTAACTTTGGTCGCTGGGTTACTTTGTTTTATGGGTTCTCATTTCTGGTGTTATAGAATAAAAATTACTGTCAATTTCTTAATTTTCTATTTATTATTAACTAGATTAAATTTACTGAATATTTAAAAAAATAAGTATGATGGGATTAGCCCGACAATGAAAGTCGAGCTAATCCCATCATACTTATTTTTTTTATTTAGGATTTCCAATAATTTGGTTCTAGATCAAAGAATAGTTGTTATCTACAGTAGTAAGTCACAAGAAAACATCCAACTGGTTATACTGTAAAGGATTAGCTAAATATAATAAATTGCCTGATTTTCTTAAGAATGTATCTGCTATTAGGGTATATAAAAAGACATTTTATGTCAAATGAATTATTGTTTCATTTTCGCTTAGTTTACTCTTGAAACTTTATACATTCTTTATGTGATTCTCTCTTAACTACTATATTGCATTAATGAGATGTTAAAAATTAAATCATACACTTTACCTTTACAAAAACTGTAGTAAAAACAGTACAGCAAAGTTTAATTAATTTATTTTTTGAATTCTTTTAATTAGACGTGTTCATTTCCATTATATTGTCTAATTGTTAAAAATTGTATTTTAGTATATGCTTTAAAAATGTTTTTTTTTTTTTTTATAATAGAATTAATTGTCAAATAAATAAAACTTATATTAAACCTGTTTAAAATAAATAAATTAAAATGTCTGTCACATACCAATGTTACTTAGGTGTCATAAACTGATATAATACAAATTTATAAAAACATTAATTTTTACAAAACATTACTCTGTTGCTAACTTAAGAAAAAGAATTCTGCAATCTCATTTTTACTAATGTCTTAAAAGTTACAATTTTATTCTGCATTGATTTCATTATCATATTATCCAAACAAAAGTGCATCACATTTGTTTCATATAATTATAATTTCTATGTCAAAATATGAATAATAGCTACTTTGATTTAATATTGTTGTATTGCTCTGACCAAGGTTTTCTCAAAGTTTATCTTAATCCTGCCAAGTAAATATTGGCAGAGTTAATTTTGTTACATATGAAATAGCATGCACATGCACACATACACTACTGGGATATTCTATGTTATGTATAAATATTTTGTTCTCATTGGTATTTGGTAACACATTATTCAGACTACAGAAAAACTGGATTGGGGAGCTTCTCATTGAACAAAAAAACTACCTGCTATTCGTTTGGATTGATCAAAGGAAACCACAATATAACATTAATCAGGAGCAGCATCAAAAAATACAGAGTAAATTATATACTTTTAAACTAAGAAGGTATAGTCCTCTCTTCAGGGCAATATCCAGTATATTGTTGTTAATAGCATCCATCTTAAAAAAGTTAAGAACCCACAAAAGAAACAGTTTCTTATTGAATGAGACATAATCTATTTTTTTATTTGTTAATTGAAAAGGTTGTTTTTGTCAAAGTTGTGAATTTGGAAATTTCATACTGTTTAAGTGTGTTGAGGTTTTGGTTTTTATATAATATCTATAAAGTTGCATCTTGTGATTAATGTGTATGTACTGTGTGTCCCACGAAGAGGTATATACTTTTGATTTAGTATCACTCACCCATTCCTCTACCAATTCTATTGAAACTTTACAGACCTTTTAACAAAGCTTCTAAAAATGTTATGTGAAAATTTCAACCTTCTAGGATTGTTTGTATAGAAACAAAATGGCCTCTTTTAAATAAAAACAAGAATTTCAGATAAGTCACATTAATTATTCATTACAAAATAGCTAGTAAAAACGATTAAAACCAGATGATGTATTGTTAAACAGCTGTTCAAGCTGAATAAAACAAGTAAATAATTAGTCATAACCTTGCTTCACTTTCCTGTGTAAACATTTAATTGCTAAAACGACTTTTATAAGTGAACAAAAAGTTAAATATTGTGCATGGGCCACTGCATTTGACGATCTAGCAGAATCCATACAATATTTCAGAGCTGAATTTGAAAGTCACCATTTTGTTTCTATAAATCCTAGATGACTGAAATTTTCACAGAACTTTTTAGAACCTTCATTAAAAGGTCTGTAAAGTTTCAATAGAATAGGTGGGTGAATGGGCAAGTGATACTAAATCAAAAGGGTATACCTCTTTTTGGGACACAACATATGTATATGCTGTTTCTCTGAGATGATTTGCAAAAATTAATTCTGTTGTGTATGGTACCCGTATGTGTTCTTTTTATTAATGGGTGAATGTGCAACCAGTTTGAATAATGCAGTACTTAGTGTAATCATTACTGTTTAATTTCTGTAATCATGATTATTATGTTTATCAATGTGGGCAAAAATTTCAGAAAGTTCAAGGGTGTTAAGAAGTGACCCTTTTTATGTATGAGTAGAATATCAACATTGTTATTCATAAATTTTAACAACTCTCATATTATGCACATTCATAAAACAGAACCACGTCTTAACATATTTATATTCTGAGATTTGTAAATGTGCAACAATATATATGTGAGTAGACAATGCAAATCCAACACAGATTTTGGCTACATTCTAAGTATGTGACTTGCATGTCTTCCTAACTCAAAAAACTACCAGAAATAATATTGTCAGGTGAGTACAAAAAAAGCACCAATCTTTGATGATGGTTGCAAAAATATCTGAAATTGTTATGAAATGAGTTTCTTGATATTACATCAAAAAACTTGATTCAGTTTGTCATAAAAAGTTAGTATTTGTTTAGTTTAATTTAATTAAATTTCAACACATAATTTTTTTTACATCACAGCATGTTTAAAGAGTTGGATACAACTCCATGTAAATAGTTTTTATTCTCTATTATTACTATACCAGCAGAACACCATACGTTTTCAACTTCAAATCCTTAGGAGTAACAAATTATAACAGAATAGAATTCTAAACATAATTATAGTAGAATTCCTATAAATAGAATAAGTTTCATTTTAGTAGAAAATGAATCTTATTAATCCTACCTTATAATTATAAGGTAGCCTACCCTTTCTTTTTTCCTGTTTATTCTCTGGTAATTAAGTTTCAGATAATATTTCAGAGGATGATATGTATGAGTGTAAATGAAGTGTAGTCTTGTACATTCTCAGTTCGACCGTTCCTGAGATGTGTGGTTAATTGAAACCCAACCACCAAAGAACACCGGTATCCACGATCTAGTATTCAAGTCCGTGTAAAAATAACTGGCTTTACTAGGACTTGAACGCTGGAACTCTCGGCTTCCAAATCAGCTGATTTGGGAAGACGCGTTCACTACTAGACCAACCTGGTGGGTTAAGGTAGCCTACCCTACCTTATTATAATTTAACCTTAACTTATAGTTATAATATATTTGAAGAATCCATAAATGTAAAAATAAGTAAATGTATCTAATAAGTCTCAATTAATTTTGTAGAGATTGCTGGTGTATTTTACAAATATAGAAGGAAGCCAGTGGGTAACTTCATGATTTTTTTTCCAAAACAAACCATACTATAACAAATTTTTAAAAGTACATATTATATATGCATTTTATTAATTTATTCTTTTTAGACTGATAATAATTAGGAAATGAATGTTCCTGACAAATTTCAGTATTGAATCTTAACTGGAGAGAGATGAACTGGTTTTAAAAAAATTAGTTTGGTCTATTGTTACAAATATTTGGGGATAAATTCCTTCTTAGCAGTTATTTACTACATTACAGGAACATGACTCCAGCTTTTCTGGTCACATCATCCTTATTCACCTACTTTTTAATTTAATCTTTTATGGTTCATTAATGTAAATAAATTTTGTCTACTTTTTTAAAAGACCCCATTTGGAATAATGATAACAATTTTTAGCTTTTAACCTGTTTTACTTGGGATGTAGGAGGGTTAGTGATGAATGAATCAGTGAAGGCTTTCACAATGATGTAAACAGATAATATAGATTGTCATACCAATGTAAATAATAAGAATATACATAGATAAAATATTTAAATATTAAATTTAATCTTTCACTTTATTTAATATTAAATAATGTGAAAGATTATTTGTACAATTGTAGAGTTACAAATATGGTTCAAAATATGAAATTAAATCAAACATTGAATTTAATAAGGACAGAGAAAAATTTTCAACTCGACTCAATTAAAATTACATTAATCTAAATAATTACAAAAAAAATGAAATTAAATATGACAGGAACAGATATTAGTTTAAATTAAATAAATTCAAATCAATAAAAAAATTTAATCAAAACATTAATTAATTAAGAAATAATGCAAATTTTATATTTGATCAATTATTTACATAATCACAATAATTGTTTAAATAGAAAATTAAATAAGTTGATAAACTATATTACCATAATGTTATTAAAATAAACATAAGTTAATGAATCAATTTACCCAGAAATAACTATATAGAGGAAAACAGTCTTATATTTTTTTTAAGTAGCAATTTTGTAAAATTAGATCATGACCATATTAAAAATGCACATAAAATTACAAAATTCCTATCAAATAACATTAAACAACTTTTACAAAAAAAAAACTGAAATTATTGTTAATATTAAAGCTTTTAATTCAAAATAACTATATAATGGTATCATATGACATTTAAAGATACGTACATTAACACTTTATTGAATGTTACTCTTAATTTTATTTATTTGTTCATTTTTCTAATTTCTCAAGAGAAAAATGTTTGAGTTGACATTACAAATAAGGTTTTCTAATCATGAGTATGGCATTTACCCAAATCTTAAAAAAATTTGTTTGTAAAACAAATGTCCTTTTTGTAAAACTATAATTTTGAATAAGAGGGGCTGGAATTTTCAAATGTATTAATTTTTTCAAATGTATCAATCATGTTTTAGTACCAGCCTTATTAATCAAAGGGAAGCCATTTTCTTATGTGGTAAAATGAACATACCTTGTTTTGGTAAAAATTAAAATTTAATTCTGATATTTTGTTAGAAAAAAAAATTAAAACAAAAACTTTAAATTTTTGAATTTTAACTTTTGTTTACCAAAGTAAACCAAAAGTGATGTGATTTATATATTTATAAAGTATTTGGTCATATACTTTTAGGTTTTATTAAAAGATAGCTTATTATTAGAATTCTGACAATAATTTTACCGTTATTAAAAGTACATTTTATTTACTATGCTTAAAGCTTAAAATATAACTGTAGTGGATTAGTTATGCACTACATTATTATCAAAGCACAGGTATAAAAATATGAATATTTAAAATAATATTCACCCATTAAAAAAATTTAATTCTGATATTTTGTTAGAAAAAAAAATTAAAACAAAAACTTTAAATTTTTGAATTTTAACTTTTGTTTACCAAAGTAAACCAAAAGTGATGTGATTTATATATTTATAAAGTATTTGGTCATATACTTTTAGGTTTTATTAAAAGATAGCTTATTATTAGAATTCTGACAATAATTTTACCGTTATTAAAAGTACATTTTATTTACTATGCTTAAAGCTTAAAATAAAACTGTAGTGGATTAGTTATGCACTACATTATTATCAAAGCACAGGTATAAAAATATGAATATTTAAAATAATATTCACCCATTAAAAAAATTTTAAACTATACAATGGTATTGGAAAATTAAAATAAAATGAACATTAATAACACAAGTCAACAAAAAATAATAATTTGGAACTGACATAAAAGTAGGTGAATTAAAATGTATTTTTTAGGCTGAATCTTGAAATGAAATCAGTTTTTCTTCTTCACCCACAGAATTTTAGTTATGACCTTTTAAAATACTGGGAAACTTCTTAAATAATAGAATACAAAAATAATAATTACAATTAAAATTCCTACCTTTATTACATTTACATTTACAATTATCTTAATTTACTTTTTCTTATTTTCCTTTTGTGTTCAGTGAAGTCTTCTCCTTTTATCATCCACCAGTAGTCACTCATCATAGATTCACTCTGTCTGCCTTGATAACATTGTTCCATCTGCAATATATCTTGGTGGATCCTTTCCCCTTGTTTGTTGCTGATGTCACCCAAGTTTAAAGGGAAAAAGATCAAATGAGAATGTAAAAAATGAATTTTCATTGTTATTCTGCAGCCTCAACTTTTGTAGTATACTAAGAGTTAATTTATAAGCTTATCATGGTTTTCAACTTTTTCATTTCCAAGAAAACCAGTAACGACATCTTTGAATGACTTCCATACTGCCAGTTCTTTAGGATTCAGTGTGCTGAAAAATATATTTTCATGAATTAATTTTCTTATTTGTGACCGAAAGAATATTCCCTCTTTTAATTTGACTACTTAATTGTGAAAAAACGTCAGCTAAATATTTAAAGTAATCTCCATCTTTACATAATGCTTTTACAAAATTCTTCATCAGGCTTAGTTTTATGTGTAGATGTGGTAAAATAATACGATCTGGTTTGACAAGGGGAATATTGACAGTTTCCTTCCCTGGAGTAAACTGATTTCTTTTTACCAGTCTTTGAACTACATAGTGTTTATCTTTAGCCTGACTATCCCACAAATACAAGAAACACAAATATTTTGTAAAGCCACTTTGGAGACCAAGAAGAACCCCTATCACTTTCAGGTCACCAATGATTCGCCATGAGTGCTCATCATTCTTAATAGCTTTTAAAATTTTTGACAAACTTTCATATGTTTCTTTCATTTCTACTGGTATAGAAGAAACCTTATTCAAGTTATGCAACAACACACCTTTAAGCTTCTTTTTGATGAGTCTATAAATAAATGCCGATCATGAGTAACATATTCAATGTCCAGTTCACACATTAGCCCCCTAACATCATGGCAGGAACAAATTAAACCATCTCTTCTAAAGTATTTCAGTAAATTTTCATTGTTTTTTCTATATACTGAAATTTTGGTATCCTTGTTTAATAAATTCCATTCTTTAAGATGTAAACCTAGGAGTTTGCGTGTTGTTTTGACAAATACAAATCACAAATTAAGTTGCTCAGTTCTTGTGTGATGAGGTGAGGTTCAGTATCTAATTCTTCTGGAATGTCATTAATATCTATTGAAGTCAAGGATTCATCGGTTGAGCCTTCTGTGGAATCTTTAACCACTGGGTTAGTTTAATGTAGCATTTGATGCATACTGCATGTGGAGTCCAGGATTTATCTTGGTCTCCCAAGGGACAGTCAAAATAATCTTGTAAGCAGTTAACTTACAGCAGATTCAATACTGGTTTTTGTTGACTTTTTGTGGTGAGTTCTCCGCAGATGTAACAAAAAATATTTGGAGAATTTGTACAAGCCTGATTTTTATTCATTGTAAAATTCAAAATGTTTTAATGAATGAAAGTAGACTGAAATATTACACAAGTACTTACTTAATTATAAGAATAATTAAGTTTTAATTTATAAATACTTAACCACATAAAATACTTCATAAAATTATTTCACCATGAAGTGCAATGAAATATAGCGTGAAACACACACAAAACTTAACAAATCTTGATGTTCAATAAAGTAACACCAAAAGTTGTTCTGTCATAAAAATTGTTCACTAAATTTATGGCATCAATTATGAAACATTCTTTATATTAAGTGTATGATAAAACCACTACCACAACTAAAGAACACATCAAGTCATACCAAGAGCTGAACTCGTACTGAAGAAAATTTCATGAAGTTGATAACTTATTATTTGACTCACTGACATGTCTTACTTGACATTAAATGACATCATTCAACTGTTATGTATCAAATACAGGTCTACAGCATTCATCATAATATAAGTCATATGTGAATAAGCAAACATACAGGCGTACTAACTTATTTGTATTGCTTGTTCCACGAATGATGGAACAAATAAATTTAAGATGTAACTTAAGAAGATTACTTGTTAGGTTGTTTCAGAATACATATTTGGATTCAGTATATAAAATACTATACAGAAGATGTACTCCCTTTTCAGTTTCAAATTTTGTGTTGACTAGTGTAATTATTATTTATTTACTTTAGCAATTATAAGTCAATTACAGTTAGTAATGAAAGATGGATATTATAATGTTTGAAAAATGCCAAGCCTGACCAGGATTTAAACCCAGGACCTTCCAGATGAAAGGCAAAAACACTATCGCTCCGCCAAATAGATATAATAATAGAGAATCTATGAATAATACATAACACCATTAACATTTACACCTGTCAAATTCTTAATACTTTAATAACAATTTATCATTCTCAATCATTATTGATTACAAAATAGCATTTTATACTTGCTGAAGAAAAAAGTAAGTAAGGATATTATTCTATGGTTAGTCACTGCCTGATGTCTCCATTTTAGATTCTTTTGCTACAGGTACTGTTGTTACATTTTAAAAAAATCACAACATTCTTCAAATTTAAATGGAGAAAGGCTGAGCAAATCTTTCTTTATTATGGGATTAGTGGTAAAGTTAATTTTACTCTCTTTCTTTCTTACTAGTTTTGGCTGTTACATGAATATGAATATGTCATTAGATGTTCAACAACTGTTGAAAGATTTTCAATCTTTTATGAATATTTGGTTTAATCTGATATGACTCTCCCAGCTAATGCTTCATGCGATGTAAAAATACATTCAGCACTTCCATCTTCTGCAGAATTTCTGATAATTAAATTATAGCTTGAAAGTAATCGCTTATAGTAACCTGTATTAGTAGAAAGTGTTGATATAATTTGCTGGAGATCAAATACTATCACTCTTTTCTGGCGATCTTTAATTGCAGATTTCTTATTTATAACTTATTTTGGAATTTTCTACATCAGAAGCTGTTCATCAAACGTCTTTTTATGTAATCCTGTATCAGTTTGATTGCAGACCTTTTACCTTTAACAAAACTGCTCATAAAAGTTTTGCAAGTGTTGATTCAAAGTTTTCTAAATCTGTAGTTTTTCATTGTTTTTAATTGCTGGCTCATGTTAACCATGTGCATCAGGTTTAATGAAAACTGATGTGAATGATCTTTGTTTGCTTAAGAATCTTAGTTGGGATTATTGTAAGACTACAATCACAAACATGGTTTATTTACATATATGATTTCATTAATATGTAAAGTAACTATTTATTTTCCAGTGGTTGTTCTATTTATTATCTCTTCCCTTCCTCTCAACTTTCTCTTTTGACAAAATAACTGATAAAATTTCAAGTTATATCTTCATTTATAAAACTCATCTTCATGACAAGGTTTATTCAATTTATACTATAAATCAAAATTTATTACATCTGCAGTATTTGTTTTTGAACTGGAAGAACTTTCAGTTAAATTTAAGAAAAATACCAGTATTAATTTATTTTTTTTATGGAAGTCATTAAAATTATATTTTTGCATTTGTGTACCAAAAGTGATGATTAAGTATTAAAAGTATCTCAACAAATGTCACATTCATGTTTTATGAACATATGGTAAATTTAAACTGACAGTAAGAAAATGGAAAGAATTCAAGCAATTATTAACTTATACAAAACTGCAATTAAAAATTAGTTCAGTATAACCATAATCCAATAAATTAGATATATTGCAATAACAGTTCATTGTAACTTTTACCAAAAGTACAATCCAAAACTTTCAGTACTAAATAACATTTTTATATATTAAAGAAAAATAGTATGTAGAATAGTATATAAAACAGATATCTGAATTTCTAGGATACAATAAATTTTAGAAGATTAACACAAAACTAAAAGGAATGGAGAAAATAATAAAACAAGTCACATTACTGATGCGCCACCCAAAAAATGTTTAATGCTCTTTAAATCTTTATTTAGCATATTTTGATTAGCGGAGTTCATTTTTCCTGTAACACAGAAGCTCCAAAAAGGTAACATGAACTGTTATGGCTGGGTACAGGAAAGGTGGTGTGTATGTGTTTAATACATTAGTAATCTGCTAGTACAGATTCATTTGAAGGCTTTGATCCTGAGTTTAGGATGCTTATATAAATGGCATGATATATATCAATCTTTTCAAAATCATGTATAAACTGAGAAATGCATAGTTCATTATCCTACGGTGGTGTTCTGTACTTTGATTGATTGTGAGAGTACGTGAAGCTTAAGGAATGTAGAAAAATGTTATAACATTTTTTTTCCAAAAAATACTGATTTTATAAATTGGTATTTGATGAACTAAACCTTGTAGTAAAACAGAGTAAATTATATAGCTATTTTAACAAACCAAAACCTATCTGTTACTTAGATTTTTATTTCTGCTGACCTAACAACAGCTCTACAATTACTGCTGCAGCAGTATTGATATAAAGGGTAAATATAGAGATTGGCCAGAATTTTGAGTATCAAATTTTTGCAAAGGTCAATGTTTCAAGAACTCCTTGATCCAAAAAACACACAAAAAGTTATGGAAATTTCCAGATGTATGTGTGTTGGTCTGTATTTTAATACCTTTGAATGGTTCAACAAAATTCTTCAAAAATGGTTAAAAATATTTCTCTATATGAAGCATTGATGAATTTAAATTTTGGATAAAATGATAAAAGAGGCAGTGGTAATTTTCATCATTTTTAATCTTTGACTATTTGTATATCAGTCATAGAAAATTGAACTTAGGATGATGAAACTACTAACTAAATTATTTAAAATTCTAAAGTTTTAAGTAAATCAGAGTTACAGATGGATATATTGAACGTAATTTATAAATGGTTGAGTCCCATATCTCAAACACTCATTATCCAAAAAAGTTGAAATTTGGCAAAAATATTTGACTATATATAGTCAATAATCAGGGATATATATTCTGACCTCTTGGACGAGAGGGCTTTTTGGCAGCCATATTTTTTCTTTTAATAAATTATAATTTTTTTAGGCCTTGTTGAATAACATTGCACCAACTTATTGAAGTAAATAATTAATTCAATAAGTAAACTAAACAGTTTCATCGAGTTTTTCACTTTCAATCCATGGTAAACGTTCGTATTTTGATATTACCATTTGTGCGATTCTCATACCCCTTTTTACCGTAAAATCTTTGATGACCAAATTAATAAGGATGACTTTAATTTCAACGCGATAATCGGCATCAATTTGGCCCGGCGAATAGGCTACTGTAATACCGTCTTTAGCCGCCAAACCAGATCTGGGTATTATTTACGCTTCAAAAGTTTTCGGTAACAGTACAGCAATACGGGTTGAGATGACTTTTATTTCGCCGACTTTTATAACGGCATCGATTTCTGAAATTAAATATGAGCCCGAGCTTTGTTCGGTAGCATATTTTGGAACGCCAACAAAACTATTCAGTTTCTTAACTTTAACTATTCGTACACCAACAATTTCAGACATTTTTTAAATATCTATATTAAAAAGTTAATACCACAAAACCCCTTTTCAAATGTCTGTTTATATTTGCTTATGCAAACCGTATCGCCGACTTTGAATTTAATTTTAATCGGTTTCCTATTGTATTTTTTGTTTAGATTTGCAAGTATTTGCGATTCATTTTTGCTATTTACATCTTTCGGTTTAAATTTTTTAGCTGAACGTTCGGTATTGTTGTGCTGGTCTATTAACGGTTGCAGCATATCGATCTACTTATAACTTTCCTCTGTAAACTTTGTCCACATCTTTGTTTTCAACGTTCTGTTTATTATAAAATTCCTTCCCCCTATCCATTTTGCATTTTTCAAATATCGGTCGCAAGGCGGATGCGATTTCTATACCCGTCTTTTTTTAACGGTACAGCGTACGCGAATTAAGTAAAACAATCGATAACGGCCAAAAAACATTTGCAACCCGTATTGAGTCTGGAATAAGGAATCATTTCGACTAAGTCTCTTGATAAAGATCTTTCATACTTGATCTCGACTTTGCTAGTTGGATAATTGCGTCTAGCTGGTTTGTAATTCTTTCGCTAAATCGGCTTTAATTGACGTCGTTCTATCATAAGAAAAAAATATAACTTCTAAACTCCTTGTCATATAAACTATCCAATTCCTGTTTTAAACTATCAACATTCATCTTTGTATGAAAATGGCTGGATTCCTTTTAAATTGGAATCGTTCTAGAATGAAGTTGAAAACTTTTACGCTGTTTGGATCTTTTAATTTTTCAGACACGACCTCGCAATTGGGATATTTTAATTTAAATTTATTTGTTACATTCGATAAATTTAAATGTTGATTGCGAGTAGCGTAATACCGGTACTCGTTAGGATTGCGTTCATCTAAAATTACAAGACTATTGATTTTTCTCTCGTCAATTGTATATAGTACCGCCATAGTTTTAAGTTTCTTTACTTTAACGTTTAATTGCTTCTTTTGTAATATATGACTTAAACTTTGACGTACAAGACGATTGTTTTCTTTTTTAAATTGTAATTTTTCTTCTTCGTCTTGTTTTTTTGATCTCGTTATTTTTTACGCAACATTTTCAAGCTCTTGTATTTTCAATTGCAATTGTATTTCATTATTTTGATATTTAGTTTTATGTAATTAAAAACAATTGATGTTTATTTCTTTATATGGAAAAGAACTTTGTGGTCTCTCTGGTATACATATGTAAAGTGTTAATAAAATACGGGAATCATTAAATTACGTTTTGACAGAAAAATTCGATTTAACAAATTTTATTACCACTAGATGATATATTTTTTGGCATGAGACACAGCCAGAATCCCAACTGGGGACAACTCAAAAATTTTAAACGGGAAAAGGTAGAGTTGTGATACCAACTAAAAGGACATTGAAAAACAGTAAGTTTGACACAAGAAACTGCAGGTTACAACAACCTTCTTTAATAATGACTATGGATCTTAATGCCCTATTTTTCTTTATATATTGAATATGATGTAAGTTAACCTAATGATATGAAAACATATATATAAACATGATTTAATTCCTTCACATTTGTTAACTATTAATAGCTTTTCTGTATTACATAGACTTTTAGCTTATGAGAAAGTGATAAAATGCCCCCAACAAATAGTTCATTATCTTAAACAGGAAAATTACATCACAATAAATTGCCGTACCTGATTTTTTAAAATTTAGCCCACCAGTTTTAAATTTAAGATACACCCCACAAGCTGATTCACCTTACAGTTACTTATTTTTATATTATTCATAACTTATTTAAACATAAAAAGTAAGATTTTCTTTTTGTTACCATTACCATACCATTTTATGCATATGTTTGTCATAGCTTGATGATATAAGACGTTACAGCATCATCAACTAGTTTTTTTCCTTGGGTTTTTGTTTTGACAGAGATTTGCAGCTTGTGTTAAGTTGCAATGCATGTGTTTCATGTCTTCTTGGATATTGTCTGACCACAGTTTCTGTTGTCGCCCTCTTGATTTCTTCCCAATGCCAATACTGTTGTATACTTGGTATCATATTGTTATTATCCATTCTTGAAATATGACCAAACCAACGAATACGGTTGCAGAGAACTATTGTAGTTTGTGGTCCTTCATTGGCTTCTATACACACATCCTTGTTTCTACAGTACTGCCACCATTTTATTTTTATTTTCTATAAGCATCATGAGGCAAAGCTGCTGACATTTATTTGTCCTTGTTTTTTGAGCATCCAGATTTCAGATCCATTCTATTGGGTTGATAGTGACTTATTTGAATACTTTAATTTTAATTTTCAGTAGGGGATGCTTGTTTTTCCATACTGTTTTCTTTAAGTCTGCAAGTGATACTGTTGTTAGCCTCATTTTTCAATTTATTTTTTTATCATAGAAGCATCATTCATTATCAAGCTTCCAAGACAGAAAAATGTTCTACAGTTTTTTGGGGTATCTTCAATTTTTACATTGCAATTTATGTCAGGCAATTTTTTATTTGATCTTTTTGTTACCATAGTCACAGTTTTTTCTGCATTAATTTTCAATCCAAGATGTTTAGCTTCTTTCACAATTGAATCCAACATAACCTGAAATGATGCTTCATCTTTTGCAAAAATGACATTATCATAATCTGCTTCTCCCAGGCTTTTGTCTGCTATTCTACACCCTCAATGCATGCATTGTTTATTTGTTTTACCAAAACATCTATGATGGGTAAAAACCTTCCTTGAATCATTCAAGGATGGCAATTGTTGGTGGTGTTTATGTAGTAAATAATTGTTAAATTGTAAGCAAACTGTAACCATGTTTATTAACTTGAACGAATAAATTATATTGCCCAATGACAGCTGTTGGAAGGATTTAGATAAATTACAAATATATACTTATAGATGAAATTGAATATGATTTCAGTATAAAACACAACACGATTGTAATAATTGAACATGTTAACGAATTGCTATCTATAAATATATTAACGTGACATGTTACCATGAGTGGAGAAAGCCACTGAACAAAGCAACTGTAGAGGCAGAATCCTTTAGTAGTCAGTAAGAAAACAAATGCTTTTAACTGCCATTACCTTAAAAAGATTTTAAATTCTTATTCTAATTCTTAACATAACTGTCTGTCAATATCGAAGATTTTATTGACAGTTTAGAGTTTAGAATGCTGCACGTAAATACAACACTTGACTTAACATAAGTTAAACTTATATACCAAATTTAATCAACCTCAATATTTTGCAAAATAAAATTATTTTTTCATCAAATTTTTTAAAATTGATTTTCGTACTTTATTATGTTCTTAATGTTGTGGTAAGATTAATTTTTTTAATTATAATATTTAAAGGACAAAAAAAAATAATTTCTAATCAGCAGTAGTAGAGAAATCTGGAAAAAACAAAAAAAGTACAGATTTTTGAAACTTACATTGTTCGGTTCGAAGACAAGATAGCTGGTTCAACCAGGAACGATTTTCCTGATTTTTCTTTCTGAATTAGTTTAGCATTCAGCCACTGTGTAGCGTCTCTGTTTGTTTACTATATTGAATAGGAAAAGTTACTGAACGTAATATTATTTTTGTGCTGAAAATAACGAAATTTCTAGTCTTCTTGAGAATGTTATAGAATTTTTTGATTTTATTAATTATTTTAAAAGTGTATTTTGTTATTCGCGGTCTTTTGTCTCTAATCCGTGGTCAATTATTAGTTCAATCATGGTAGTAAGTTGTTCTAAAAGTTAGTTAATTAGGTTATGTTTGGTAGGCATGTTTTTATTTTTGTATTTGGTGTGTTTTCAGACGTAACTGACAACTACAATTACTAACTAAATATTCGTTGTAGTTTATGTGCAGATTATTTAGTTTTTCGTCTAATCATAGTAGTAGGTTTTTGGTAGTAGTATATAGTTACTCTTTCATTATGGGTAAAAAAACTGTCAACCAAAAAAAGAAAAGGATACTTATAATTCTAAGAAATTAAAGCTAAGTTAGCTATTCAAAAACGGTGGAAGTTGCATAAATCATCCCAATCAACTGTTTTTAGTAGTGATAGTCTTTGTAGTAGTAAAAGTGAGGTTAGCTAGTGAAAAACTGACATGCAGTCAGACATTGTGCATGAGGATGCTCCAGATTACTCATTTATTGACACAGAACTTTTAAAATCATTAATAAGTACACTGGCCTGCCCTAAATGTTAACAAGAACATTGAACTTGTAAGTAAAGAGAGATTGGGCTTTGTGCAAAACTTTGTTGTTCATTGTAAACATTGTGAAAAATTTGACTCCTGCTCATTTATTTCTCTGAAAATTGAAAAGTCTTTGATGCAAATTGACAAGCAACACATGCATTTTTGTTGACTGGGAGAGGCCACAGTGGTGTAAAGAAATTTTGTCAAATAATGAACATGAATCCCTAATCCCACCAACTTTTCACAAACAATCACGTATAATTTATTTAGTTTGTAAATCTAATTAAATTCAATCTTTGTCTCGAGCTTGCCAGCTTGTTCGAGATTATTATAAACAACTTAATCCACCATTAACAGGGAATGAAACTTTAGATATTGCTGTTAG
The DNA here is from genome assembly GCF_047948215.1 of Lycorma delicatula. Taxonomy (NCBI): domain Eukaryota; kingdom Metazoa; phylum Arthropoda; class Insecta; order Hemiptera; family Fulgoridae; genus Lycorma; species Lycorma delicatula. The sequence goes on from NC_134458.1 coordinate 43,645,883, forward strand.
CTATGATGGTACATAGCATAAGCGAGGCATACATGAAATTACAGAGTTGGAAGTGTAATTAGTGTTGACATGGGCTTGGTATAAGACTATGCTGTGCTATCAAACTATTGTCAAAGTTGTGCCATAACTAAAAATCAGTTAGGAGAAAACAGTCCTGAGTTTTTCTTCTGGTATAAGGGGCATCAGCTTGAGTGTAGCCAAAATTATGACAGGTCATCCCAGATATGAAAATTGTTGCTGCAGAGATTCTGTGGAGGTGGTCTTTTTCCTATAAGTTATGGTACTTCACTGTTCTTGACGATGGTGACTCCAGTGCTTTTACTCATCTTCAGAGATTGAATGTGTATGGTAGCAGAACCAAATTAAAAAAAACAGGAATGTATAAACCACTTGATTTTTTCTATGAACCCTTACAATCATAAAATTAGTTGTGCACACTGTAAAAAAGATGGCTGCCACAGGCAAACTGCTTAAATAAAAAATTAAAAATAGTTTTAAGGTCCTGAAATATTTATAAAACAAGTGGATAAGTTTGTTTTTTTGAATTGGTCAAGCAACCAGCTTAAGTTTTTTTGGGACACTTCAAATGGATTGACCCGGTGGTATTAAAATAAACTGAACAAGTAATTTTACCCATAACTTTAGAATTGGTGTCATTATTTTACTTAAGATTTAGTAAAGTTGAAGCATTGAGTAATTAAACGTATGCAAAAACTTTGAAGTAAAACTATTGTTCTACTCAAATCATTTCAGATTCACTTATGAAAATATGAATTTCAAGCTAATCACTTCGTACCTTTCTAACGGTCATAAATTTTGACTTTTGGCCTTCTCTAGTTTTGAACTTTTGTAATATAATACTTCTACTGTCTTTAGAACATAGAAATAGGAATTTGAATGTAATGCTACATCATATGGGCTTGATAACGAAACTTACTAGCTCTGCAAAATCACATTACCACGATATACAGAAGTGAAAGGAAAGAATCAATATGAAAACTGTAATTTTATAATAAGTTGAACAGAAAATTATATGAACATATTTCTTTCAGAGCTAGTGTTGCAAATGTTAAATTAAAAATACAGAAGTTTTTAAGTTAACTACAGTATAATTTATTTTAGGATGAAAGTTATAAAACCTTCATGTAAATCTAAGCTAGGACTTTGCTCTGAATTAAGTTTCTCCGTAAACTACTGTTGTTCGTACTGAGGATTGTACTATATTGGAAAGGTGCTTATGTTTGAATAAGGTCCTGAAGGATCTTTATTTGAAATATGTTTGCTCATTAAACATTTTTTTTTGGTATTTTGGTTTTCTCAGCCATGTCTAAAGGAAGAAAACTTAACCAACTCAAAATATGCAACATATAAAATCAACATTCTGATTGAAAAACACAATTTAAATCAAATGCAGTCTTGAAAAAATCATGAATATCAATGATCCATTAAAGTGTAATCTAAAATTTATAAATTAAAAATTTGTACATTTTGTTTTCTATTTAAATTTGTATAATTTATACAGTAACTCAAATATTTATGAATATATGAAGTAAAATGAGAAAAAAATTGTTTTATAACTTTTCATGATTGTTTATCTCAAAACAATTTAAAAAGAAATATATTTAATACATCTAAAATCCAGTCTTCTAATTTTTTTTTGAAGCTAAGGGATTAATTTCTGATAGTAACAATTTGCAGGCAGATTACCACCCATTATGAGAATATTTCTTCTAGAATTTAGAAAATATGTCTGTTAAAGTACACATTAATTTAAATTTTGTTTAGACAACAGCTAATAAATTAATAGTTTAATTTTAACTTGATATAACATGGACGATCAACTAAATGTTTGGAAATACGCTGAAAAGCATTTTTATTATAAAGTAGTAGACTGTCATTTATTCTAAAAGAAGCTTAAACAGACTGTGCCATCTTTCATAAAATTTTGCCACCAACACACACTATTCTTTTACTCAATTTTCCTTTGAATCGGTTAAATAAATCTACATATCCTCCCCCTGACAATGTCTAAACTATTTATGTTTCTGCATCTTACTGCTCCCAAACAAACCTTTTTCAGTCACTGTCCTCTTTAACGCCTCAACACATATTCTGTGAAAGATAAGATATTAAATAACCACGTAACAAATAACTGATATGTGTTACATCCTGTGACCCATAAAGGAGAGCTGAACCGTGTAATATCTCATCATACAAAGTTTTAGCCAAACATATCAAAATTTACCCATTAATTGGAACTTAACACTGAGTTTATGTTCATAAAAACAGGTCTGTTGGAGTTTAGGAGACCGACAAAAACAGCTTCTTTTTGCCAGTTCATGATCCTAAGACCCTGACACACACATTTTATAAAAATGTGTTCAATGGCAAGTACATGGTAACTTTCTTAACACAATTTCTGTCCCTTAGAAAATATTACATATAAAATATGATTCTTACAGTCAAGAGGTATAAAAAATAAATCAACAAATCATAATCAGTCACCATTTATTTATTCTAAACAAGTGAAGGAATTTATAGAAAAATTGTGAATAAATAAGAAAAAATAAAAATGTAACTGCTAATTTTATAATTATACTTGGAACATAATAGATCTTAAACTTTATTAAAAATTTAACACTTTAATACAGAGTAGTAAACAATATTTTGGTATCTGATATTTTATAACATATTACCAGTTACAATAAAACAAAATAATAGCAGTAATAATGCAATTATAATAATAAAAGGTTATAACAATAAACAGTATAAATGCTATTTCTTATGATGAGCATAAGTAGAAACAAACAAGTGATTAACAAATAATTGTTTAATTAATATAATGAACAATAAGCTACATAACAAAAGCCTCGCAGGAAAAATCTGTTGCATTTACATGTGCAACATAAATAGGCCTACATATACATTTATCAAAACACCCATAATATTAAAGAGTAGTCAGATAACCCACGGTTAAACAAATTTTCTTATGTTACTGTATGTACATACTGATTAAATACATTGAATAAAAACATCTCGGTAATAAGTATTGCCAGGTACATTCCAGCAAAAGAATTCTTAATAAAACTGTTACTGATCTAAGAATAATCATATTTATTATTAACACTTAAACCCTAAAATGCCCAAAGGGAAAACTGAAGTTACTACTATGTATTTTAAAATAAACATTTATACACTAAGTTCTAAGAATGTATGGATAAAAATTGCAGAAGTTCTGTTCTACATATTAATAAAGAAGTTAATGGTTAACACCCTACCACTGCATCAGCTAACTAAACCGGTCTATAAGAAATTCCACACACACACACACGTGCACATGCACACATACAATGTTAAATACTATGAATGTTACTTGCAATAAACATTCAGTAGGTTATACATATGTTTAAAAACATGTGAACAACACTGTAAGAACAGAGTTTTGCTAATAAATATAATCATGTTTATTTAATATAAAAGTATGCGTACAAATATATATTTTTAGTCTTGTATCATATAGTCCTACTAACATGTTCACTGCTGGTGCTGCTTTATACATAACTATTTTGTCAACTAGACAAATGATGATGAACACAGATGGGCACCACCGAGATTTTTTTTAATCTTATTTACCATATCCCGCCAGTTATTTAATTGCATTTGTTATTGTTTGTAGTGTATAAAAAAAAAGAAGAATTTTTCCATTTACTGCTTTATTGTTTTCCCTCCAGGTTTAGTACACTTGCAGAAATCTCTGCTTCTTCAGAATGTTTTGTGAAAATCAAATTAAAAGCATAAATAAAATATCAACATTACAAATAATGAAACTAGTTTTCAGTATATAATTTGAACTTCTATATTTTAAATATAAGTTGAATAATTTAAATTGTTTTTATTACTTATATATATTAAAATACAATAATATTTCTCTAATAATTAAATTGTATTACCAAATAAATGCTTCATTACTTTAAACATGGAGAGAAAATAAAATAAAGCAGTATGAGAAAAAATTAATTTTTATAAATATTCTACTGTTAGGATATAATTTGTTAGATTACATACACACTTTTTAATGTTTAAAAACTGTTGGTTTTTACTTACTATAAACAGGAACACATTAATTACAATTTAAATAATGTTAAACTCGGCCCCAAAATTTGGAAAAAACTAACTCCCAAGAAGCAATGAACATGTTAATCCAGTTGAAAAGAATCACATAAAATAATGCCCATGAACTGAACCTTTGATAAAAAAACAATCAGCATCCTAATATTTTTTTTTAGTAACAAAGGTTACATACAATTTAAAAAAAACACCAAGCAAAGTGTTTAATTACACTTTTCTAAGTGAAAGTGAAGTGTACCTAAACATACCTACATTATAAATCACTAAACACAAAAAAAATGTTATGTTCTAGAAAACCATTTTTCACTCTTCTGTAACTCTTATACTAGAACTTCATAAAATGACTAAGAAGAAATCTGCTGCTGGGTAATTAACTGTGGTGCTGTTCTCTACATAAGTACCAATAAAAAATTTACTTATATTTGAATATCTAGCCAAAAATATTGACCAGACAGTTTTGGGTAATTCTGGATCGTTATATTTACAACCTTAATACCACAAGAGAATATTCACTAGAGTATGCAAAGTGAGTGACAACCTGAAGAAAATAGTTGAAACTATGTTAGTAAATAAAAATGTAAATATCATGGTTCTACGAGGAATGTATGACTACAGTACCTACTAAATAACTCCAAATATGGATTCAAACAGATCTTGTTCTTGTTGATTAATAATCTGTTAATTACACTATCATAAATAATTGTTAAAAAATTTGATAGGTACTTAAATATTCTAATTTTTGTGTTAGATGTCATACGTTAGTAAATCAATTGTTATATGTTTCATTACGCACAAAATTCAGATGAGGCACTAGCATAACAAAATAGTACCAAACCATAGTATAATGTTCTTCCATCACTCAGTAAGCTGTACAAGAAATATTTAGTTTGAGAGAATGACACAATATTTTTTCTTTTAATTATATTTCATATTAGTAATTATGATAGCATTTTAATAAAATTCAGAGTAGTTATAGAAATTAGAATTCTTATTTTATTCACTAAACACATTTATTCAGTATATCCTTCAATGCAAAATAACACAATATAGAAGTAACTGTTTGTAATATTACCTTTCCATTTTAATAAAAAATATCATAGCCTTTACAAAAATAAATAAATAAAATAAAAACTATTTTGCATCTGATAAGAAACCATTATTTTCAGCTCAGCTGTAAAAATTTTGAGCTCATCCTCTTAAGTTCTTAGGTAAAGACTAAGTGCACAATATTACTGTCTCTCAAACAGAAATGTGGGCATTTTCCTCCAAGTTATATTAAAAGGTGATTGGAGATCTAATCCAACTAACCTGTGGACTTAATAATACAGAAGGATAAGAATTTACATTGCAATATAAAAATAATATTTAACAATATTATTTATTGGCTGAAAAACTGAAAGAACAATATCTTTTAAAGAATTTTTATACTATGAATACAGCATAGCTAATAAAAGATTGAATTATTTATACCAAAAATTAAGAGATATTTTTTCTGATTTTAACAAACTTCAAGAGTAAAATAACTCCATTTTATAAATACACCATCAATTGATTTTGCATCAGTTATTCACACTACTTATTGCTGTGCTTTTTTCTATTTGTTGTAAATGAGTTTGATAGTATACCACACAAAATTACTTAAGAAAAGCAAATATATTGTTCTCGAAACAATATTATACTCCCACATAAATATTTATTTCACTTCTTATTTTCGAAAAATAATAATACTAGCTCAATAATTTAAAATTTCACATATATGCTGCCATCTATGCAAAAATTCAATGTTTTATTAAAATTCAACATTTAATTTAGCCAATATTATCTGAATTTATGAATGTTTCATTCAGCCAGTATTTATCTTAATTTTATTTCAATTAAATCAAATGATTCACAACTATTGTCTTCATAATAATACAAAGGGGATTTCATTTAACTTATTTTTTGCTAAAACAGTCAACCATTCTTTGTGATTTTTGTATATTCTTAAAACAAAAAGTCATAAAAGGCACATTTTCCCATCTACTCTAAATTTACTTAACTGAATCAGAAAAACCCTGCCATAATATGATGCGTAGCATTTTCTGTTGCACCAGATGGTCATGTACAAGTTAAACAACCTGATTTTATATTACACAGCACTTTGTAGATCAATTTTACTATCTATAAAAATGTGAAACAATACAACTTTATATTATATATTGCAGTTATTCTGAAACAGATAACCTGGTTTTGATAAAAAAAAATCATAAAAATGTTAGGACATTCCACCTGCAACAGTTATTCTATAACACTACTTCTCACATAACATGATTTAGTTAAGTTTTATATGACTACATAAAAATTCCATGTACTCTCAATTTAAAATTACACTGCTGGTTTAAGTAACCAAGTTATCTAACAAAAGAAGTTTAAAATCTTTTTCAAAGTTAAAAAAAAGTGGTAAAAAATCATTTAGATTAGAAAGTGTTTTTTAAATATTAAATATAATATTAATTATTATAATATTTTATATTTTTTAAATATAATAGTGGAGTTAACATTAAATATAAACAGCCAACATTCTGCTTTAAAGTTACAGTTAAACAACTGAAAAACAATCATCAACTGATTAAGATAAAGCAGATATTTGTTTTATTTATAAACTAATTAAGACTGCACTTTTTTTCCATTTTTCCGAATATTTCTAACATACTGCTTTTTAAAAATGATGTATTTATAAATATGCCACAATTAATTGGGCTTTTGCCTGCTCTATTAAAAAAAATAATGAATAATAGATTTTATAAATTAAATGTTATTGTCTATTTTTATGAGCAAATAACTAATTAATAGAAAAAAAAAATAGAAACCATTTGATTTCTACAGGTAACTGAAACTCATCTTAGTAGCTAAACTAAAACTAATAACATGGTACACTTTATTAGTAAATTAAAAAATATTTGAAGCAAAATGTAACATTGGTGAGAGCAGTTCTGTATTTTTATTTTCTATGAAGTATTGTATATAAAATCTTGATGCAACAAAATTCTGCTTTCTAAAACTGATACAACTGGTAGGTTGTGAAATGCCAGAAATAAAAACGGAAAAAGAGCCTAACTACCAGGAGTATTTTATGCCAAACAATCTGTTTTTTCTATTCGTTACACACTTAAATGTGTACAGGCAGAAGAATATCAATCGGAAAAAATGTTGAATGTGTTCTTTTGATAAAACTAAAATTAAAAAGAAATTATCTCAATCCATCAACTGTTAGTCCTTAAATAATTTTTTTTCAAATCATGCCTGAAATAAATTAACATTTTTCTGACCATTAGTCGGCATGGGTTTCACAATTTCGCCATCAGTTGGCGCTATGTCCTTATGTTCATCTATGCACATTATGCCTTATGCTTATGTGTATTATGTCTACTTTTGTGAAACAAAACAATAATAAGATTTTTTATGTTTTTTATAACATAACTATTCCATGACAAGATTTTTTCAAATTGTAAAATTCAATTCAATTTCAACATTTTTCCAATTTAAAAAGGAGGACACCAGACTTGTATCTTTTACAAAATAGCACAAAAACTAATGTTATCATTGCAGTATGCTAGCACTTTACTCCAAACCACAATGTCTCAGTAAATTTTTAAGACTGATATTATATTTTTTATTGAACAACTAGTGAGAGATGTCGGTTTAGGACGATCTGAAATTTATTTTATTATAATGCTCTTGTACTCAAAATATTTGGCATCCTGCTTTTGAAAAATTTTACATGATGTAGTGAAGAATTCCTTTTCAATATTTCGAGTTACCTTTAATGCATTGGTTAGGCAATTTAAAACTGTCATCTGAAACGTTCATAATTGTAAATAATGTAATGACTTTCAAATAACACCCTATAAAAAGTTATATTTGATCACGATAATATTTTTCGAGGTTACAGGAATTCATTATCAATATTTTCTTTAATTAAATCATTTATAGTACAAATAAAAAACATGTACTTATAATTTATACTGCTCGAACTTGTTGCTATTTTATGAAATTATTTCATAAACAGAATCATATTAATTATTGGAAATTATTTTTTCATGTTTATTAATTTTTATTTTAGTTCATTCTTAAGTTCTAACTTTTCTCAAAGAATTTAAATATTAATCTACTATACTTAATATCCTTAATACTATTACATAAAAACTACCTGATTCAGTAACTCAATACTTGATCTAATACCTAATTTAAAGTTATGACCAACTGTTATATTTAACTGAGTAGAGACCAAAATCTTCTCGTTCTACATTGTATAAAGTCCAAAAGTAATATTACTGTCCTCTAGTAAGGCTACAAATAAAATTAATGCTGTGCTCAGCATAGTACACTCAGGAGCAAAGAATCAGTTTCATTGGTTCTTTTTAACAAACTTGCCCTGCCAGTTGTGCCTCTAATCCTTTAAATTTTGGGCAGATTCTTTGTTCCAAAGTGTAATGTTACATAATGAATGTAAAATTACTTCTCATTTTGTAATATTACCATTTTCAGTGACGATAATTCTGTAATCTATTCTGAAAATAGTACTTTTACTAATGAAAGTAAAGTTGCTATCTTCTGAAATATTTACTGTCCAACATGCAATTTTACAATTCTTTCTAGTAAATTTATCAATTTAACTGGTAAATTACTAACATACACACAAACTCTAGTAAAATTACTAACACTAGTACTGGTAAAGTAACAATACTGGTAAAATTACTAACTTTGGTGGAAATGCACACTCTGCTCATTATTTCTATACATTTAGCAAACATGCTCTAATTACAAGCAGGAATTTGTCACTTGAGCACACGCTTAAAAGAATGATGATTGTATTTTTAATGAATTCTGAACTTCACAACAAAGTCCTTTATTAAGTATACAATTTTTGTTGCTGTTTAACTTTAAATGAGAAATACCATCATTATTAATAGTATAAAACCAGATGTATTGAATTTCTGTGATTTTTTTTGCAAATATTAAATTTACTACCCAAGAAATAAATTTTACTAATTTTGAATTAGGAAATGGGGTGCTAAATCAGTTAGAATGCTTTTACCAAAATTTCTAAATATATTTCATTTTCTCCATGTGGTTACCATAATTTCATGAAAAAGAGATGATAAATGCAAAAAAGTAACTAATTGAACATTTCAAGATGGACGCCAGATACTTTGAGTACAAATGCATTGCAATGAAATTTTTAAGATTGCCTTATACCAACATCTCTCACTAGTTGTTCAATATTAAATATATCAGTCCTAAAGATTTACTGAGAAATTCTGGTTTGGAGTAAAGTACTGGCATATAGGAATAATATGTTTTTGCTGCAGTGCAATTTTGTAAAAGATACTAAGTCTGGCTTCCTTCTGTTTTACATTGGAAATGTTTTTGAGGAGTTCTTAATTATTTTCAAAAATATCAATAGATACTTTTATCATAAAATAATTTGATGTAAGACAAAATCTAAAGAAGACTATTCTTCGATGGAATTTTTAGCTTTAATTACTTTTTACTATCATAAAAGTAATATTATAGAAACACAGAGTTTGTTTAATAATTGTAGGTTAACATAGAGTTTCGTAGATAATTATGCAAAAACATTGTAGTTATTATACTATAGAAATTTCCCTCCAGTCATATCGTTTTAACAAAGTACTTCAACATTTAAAAAAAATTTTATTAACTTCATTTCCAGAGAAAAATAATGCACATTTCAGCATCTATATCATCATAAGTTACTATGAAAAGCAACATAAGATAATAAAATTTAAACTCCACAAAAATAAAAATTCTATGTTAGGGAAAACTTAAAGGTCCAAGAATTTTGAATACAGCAGATGTCTTTCTAGCAGTAGAAATTATTCAACTGAGGATAAAAACACTATCAGAACAGCTCCATGGTTTCATGGTTAGTTGGTTAATTACAAAACAGACCATATTCAAAACTGGCAACAATACGTGTAGCCTTCAGCACTAAAGAACATTACTATCACACAGTGTACAATCCACAATCTATGTTAATACTGTATCATTAAATTACATTTATAAAAAGAAATTACAGTAAAGAAATGCTACAATAATATATATATTAAAAAAAAAAGAAATCTTATAGTTGCAATTGCCATGTGAAAAATACACAAAAAAGTACATAATAATAATTGTGAAATAAAATAATAAATAAACTTATTGACATAATTAAGAGTGTGCAAACACAAAAAAGTTTTTAATCTACGTATTCCTTTAATCAAATATGACTGACAATACTGGGTGAAACATTAATACAATGAGTAATTTATTATGCTTCAATTTAATAACAATAAAAAAAAGATATACTTAAAACTGTTGGGATATATGAAATGTAACATGAAAGATAATTAAATCACAGGAAATTTCCTAACATGACAATAATTTAAATGCACTACCGGTAATAGAAGCTGTAAATTTGAGCTAATGAAAAACACAGAAAAATTTGAAAAGTAAGAAATGAAAGTATCGATATAAAGAGGTCATTAACAACAGTTAGATGAAAATAAACTAACTACTTCAGGTACTTTTTAATATAAAACATTAATTATCAATAGTATTAACTTTACGGTCATAAGATAAATGGCTAGCATTAATCCAATTAATTTTTGAAAATTTCATTCATAATTTTTATAAACAGAAAAAAAGAAGAGGTTATGTCATATAGTAGGTAAATCCTGCAAGTATAAGGTAGCCGAGTGATAGCGATACTTCCACTACACACACGCATGCATTTCTTTTCTTACCAGTACTGGAGCCATTTTTCCTTATAACTGGTATATCGTCATTTAAATTTCTCTAAAATGAAAAATATTTAGAAAGATGAATTTAAAGGACGAAAGATAAATTTTTTTTTTTTTTTAAATTAGAATTGATATTATAAATTGGATTCAAAGAAAAATTAAATTGTATACATGGAAGAAAAATCAAAAGCTAAAATTAGAAATTACACAATTTTTTAATAGCAAGAATTCACCTTGAAATCTTTCACTAAGTATTCCTAGCGTGAATAAAATAATATTCTGTTCATGATTACAAACAAATGAAAAATCAGAAAATGTGTAAAAGAATTTTTATTCAGACCTAAAATACAATTTCTGACGAGTAGAAAATTGCTGAAAAGTGTCTGTAAATCACAAAATGGCGATAAGAATAACAGTTAGTGTAAACTGAATCAACTTAAAATGATTACAATAAACTTTACCGCCAATTCTAAAACATTTAACAACTATTCAGTTCCACTTGCAGAAATAATCCCACTATATGACTAAAACTTATATATATTAAAATTATTTCAACATCAAATCATCTAATTTCAATAAAACAAAAACAAATTGAGAAAAACCTACTTATACTTAAATACACATCCCAATTAAACATACAAAAAAAATAATTCTAGCTCTTAGTACTGCCACTTGTTTTTGGTTTATTTGTTTTTCGACCCTTAAGGACACGGGCTATGCTCTCAACTCTACGTTTTTTTGATGATTTATCCATATTTTTTAAGCTTCCCTGTACTTCATTTTCTTCAGTGTCACTTAAAAGTTCTACATATGTATATTCACTTTCATCTTTTTTCTGTCTATCACTATCTAATGAAAGAGAATTTTCATCCCATTTCTCAATTTTGTTATTTGATGGCACTCTTTTACTAGTATAATCATCATCAGATGATGATGATTCCACTTCTAATTCTTCTAAGCACTTTGGTCTAGATTTTCGGTCCTTTCTTAGTATTCTTTGGCCAATTGAACTTGATATAGCCTCAGAAGAGCCTCCTCCTTCATCACCGGTCAATGCAGTCTCTTCTTTGCGATCATTACATTTAGGCAGTTTATCGATAGGAGTACCTTCCATAAACGGATGCAAATCTATTTGCTTTTGAAATTCTAAAAATGCAGCTCTTTCAGATGACAATCTTTCAAACATTTCTTTATATTCTGGGTTATCTTTCTTTAATTCATGAACAGAAGTTAAATGTTTTCTTAGTGAATTTAAAGTGGTATAACCCTTTTCACATATCTGGCACTGCAGTCTTTTGTATGTAGCATGTGTCATCATGTGCTGTTTTAATCTTGGCTGCTGAGTAAATGTTTTGGCGCACCTGTAACAAAACCAAAATTTACTAAACCAATAGCATGGTATTACCATTAAAAAATTTTATTTTAGTTTCTATTTAAAAATGTAACAGTCTATTGTACCAGCAATATGAATCCATGGTTTGAAAGCTAAGCAGACTGATACTGAAGATCCCTGCACAGAAGAATAGTTACATCCTGTTCAGCTGTTTAATTTATGTTAAGGTACTTTCAAAATTAAAGTCTAAATTTTTCAACCAGATACATCCCAACTTTATTGAGAAACATCTTAATTTAACATTTTTGTAAAACTGATAATATTTTTGATAGAAAGTTAGCAAAAAGTCCATCAGCAGAATGTTGCATTTTATCTGTTTCAAGAGATTATGTGCTGTTGCCACATACATGCTGAGCTTCATACTGGTGAACAACACTAGCAGCTCAGATGTCAGCAGGAGTACAGTACATGTATGCGTCTGCCCAACCGTTACTCCCACCTAGTAGCTGACCGTACAGCTCTCCCACCTGTGAGTAGCGGGGCTGCAGCCCCACTACTCACAGGTTCCAATAAAAGAGCTAACAATAGAGTGAACTGTCAATTTGTTGTCGATCACTGCCTGGAGAAGAACCAAAAGAAGTTCCTTGGTAGGCTCAATGTGGGACCTCCCAACGAATGCCAAAATCCCCACTGGAGCAGCAGGTCTGGCCAGCCTACCAAGGGAGCTGCTGTGCACAGATGCTAACTTTCCGCCCTAACTTACTGGGCTTCTATCACCTTGGCCAGCAGACCTAGCAGCAGGAGCTGGCCCAGCGTAGGATCACTTAGGGAGAACCACCTTGGCTGCACCAGCGAAAGACGACTGATGCTGAGCCGACACTGTGGGGCCACCACTGCCATGCTGTTGTGGGGACCCAACTGCTGCTGAGGGAAGCTGGGTCTGATTCCAATGGATGAGCCAAAACTCCCCGACTACAGCCAAGCTGACATTGCCAGACACCAGCTTCCAGACCCAACATCTCTTCTCAGGGCTACCTCACAAAACACACAAATGACCCTTTGCACGACCACCACTCCAAAAACCTCAAACAACCCTTTACATGATTACCACAAGGTTTTAAATTATGATGCACCATCAAAGCCATTCAGCAACAGTGCACGATTTCTTCAGTTTAACCAGAAATTTCAAATTAGTTGTTATATATCTGGCATAATGATTTAGAGATGTATATGTTTTACCTTAATGAAAATTAAATGGTTAAGCAAGCCAAAATTACTTTTGTTCAATCTAGGAGCTTAGAGGTTAACGATTATTCCGAACTATAGAGGTAATGCGATTCAAATTGGTAATAAGGAGACTGTTACAGTTTTAAATTGCCAGAGCGTATAAACTAAATTTTGAAGTACATTCATTTCTACATAAATTATAGAGAAAAATACAGAATAATTATTTAAAAAATCAACTGCCAATAATACTTTAATAACAGTAATCTTAACATTGATGAAAATTCTTCTATTTAAAATTGTATCACTTTTCTGTTTAATTTTAGATGTTATTTACATCAATTTTCTCAGAATTAAATTCTTTACAAAGCTAACTAAAATTTTTTATTTACTTACTGGTAAATTAATAAAGTAATTTTATTTCAAACCTAAAAAAGTGTATTTTCCGACAAAACATTTTCGTGTTTTACCCAATTTTTCTTAAAACCTAACTGAGATAGAAGTCTGGGACCACTTTTATTCTATTTCTGAGATCATAAACCATATGGAAGCACCAAATTTATCACTCAATTTGTACCCCCAAGAATTGTAGTTTGGTTTAATGTCACAGGAACAGAAAGCCAGTCTAAATGTTTCGCAAGCTAAAACTCGTAATAAACCGTTTTCTGACCTATGTTTATATGAACTTTTTTCCTATTTTTGGCTATAGAATTATTCCTCAGAGATTGCCGTGCAATTTGGAATCATCTGTACACGCATAAAAGAAGTATTTTATTTTATGTTCTTTTTGATTTTATAAAATACTTATTTAGATTTTAAACAACTGATCATCTTCAGTTCTTAATGTATAAACACAAATAGCAAACAATATAAAATGGCAATTGACACAAACTAAAAGTAAATTACATACTCATACAAACAAAAAACATAAAAATTGATGGGAAATGCACAGAACTTACTGTACATGCAATCAGCTACTCCATCATCTATAAATCTCATTTTATTGTTTTTCGTGTGCTAGTTTACTTTAATAAATTTCTATTTTTATTGTTTACTGTATTATAATAGCACACAAAATGACACATACACACACTTACAGAATCTTCTATTTATTTGATTCATATGTTCATCTACCATTATTTAATAATGAACATATTTTTCAAAGCTAGATAACAGTTTTATAAAATCAACAAAACTTACACCAACATTCAATTATAACCAAAACTTGTGAAGGTGAATTTAATGAATAAGTTTAAACAACTACCCCTGGAACTGGGTTGTTGAACTTTTCTAGTCAGAATCAGTACAAATGGTCAGATAAGTGGGTATAAAAAACAAATCTTACAATATCAAATTTCTTAATGGCAGTTTTTCTGGTAACCTACTACAATAAAATTCCCGTTTAAGAAAAAAATTATCAAGAGAGTGATTTAAGGTTCATTCATAACTATCATAGTTCTGAATTTAAAATGGCAACTAAACAGTTTTTATTGTACACCAGCTGCACTTACTTCCTGCAACTGCTGAAAAAGGAGAAATGTTTTCAGAATTTAAATTAACTGCAAAGTAAGTGACAATTTTGTAGAAATAAACCAGTTTTTAGTGTTACAGTAATATTTAACAACTAACAGTTTGAAGATAATTTTATACTCTTGTAATGAATTAATAAATTTGGTCCTGAATGAATTCTACAATCACGTAAATAAAAAAAATATTTAATATATGTGAATGGGTAAAGTCCAAGAATTTTTTTATGTTAATTTGCAGAATAGTCTTATAACCAATTAAATTTTATCTTATTAATTTATAACTTTGGGTTTTGTAGTTACTTACGTCTATGTTCATGTAGGAGTATACCTGTAGTTCATCCCTAGATAACCACATCACGATATATTACTAATTTGAATTCAATAACAGAATGAAGATCAGGAGACAGTCCAGAGAGAAGCTGATAGTATTAAAATGTAACTAGTCCAGCCTGGTCTTGAACATTCTTAACAACTCCCACACAAAGTGTTGTCCATCTAAATTAATCTGATACTCAGTGGATAAATGACTCATTATATAGCAATAATTGATTAAATTACTCAAGTGTTACATTTTTTTTAGAATGATGCTGTTTTTGATTGTGTTTTTTTTAAAGAATTAAATACAGAAATTCTCTTTTCTAAATTAAAAATACATCATAGTCAAAGCAGTAATTCAACACAAATAGTGCAAAAGTTAGCCATCCAATTTGTTTATCACAAACATTTTCAAGCAACAAGTAAGTTTCAGATAATGAAATCTGGAATTAACTTTTTAAATTCTTTGCAAGTACTTCCCTTACATAGTAAAGGATTTAAGATGATTTTTATGAATTAATTTCTCAAAAATTTTAATACCTAAATTAATTCTATTTACAGCTGACAACAGCACAAAGGAATATTTTCGTTCTATAAATCTGTTGGAATTTAATAAAATATTAAATAAAAAATTTCCTAGAAAAATTCCTTGCTTGTAAATAAGCAAATAAACATACAATAAGCAGACTTTAGCAACACTGCTATAAGATATTTTTAAATGTACGACAAAAAATGTTAATTAACTACTTACACTGGGCAGGTATAGATATGAGTTGGTTGATGAACAGCTTGGATGTGTCGTAACAAATATTTTGAACTGTTAAATGCTCTTCCACATTCTCCACATAATGACTGTGTCTGCTGATCATGTATTAGTCGATGTTCTTTCAGCAAAAAGTTATGCGTGAATGACTGTAACAAAAGAAAAAAATTAAAATCAAATAATTAATAATATTACAGCATCATTACAAAAGAATGGTGGGGTTTCAGTAGCTCGGATCAAAGCATCAGGGACGTTTTGAAAAATTATATTTTAAGTCTTTAACTGAAAAGTTTGTGTATAGCCAACAGTACATCAGTCTCTGTATTGTAGTTGAGGTGTCATTTCTTTGTTTACTATTTTATCAGTTCAAGAAGAAGCACAGTGTGTCTTGTGGCATGCTGAACGGAAGTCAATAATTTTAGTTCAACATGCTTTTTGACATACATATGAAAAGGAGACCCATATGAAAATAATGAACAATGATTCAATCAATTCAAATAATCAGGATCCGTTCTGTGAAAGAAATCATCTGGAAGACCACAAGTATCAGAAAAGTGTTAACAAATTAGACAATATGCAATCAGAAATCCTATTAAATTTATTGCTTAATGAAAAATTAATTTACGAATTCCAAAAAAAAAAATCATTCATAAAGTACGAGGGGAAAGGTTGCACTTGTATCCATATAAAATTCGGCTACTATAAGAAATAAAACCATCTGATACAGAAAAATGTTTTTAGTTAGCTGTTGAAATTTTAGACAAAATTAGTGAAAACATGCAATATTTTACATATGAAGCTATTTTCACCTTAATGGATACGCTTACAGACATGATTTACGAATATAGGGATCTGAAAACCAGATGTAGTTTTTGAGATAGCATGAGACAAACCTAAGGTCAATGTTTCGTGTGAATTAGTGAAAAATTGTGTAATTGACCCTATTCTCTTTGCTATAAAAAGGCTATTAATGAAAAATTTTTATCTTGATGTGTTGATACAGTTTTTTTTAACTGAATGAACTCAAAAAGGTACATCAAATTTACTTCCAGCAAGATGGTGCACTCCAGACTTTAATCCATTCATTAGTCATGCATTGAATGAAACATTTTCAGGATAGGCTGAGAAAGCCCTATCTTCTGACTTCCAAGAAGTCCACACCTAACTCCTTGTGGGGATACATTAAAAGCATTGTTTACTCACAAAAATTATTTGACTTGAATCACTCAAAGGAAAGAATTAAGGAAGCAATTACAACCATAACAGAAGATATGTTACATCACGTATGGACAGAACCGAATATCAACTGGACAATTGCCAAGCAGCAAAGAGGGCGCATATTAAAACTTATTGATAATGTAACAAAATTATTTGAGATGGAAAGTTTGACAAATAAAACAATATAACATTAAGTATTTTTGTTCTTACTTAATTCATGCCTTAAACCCTGCCATTCTTTTATGATGACCCTGTATTATATATATTGTGATAAATTTTGTTTATTGGTTCTGAACAATACCAGGAACTGTTAAACTGATTTAAAAATTTTGATCGCTATATAAAAGCTTCTTTTAAATAACTTAATCTATACAGAACTGATGTTATCCTTCTAACTTCATTCCCTTTGAGAACTTCCTTAATAATATAATATATAAATAAATGATAGCACGTCAGCAAAAAAAAATGCATTATATCTCCAAGACACAAGGTGGCAAAAAAGTTTAGAGATCTGAGTCATCCTACTCCTTATTTAACAAAAATCAACATACTACAACATTTAAAATTATCCTTTTACAAAAATTCTATTTCTGGAGGCAA
Source organism: Lycorma delicatula (assembly GCF_047948215.1). Lineage (NCBI taxonomy): Eukaryota > Metazoa > Arthropoda > Insecta > Hemiptera > Fulgoridae > Lycorma > Lycorma delicatula. The sequence continues at coordinate 43,663,781 of NC_134458.1, forward strand.
GTAAAAAACTCAGTGATGAAGAAATTAACTGGGCACCTGTTGCTTAACTCTGACCTCACTCCCCAAAAATGTATGTACAGTAAAAATTATAATTTACTGAAACTGACACATACAATTGAAATATTCTCTACATATTGTTTAAAATGTATTCTTTTCATGTCTTACAAGAACAAATAAGACCATTATATATAGTTGTTAATCTTATGCTTAATACAAAACAGAAACAATGCACAGGAAGGTACTCATAAATAAACTGAAATACGATCTCTTATAACATAATATATTTATGGGAATGGCATTCTCCTTTTAACAGTTATTACTTTATGTATTCACTAAAGATATATTAAACACAAAAAACACTGGTAAAAACAAAGAGCATAATACTCAAGAAACATTGGTAGAAACATCCTTTTTTTTAAACTTGCTTCTTTGCTTAGAGAAACAATTTTTCTTCTTTATTTACTTGCTCTGAATTCATTTTAGCAAAGTATCAAGTGAAAGAAAAAATTCATTTTTAATCAATAAGTAGAGAAATTGATTAAATCATGCAGTTTGATTACAACTAAAAAAAATTATACCATTTCTTAATGGAGTAAATAGAAATCAAAAAAAATGACAATGAAATTGTAAAACTGTACGGTGAGTCTCATAGATATCATTTCTTCTGCAAAAAAAAAATATCATTTCAAAAAACAAAAATTTCTGTAATATAAATAAAACTGTTTTTAACAAAACAATACTGATATCAAAAAATGTAAGACACTACATTTCTATTATAAAAACCTGTTATTAATTTAGAATTTTGTTAAAAAAAAATACATGTTAAATATACGTAGTAGACAATAAACAATGTTTAAGTGTTCCATATAATAAGCAAAAAATAGAAAAATTTGTTACAAATCTCACTGGCCCGATTTCATACAACAAATAATCAAAAGAATTATATTATTTCTGTAAATCTGATACGTATTACATATAAATGAAATTGGGCTGGTAAGAGTTTTATAACAAATTTTTCTGTTTTTTGCTTATTATATGGAACACTTAAACAGTGTTTATCTATTATTGCATATCTATCGTCTATTACATATTTAACATGTATTTTTTTTTAAACAAAATTCTAAATTAATAACAGATTTTGATAACAGAAATGTAGTGTCTTACTTTTTTGATATAAGTATAATTTTTTTAAAAATAGTTTTATTTATATTACAGAAATTTTTTGTTTTTTGACCGGAAGAAATGATATCTGAGAGACTCTTACTATATGGTTTAGAATTTCACTGTAAATTTTTTGGATATCACTGCATTTTGTTAAGATTATTCTTTTATTTTTTTTATGAATTACTGACTGTTATCTTATGGATTTATTATTAAAATTTATTGCCTTTCTAGAACAGACAAATATACATTTTTAAAAAATTTCTTAGCCAATTTTGTTTTTGTTGATAGTCATATCATTCACTTCATACCATATTTTCCTTTATTAATAAAACTAGCATAATGACCTTCACGAATTGAAGATCCCTGATGTAATATTGCACTTATTACTTTGTAAGTAATTCATTCTAGCAGCAAAATATAATTATTCATAAAACTTAATTTTTCCACTTGCTGTTTTTTCGCCCTCTATGTTTATCACTTGAAGCAGAGATCTCATCCAACATATAAATGAAAATATAAATTTAAAAAAATTGTTTAAAAAATGTTAAATATAAAGAGATTAGTTTTTAACAATTTTTTAATTTGTATTTCCATATAAGAGTATATTTTTTGATGTAGTATAAACCTCTGTCTAAAGTGGTAAATATATAGAAAAATATAAAGCAACTACTGGAAGAATTAAATTTTATAAATAATCAAAAACAGAGAGGCAGAAAACTGTGATTCTACACACATGTTTATAGGAGCTCTTTACATATTTTTAATTAAAATCTTTTTTTCCTGGTTTTTTGGGGTCAGTTCATGAATACACATATATTAACTGCTTCTATTGCACACAGTTATTGACACTTGTAAATAATAAATTAATATACATGCACTTTAATCATGAGAATTGTTTTTTTTATCATCTAGTTTTTTTCAATTTCTAAGACATTTTCTTGTATAATCTGTATTAAGTGTTTATTAATTTATTATGTATATATAAAATATTAACTTCATAACAGAAATTTTGTAATTGTTGATATATTAATAATAAAACCTTTAAATAATGTTATAAATTTATAATAAAATTAACAGATGTATAACTGGATAGGTTGTCAAAAAATTATAAAAATTATTTTAAACACTTCATAAAATGAAGATAAATGCTAGTACTGAAAATATATTCTTTTAAAATTTGTTAAAATATATATTAAATATATCAGATTTTTACTTAAGGTACTAAAAAAAAAAAAAATTACTGCATTAACATACTGTTCAGATCAATATGACCCATGTAATATTTTTTATGAAATTATTTGTATTTTGTATAAAATAACAACTTTCTGGTGTTACAAAAAACAACTTTCAATGGTTACAAAAACAAATAATTGTTCATCAATTGTTACATTTTCATCAGGATAATATAATTTTGGTAGAACTTCTACCCACTTTTCCCAGGAGCTTATTTATTATGAACGCCTTCACTCTTGATGGTTAACATATTATCAAAACCTGAAACTCGAGATATTGAACGAAACATTTCAAGGAACATTGTTGCTTGGAATGTGGGACGACCAGTGTCTGGATCCCATAAGCTTTTTGTTGATTCCCCATGGGATTATTAAACCCCCATCAGTAACAAGAATCCACAGTATTCCTGATATGGGATTTCTAAATTCTTCTATTTTTCTCCATAAACTTGAGACGCCTCAATGATAGTTATTTTTATCACTTCATTTTGATAGAATTGAAAATAAGATGAAATTAATTCACCAAGTATGTTATCCTGGAAGATGCATATCTTGTGACACTGGGTGCATTTTTGATAATGTTTTGGACAGCTTGTGGTCTGTATTTTTTGTGGAGGCTCCACCTTCCACTTATCTCTCCATCCTTAGAAAGTATATTTGAGTTTGCTGCAGAGTTTTTTTTTCCTTGCTCCACTATTCTCACCAGAGGCATCCCTATCATTATCAATTTTGGCACTTGTATGATTTTCAATCTCTGACAATTCTTCTTCACTGCTGGAAACTGGTGTACTTTCTTGAACCTTCACTCTGTTCTATTTGATTTGTCATACTCATATTGAACTATATAAAACAATGAAATCAGACTAAACAAATGGAATTGTTTGCAGCTATATTTATATTACCGTCCCTGTTATGTGCGCAAGTGACATATCCAGACATGACAAAAATTCATGTTGAGATGCATAATTACAACAGTCATGTAAAATTTGTAAACATATTCAGTTACATAATGCTTGTTTCCTTTTTTTATGAATCATTTATTTCATCTAAGTAGTGTTTCCCGATGGAAGATGATGATATGATATAATACACGCAAGTTCAGACATGTCAAACTTCCAAGAAAACAAGGGCATTACACTGTACACAGACAACCACATATTCCAACCCACCTCATCCACAGGGGGTAAAACTATGTAATATAATATAAAATATGCATTGGGTCATATTGACCCAAACCATACACTAGTACAAAACTAGAAAAATAAGGCAGTAATAACAAATATTAAAAACAATCATGTGGCTAAATACTTCAAAATATAAGCCCTAAAAACCTAAAGTAAAATCTTTAACAGAAAAGAAATGACAGTGGAACAAGAGCTCTTTCAGGTAATATTGACCAGAACAGAACAGCAGGGTTAAACTGAAAATGAATTCAAGATATTTAAAAGTGAATTTTTAATAAGGTCACACCATTCTTGTTATTATTATTCTTGTTATACTAGCAAGAATGTGTTCACAAATAATTTACAAAAAGGTAACTTAAAATATATAACTAGATGGCCATTATGACTATTATACAATCATAGTCAGTAGATACTATAAATTAATAAATTAAAGCAATGAATAAACTTTAATAAAAGTAACTACTAAAAACACAGATGAAAGCTATAAAAGTAATATTTTTATCCCAATATGACTACAAAAATACAATCCACTACTAATGACTGGAAATACTTAAAACAAGTGCTTTCATATTTTACAATTTAGCAACAGTAATTTAAATTGAGTTTTATGTTACTATAGTGTGATGTGGCAGCATATATAGCAGTTTTTACATAATACATATATTATTTTATTTTTATTATAATAATAAAAATGATTAAAAGTGTTAAAATTACACTGCAAAAATTACAGTGGACAAGTAAGAAATAGTTTATTTTAAATCAGTATTTACCTTTCCACAAACTTCACACACAACAAGTCCTTCACCAGTATGTTTACGAATGTGGTATTTCAGTTTCTGAAATGAAATAATTACTTTAAAATATATTATACATTATTTTCATTAACAGATCTACTTTGTAACAAATTAATACTTACATGTGATAATATTTTAACTGGGTTTTATTATTTACACGTAATTAATATGCCTCTTAGAATAATTTTCTTTTTGTAAGCAGAAGTATCTGAACATAGTTATGTTTATGTAACTATGTTCAGATAGTTACCTTTTTTTTAATAGACCTTTACGTCTAGTAAAGGAGAGTGTCATGCTGTCGGGCACCAAAATGCGGAGCGCCCACTGCCTCATTGTGCAGAGGCAATCCCCATGTGCTCGGAGGGCCCCCTAAGTGCTCAGCTATGGACCTATCCACCCTAGCACCCTCTGACGTCTCATTTCCTGGCAGGACTCTTCATAAATATGTAGCTTATCCATCACCTTCTTAACATAGCTCTCAACCGCTTTCCATTCTTTAACTCCTTTTAAGTTATGCTTTGTGTCCTTTGGATGGAACATATCTTCCAAGCCTAACATATTTAACATCTCCCTGCATTCTTCATCAGAGCGCGAAAGAGAAATACACGTAGTCAGGAGTGTCTTCCTCATCGCAGTCAGGGCAGCCATCCGTGTGGTCCAGGCCATATTTATACAAATACACCATGACCCGCCAGGAACTGTGTTAAACTGTATCCCGGTGAGCCATAGGTCCTCCTACACCAACTCTGGATGTTGGTTATATGGTGATGGGTCCACCAACCTTTAGTGACGCCACTAAAGGTTGGTGGACCCATCTGTTCCTGCTAAGTCTCCATTAATTCTTCTGTTATCTAGGACGTTATGCGCTTTTTGTCACTTCACGGTAGGGGCCTCTGCTCTCAGAGCCTCTTCTTCAGCAAAATAACCAAATCTATTGGCACTGCACCCACCAAGACTTCAGCTGCCTTCTTAGGGACTGTTCTATATGCTGCTATGATTCGCAACCAACTCTAGTCTTCCACGATACTTTGCAAATCTTGTTACATCGCCCAAAGCTCCTCCCCGTACAGTACTGTAACATATATCACTCTCGCTAATAATCTTCTCCAATGTATAGTCGGTTCAGAGTATTAGGTAGAAGGCCAGCTATTAATCCTGCAGTCCTCTCGGCTTTATTAGCTGCCTCTACTGCTTATGTGCTAACTCTTAACGTGGTATCTATCCATATGCTGAGGTGCTTTATTATCGGCCAGCATAATTTATTATTGGTCAGCATAACCAAACATCATTATGTCCTGCAGAAGGGCAACTCAAAGAACGCCATTGTAACTCAGGTTCCAGACAGTTGGTCCAAGTACCAACCCCTGAGGCACTCCTCTATGAAGGTTGCAAAGAACTGATACCCAACACCTCTTGAGTGTTGGGTACCTTGGAGTCTATCAGGAGATACTTGAGTGTTGGGTATCAGGAGATACCCAACACTCAAGCCTGCGCCCCGATAAGTGGGAATGAACCATTCGTCGCAAATACAAAATCACTTTATGTTCCTCCACAGACCTACATTATGGCAACATGAGAAATGCAGTTAAATGCATTTCTCATGTCTACAGTGACAAGGGCAGAAATTCCTCACCGTTCCCCTCTTGCAGCTCTACTAGCCACCTCACAAACCGCCGCCACAGCATCAAGGGCGGACCTAAACCTGCAAAAGCCATACTGACTAGCAGAGAGGCCGCACCCTCCTTGAGTGCCTGAGATATTCTGTTCTGGAGCATACACTCCTGTATCATGCCCAGCACATCTATCACTGCCAGTGGCCAGTAAGAAGAAGGGAGTGCCAGATCTCTCCCAGGTTTCGCGACAAGCACCAGCCACTGGCACTTCCCTATCTCAGGGAATACGCCTTCCATTAGGCAACTGTTGTAAATCTCAAAATCCTCTAGCTCACCCCAAACTACCATCTTGACCACTGAATTCAGCAGCCAGTCTGGACCCGGCGCCTTAGCTGGAGGTAATTGGGTGCTGCCTCCAAAAGTTCAGTTTAAGTAACAGGAGGAGGGCTCTCCTGTTCACTCCTCTTATCAATCTTACACTCCTCTCCTTCAGGAAAGAGCCCATCTGTTATATTCTGAATCTCATGAACATCCTGAGTAACAGGAGCTCCAGGCCTTAGGGCCTTCCTTACCAGTATGTTGAAAGACCTGCCCCATGGATACATTTCTACTTATGAAATTAGTTTCTTCCAAGACCTCTTCTTAGCTTCTCTGATGCATTTAACAAGATTCTTCTTGCATTCACGATATCTATAAATAAGGATGTCGCTAAGGACAGGAAGGTACGTCCTCACCATGCATCTCCTATCCCTTTGGCAGGCCTTCCTCTTTTCCCGATTTCAGGTGTCCACCAGTATAATGGCAGGTGCCCCTTTCTGGAATACCTTCATGGTACACTGGCACACATCACCTCAATTGAATCCAACAAATGAGATGCCTTCTCCTTTGCTGTGCGCCCTTCGCTTACTTTTCTGAGGTCAAGCACCTGTGTAAAAGCACCAGGATCCAGGTTTTTGGTGCTCCAACCAATGAATGTTGGAGGGCCTTCTCCACCAGATTCTTCCTCCATCATTGTTGTTGACCAGCTGATGGTCATTACCAGAGAAGCCCCCCATACCTGCCGATTACCAATAGGCATGGCCAGCTCTGAAATCACAAACATTATGTCAAAAATAGATCCTGTTGCACCGCACCTGAATGTAAAAACATCTTCAGTATTCAGACAGATAAGGTCCAGCGCTGCAGCTGTTTCCATTAATGTTCTTCCACGATTGTCAGTCCTAACAGATCCCCAATGCATGGACCATCCGTTGAAATCTGTGATTAGTGCAGGCGATGCACGAGAAAATCCTTCACCCTATCAGCCAACTCCTCCTCACACCTCTCATTTGGAATGTTCAGCAATATATAGCAAGAGTAAAGGTAGATTTTTCCAACTCTTGCCTTAATGTAAGTTCTTCCTAGACAAACTTCTCTGATAGGTAAAGACCTGCATGTCCAGACGGCAGCACCTCCACCTCCTGACAGATGCCACCCCGGTCAGGAGTGAATTACGTACAGTTCAGAGACAAGCGCAATATCCACGCCCATCTCTGAGGCGTATCTGCATATCTGCATAAGGGCAATCTGCATATGGCTACCTTAGGGTTACCGTAACCTATTCTGATGATGTACTGCACATTTTCCAGCAAATCCAAACTAGCAATCTCTCAAAGTTTTTATCAATATCTGTTCTTATGTCGCATTCAAGATCCTGAATACGGAGTGCTGCTGTTTTAGTCCTCGTGTATACCAATACTTCTTTTAAGACAATAATAACAGCCTGTTTAAATGATCTGGCGTTATTTTTATCCTCTTTTACTTTGATCTCCATTTGTTCCCCTAATTTTCAAATGGAGAGTATTTCTGCTTTATCAGGGACCATAACCCTGGTCCTGACGGTTTTCAGATCAGCAATCCAGAATAGGACAGACACCCAGTAGCAACAACAGTCTGGATGGCTGTCCTGATAGTCTCGTTCCTCTGCAATGGGGTGGAAAGGGAACTGACCACTCGTTGTAAGTCCTTGACAGCAACTCCGATCCCCCTCCAGCTCTTTAATACTGTGTTTGACATTCTTATCCATGAACTTTTTTAGTTCCCTGGCCAGCTGCTCCAGCCAATTATATTTCAAACCTAGAATACTTCCACAACTTTACTTATGAAAATTAATTTTATACCATTTTCAATATACAGCAGTTTATGTGGGAAATTTTTTACAACCTTAATTTGGTGTCAAGTGATTACCATCCAATTATCCAACTGAAGATCAGGCTGCCTTCACCATACTTTGAACCCAATGGTGAGCTCGTAGGTTCTATAACTGGCTGTACATACAGGCAGCAGAGTTCTTTGAAAATTATCAGCAAAATTTGGTGATTGCAGTATGCAAATTTATATCATACTGCAAATTTTGATAATTAATTGAAGTATGTGCACAAATTATCAGAGTAAATTGAATTTTATTATTACTACATTTATAATGTTGGTAACAACTTACTGTCTATAATTTTATCAGGTATGTAGCACACAGTGTATGCACATGCACACACAATTAAAAAAAAAACGTAATCATAGGATCCACAATGTTATTAATAATTTTATTTCTGTGTTTAGTTACAGAAATATAATATGCACTATATAATGTATTTCAACGTGAAAATAGGAAAATTTTTTTTTTTTTTTTTTAGTGAGTAAAAATCACATACACAATATGTCTGAAAAGTTCCTGAACTAAATAAAATAAAAATACAGATTTAAATTAAATGAATTTACTCAAATCAGCCCTCTACATACAACTCTTCTGTAGTTATACACATGTTACAGTGCCAGTAAAGCCTGTCAAATTCTCTGGAGAAATCACTTTGTGGGATCGCCTTCAACTGCTAGGTGCAGGCCCTTTAGATGGCTAGAATACCCATTGAAACATTTTTATCTTCAACTTGAGTTTTGGGAACAAAAAGTAGTCTGCTGGAGCCTAGTCGATTGAATAGGGCGGATGGGATAAGACAGTGATTTGATTTGCGACAGAATAATATGTTAAAACTGCTGCCATGTGTGCCAAGGCATTGTCATGCAAGAGAGGTCCATCGTATGCAATTTCGTCTGAGCTATGTAATTAATTATAAATAAAATAAATAAAGACATATAACCACAAATGAAAATCTGGATAATGCACCTGTTTCTTTGAAAAAGTTTTGCCACAATATGGACAAGGGCTGACTTCCTCTCTAGTATGCACACGTATATGTGCATTGCAAGCTCCTTTATCGCTAAATGTCTTATCACAATGTGAGCACTTGTATGGTTTCTCTCCTGCAAAAATAATTTTTTATTAAATATTGTAAATTATAACACAAAACCTTCATAAATCTTCATCATTATTATTGTTACTATACTTATACAAGACTTATAATCGTGAGAGAGGATGGTAATTCTGTAAGTCAAACCAAAGTTTTAAATTAATTCTTTTTAAATTGGATAATTTATACATTATACATATAGAGAGGATTAAAAATTAATTCTTTTATATAACATAAAATGTTTAACTTTAAAAAAGTTTTATTTTCCAGACAAACTACTTTTAATAGATTGACTATGTCAATGTTTCACTATATTACTTTTTAACTCTTACTATTCATTTTTGGTTCTTTCCCATAACAGTTGCATTATTGGCAAATAAAGTTTTAATGCACATTTTTATGATAATTTTACAAACATGAATAAATTTGTTTTTCCCCAAACATTGAATAGTTTTTGTAAAGAAAAAAAAAATTAAATATTAAAAATGGAAAAAATCTCTGAAATTATCTTTACATTGACAATCAAATGTTTATTTGCACTGAACTTTTATATAGATATTTCATAATTTTCACTTTTAAAAATTATGTTGAACAGATTGACCATTTCAAAACTATCGGCTAATTAAAAGGAAACAAAAAAAATGTTGAAAAACTCTTCAAACGTGCAAATAAAAGCCTACAAAATGAGTATTTCCCTCACATAAATACATAAAAACTAAATTAATTGATTTAAAATATTTATTTATCAAATTTAAAGCATGAAAACTTTTTTTTTATATTTAAGCATAAAAGAAATCAGTTTATTCACAGAATGAATGTTAACCAACAAAAAAAACAATTATGAATAGCCGAGCATTTGAACAATGCAATATTTTGTTAGCCTCCCACAAAGTAGCAACAATGTCTGAATACAGGCTGGAGAAATAAAGCTCTAAAGAAGTACAACAAGTAAGGTGTGAAGAGATAAAGTAAGGAGTGTGAAAGCAGAAGGGATTAGGAATGAATAGTCTGACAAAGAGAATTGGGAAAACTAGTATAATAGTTTGATTACATCAAAGCATTGGTGGGAGGGGGGAAGATATGAAGGCAGATGAAGATATGGGTGACAGGACAGCCAAAGGGAAAGGCAGAAAAGAACAGATAGAAAGATAGTGTTATGGAAGGGGTTGAGAACAAAAACAATATCAGGAAGGAAGTAGAAATAGAGAGCAACTTTTGGGCCAGGAAGAAGCAGATAAAGAAGTTTTTTCAATACCCAAATATAATAAACTGAATGGGGATCAGATACATACAATGTTTGTATGTATGAATAAATGAAAACATAAATGTTCGAGCAGTCCGTCTATGTAAATAAAATATGATCACCTTCATTACACTAATTATGACTAACAGAAAAAAGCACATCAATGTACTGATAAAAATAATTTTAAAAAATATTGTAAGCACATTAAGTTGCAAAATGAAAATTTTATAATAATGAATTGAATTTGCTTGAAAAAATTATTTATTGGAATGATTTTGATAAGCAAAAGGAGTTAAGTACGACTTCAAGCATTTGTTGTAAAACAGTACAACAAATTTTATATAAACATTATAATACATTACCTGTATGAATTCTAATATGACGAATCATATTTGATCGTTGCACAAACTCTTTCCCACAGTGTGGACATCTATGACGTGGTCCAGTGTGAATCTGCAGGTGCTCATTATAACTATCTCGTCTCTAATAATAGAAAGGATATATTATTACTAAGGGAACTATTTTGAAATTATAAAATTTTATAATTTATAACAAAATAAACACAGTTTGGTTCTGGTCTTACAAATAGCATTTTTACAGAAATTCTACCACTCACTTGACCAGAAAAATAAATCCTTCCTATATATATTTCCTTATGATCAAAATGTAGAAACATCAATTATTCTGCCTACAATCTTAATTAAAAATCCATTTAAAAGAATATAATTTATGACAACGATATCAACAATTGAGTATCACATTTGGTTATTACAAATTTTACAGGAATGAAAAAACACAGTTATAAAATCATATGTCTGAATCAGTTTATTGCAATGAAAACCTACAGCCATAACTTCCAAGGAAATGTTTTTTTTTAATTCCTGTTATCATGTAATGCGATATAATGTTATTTCACAGAAGTATAATATTTCAAGAATTGGCGAATGAAATCTCAGAAGTTTCTAATAATAAATTATAGTTCAGTAATAGTAAAAAGAATAATAAATTATAGTTTACTAATAGTAAAAAGATTAAAAGAGATGTAAAAAGTGTCTGAGTTGGTAAGTTCTGTTCGCAAAGTAACAAACTAGGTAGTTTATTTATTATTAACAGACAGAGGCAAAAGGATTAGCAAAAGTTTTAACAAATCGTCATATATTGTATTACCAATACTCATGATAAACTTACATGGCATGATCAATAGGTGGATGATATTATAGTTTTATTTTAACAATCAATAGACAAACAAGCCCAAGATAATATTAAAGAAATTAAATATATTTAACAGAAAAACTACAATTTACATAGAGAATGGAAATATAAAATACATTTTTTGAATATAAAAATATAAAGAAAAAATAGAAACAGATATGCAAGAATCAAATAAATAAAAATATTACTATAAATAATGAATGTATTAACCAGTTTGAATTTTATAAAATAATACTTAGACACAAAAACATGAAATGCCAGTATACAAACTAGCAGTTAACAGAATTTCACAGGACTGAAAATATTTTTCGTTGTGAACAGGATTCTGGTGAATGCAGGGATGAACTAGTGGACTATACAATTAAAAAGGAAAAATATGGTAGTGTACCAGAACCCCATTTCATTTTCAGCAGTGGATTGTACAGTAGTTTGTTAGTGAATTCGCAAGCACAAAATTTCTATCTTATGTATACTGGATTGTAAAACAATTTTCATATTTTAATTTTAAAAATCTTAAATTTAGGAACTGATAATTTACTTCAAAATTATTGATGAATTTCAGTACCTTAAAGTAATAACTTTTATAAGTAAACATAATTTAAATTAACCTAAATGTACTTTATTACTGTTCATTATGTAATTTAGTCTTTATAATAAGAAAAAAAATTGATTATTTTTTTTCAATTTCCTGAGCTTGGTGCTATACAGCTACTCGTGAAATCAGTAACTTTCTTGCCCTCACACTCACAAACCACTCCCAAACAATTTTGTTAATTTCTTCATTGCCAGTTTTTCACATATGCCTTTTATTTAACCATTCAGTTTTTAACTCGCTTTTATTTTTTTAAATTTCATAGATTTGAGTCTTACCTATGTCAAATTTTTCAACTGAGTTTTTAATGAACAGTTTATCTTTTTCATTGGGTTCAATTACTTTGCTTTTTGTAATACACAGTGTCCGGAAGAACACTAAACTAACAATTGCACTGTACAGTTCTGTACTTTAGGTACTGAACTGTAATATGGATCCATAAAAATAAAAAATTAAAATGATAAATTCAGCAAGTGAATGGAAAACAAAAATGCATACGCATGCGCGCGCACACACACACACACACAGTAAAGAAGAGTTTGTTGTAATGAATGAAAATTATACATGGATAAGTTACGTATAGTGGCATTACATAAATAATTTAAATAAAAATTGTGACTTGAGGTAAGGAGTGATGAGAGTGTATTAAGTTATGATTCACAGGGCAGTAATCATAAAGGTTAATTTACTGTAAGTAGCCAAAACAATGACTGTGTGCTGTCACCTGCACAAGGTTTTAATAGTCTCTGCCTGTCTGTTTGTCGTCACCTATTATGATTGGTGACGAGTTACTGAAAATGTAAACATCTATGTAGTGTTAAGTGTGAATTTATCAGTTACAAATCTGACATGACTAATTTTTATTTTTGTTTATGCAGGATAATTTGTAACATAGCATAGTACAGTATAATATATATAGTATGTATAATACTGTACAGTATATGTATTCTATTTTATATCGTGGAAAAATTTAGTACTGTACTTTATGTACAGCATTAAATGGGTATACATTTTTTTTTTCATAAATTACAGTACTGTAGATGTTTTTCAAAAAATATTTCAGTTAACTCATGAGATTTTTTCCATTTTCACATTAGCCAGGTCTCTGTTATTCCGGGAAAATTAACATCATGTCTTTGGTAAAATTCACAGAACCAGGGAAATTTTCTACTGTAGACAGGATTCCATTAAATCCAGGTTCTGTTAACTCAGGTTTTACTGTAATTCTAATCTAATTCTTTTTTATCACATTCTAATTACTTACTTTATAGCTAAAAGAAAAGAAATTGGCAAAATTTAAGGTCTGGAGTCAATAGTAATTAATGTCATATTATGACATACATAAAAAAGAAAAAAAAATTAAATTAAAGTAAATTTGACTGTCACTCAAAATTAATAGTTTAGAACAAAAATATAAGAATTTATACTCAATAAAATAATTTACAATTATAATTATAAAATACCTTAAAACAAATATACTTACAGAAAATTCCTTGTTACAATGTTCACATTTGAAAGCATCAATAGACATCAAGTGTACTTGTTTATGTCCATACAACCCAGATTTGGAAGCAAAACCTTTTCCACATTCTCGACAATGAAATATATTTTCCTGAGCATGATCAATACGATAATGTGTTTTTCTGAAAGCAAAAAGTAGCATGATCAATACGATAATGTGTTTTTCTGAAAGCAAAAAGTAATCATTTTTATATAGTAACAAAAAATCAATTTACTACATTATAGCAAGATTTTTTTAATAATAATAAATATCTTATAAATGATTTAATGATAATAAATACTTTTAAATATCTTTAGATTATCAATAAGTCATCACTGTGTTTTCAAAACGGAAAATCCACTATTCAGAATTTGAAATGACAAAATTTTATAAAATGTAGTCAGTGCACTGTGTTTTTAGTACCAACTGAAATTACCCATGGGGATAATACAGAAACATGAAGATTACAACAACAATGGGGATTAGCTTATTCAATCATCATTTCTGACAATTAGTTCTTAAATCAGTAGTGAAGATAATGAACTTTATGAAGAGAATTTATACATATTGACTTAGTACGCGTTTAAGATTAAAACTCAGTTTAACTGATTTATATTTAAAATGAGATGTGGAAAAACACACGTAATCTGAAATACGGAAGAGACCAGATGATACAGTGCTGGGATATGCAAGTATCTATTAGAATACTGTAAAAGAAAGATGCAATCAAATATATTTTAAAAAAAACTACGTGAGAAACCTGCATCTTTACAAAGGTAAGAACTGGAATACAGAGAAAGAGAATAAAAACAAATTAACTAATCATGAGCTAAGTCTTAAGTATTATGATCTAAGTTTTCAAAATTACTTACATGAAATTCTGTACAGCAATTATATACAGTTACAGGCTCACCTCTGATTTTTATGACATTTGGAATTTAGCTTTTTAGGACATAAGTTATTTGTTACAACTGAAATTATTCATTAGAAACGTCTTTCACCTGAATTACATCACTTTTAACACAGTACCCTCACCAAAAATTTCATAATTCAGCACTGTATAAGTGTAATATGCATTATTTTCAGACTAAATAATTGGCTTCAGTTAAATTATGTTAAAAATGATATTGGATTCACTTACGGCTAAATTGAGTTAGTTTAAGCTTAAGGTGTAGGTTTGGTAAATACTTTTGGTAATATACTTTATTTATGCAATAAATAACTTTGTTTAAATGAAATTTGATTTAGTTTAGTTAAATTTAGGTCAAAATTAAGGTTAGGTAGGTTAGGTTGGTTTGCAAGTAATTTATAAATTTGACAAAAATTTACTGTCATTTATCTGATGAAGTCACAAGACTTCTGCTCAACTTAACCTTAAGCAAATCTAACCTTATTCTTAACTAAATTTGACTGAAACCAAGTTGTTTAGACAGCAAATAATCTATATGACATGCGTAAGTGCAAAATAACAAAGGTTTGGGTGCAGGTATTGTATAACTTATTAGACATAGCTTGAGTGAAAGGCATTTCCAACAAATAATTTTAACTGTAACAAATAACTTAGCTCCTAAATAAGGTATATTCCAAATTTTATCAAAATTAGAGGTGAGTCCATAACTGTATATAATGCACCTTCTGTGCAAAAATACTATGAATATCAGTCTGGCATCAGACTCATATTATTAAGTTACAAAAATCCACACAAATCAAAGATGAAAAAATATGTAAAATATTTTCAAACAGTCAATGTAGACAATGCAATTTTTCATTATAAATATCTTCCACTAGGTTATAAGGAAAAACTTACAGTAGGACTACAAGAGGAACTTCCTATATAAAATAAAAACACATCATCAAAACCAGTCTATTTGGTGAAGACTAAGACTTGAACTTAAGAACTTTTAGTTGACTTCAATAAAAGAAAGTTCTCAGTTCAACCCAATTGATATTTTTTTTCTTTTATTTATGCTCAAGATTTAATTGATTAGGGAATAAGAATAGGAAAATCTTTGCTCAGCAAGCACCTCAGCCACTAGTTTTGCTCTTTATGGAACCTACAAAACAAGAGTCCCTGGACAATTTTACAAGTATACAGGATAAAACACTACAATACACTAAACTCCAGCAGTAAAGTGCCTGGCCTGCTGCTGCCGATTACCAGATGACCAACTCCTGCGGCACTTGCCCAGGGAAGAAGAAATAAAAGGTGATGGGAAGAGAAAGGGGATGATCAACCTGCAGAGGGTCTACCTTTGTTCAGGACATAAGTAACTTACCCGATCAGAGGCTTCTACTCTCTCTGGGCTGAATTGAGAACTTTCTCCTATAATTTAATTCAATTAAAAGCTGTCCATATTTTAACAATTATTAACAAATAAATAAATAGGTATATAAAATAAAACAAACCTAGCATCCTTAGATTCAAAAAACTTTTCACAAAGGCGACACTTAAACCTCAATTTATTAGTTTGATGATGCTTCAACTGTGTGTGGATTGATAATGCACGTTTACTGTAAAGAGTCCTTCCACATTCTTCACACTGATATGTTTGATTTACACGATGCTGTGTCTAAAACAAAATAGTAGTAAATAAGTATTCTTTGTTAAGCTGCTACCTGTACTTGGAGGAAAATTTATAGGGTAACCTGGGGAATTCAATTGAATTTAGTGTAACACAGAATTTTCCATTTAACTAATTGCCCATCAAACAAGAATAGAGAAAAAGTAATTTGTTTTTAACAAAAGTTCTAAAATTATTATAAATGACAACACAAAAATAATTCAAAACGTATGTTTGGTTTAAAAATATAACATTTACTGGATACATTTGACTAAATTAATAAACAATTTCTATTGGGCAACTCTAACAAATGAACAAAAGTAATTATAGTTAGCCATCAAATAATTGAATACGTTTATTTTAATTAGTCTATTTTTTCTTTTATGACAGTATAGCTGTGGAGATAGAGGCCGTCAAGTAATTCCTAATTCTTCTACTAGTGCTAGGCTATTATTTGCATATAATTTATTACACAAGTATAGTTTATTTTTATTCATTAAATTTCTTTTTAATCCTTAGTTTTTTTAATTATTTGTGGATACAAAATAACAATGAATATTTAAATAGAAATGAACTAATATTAAATAAGAAAAAAAAGACAGGATTCAATGAACTTCTAAATAAATATAATAAACATGGATACAAATAAACAGTAATGCACTGTAAATTTTAAGTAATTACTGTCAATGAATATTTATCATGGAATTAATCTGACAGTGATTTATATGGTCAACTATCTTTGGTGTACATGCTTTGAAAACCCCTTTTAAGAGTGCTAACAAATTAAATGCAACAGTTAATCGCAGTCTCATTATATTAAATATTAGATATGGGATTATGCTAGGTGACTAATAACGATCTAATTTACAAAAAAATATTGAAAGATCAGAAAAGTGTCATTAGATCACAGTTAAATATAAAATCATTTAGGTAGGTTTTTAGTCACTAAGTTTACTGACAGTTCCTAACTTGTACATATATGACACAATTATGCATTTAAAACGTTACACCTTAAAAAAAAATGAAAACATCCATGATCATAATATTCCTTTTAAAGGGTAATATTCACAGTGAGAAATATATTTTTCAATAGTCACAATCATATATAAGTGGGTAAATTAATATAAAAACTTCCAAATAGAGTAACAGATTGAACTTATGAAAAATCATTTAAAAAGACATTTTTAATTGATAATGAATTCAACTAATGAACTTTTTTCTCAGAAAACTAGGTCAGTTGTATTAAATCTGGTGGTGGTAGTAGTAGTAATAGTAGTTGTTGTTGTAATAGTAGTAATAAACATATAGTAGTTATATTATGATTGGATATTAATGAACATTAGATGCTTAACAGAACTAAAATAAATACATTTTAATGTTTTGTTTCTTTATTAAAACACAAATTACAATATATATATAAAATTTTTATATATTTATATAAAATATTTTTATATTTTATAAATATGATAAAGAAAACATGAATAATTTGGTTACAGTTTTTAAAAAATAAAAAAAATATGTATGTTTGTGGCATTGGTTGACACAGGTATTAGCTACTAATAAATCACAACATAATGTAGCTACAACAACTAATTTATTAAATCTGGCTTCTGCAGTTGGGCATTCTAATTTCATTCTTACTACATATTAATCAATTTCCAATTGATTATCCAAACAACTTATGCAATGGCATGCTACTCTCATGTGCATCAGTTTGTATGAGATGGAGTCATTATGCTCTACATAACATTTTTGAAAAAAAAAGTATAATTAATGTCTTCATTAGTTTTCTAATAAACTAATCTAAGGATTATCTGTAACCCATTTCAGAGAATATAAATGTAAATGTAATAATAAAGCCTCTTAAAAAGTTTTCATTTAACTATTTTGTATGGCTGTTTAATTGAGGCCAATATGCTTTGCCAAAATATAGAACATATCTATACATTTTATGACTGTTTTTTTAATAATGTCATCTTTTTCAATAAATCATTTTTATCCTAGAAATTTATTATTTGATCCCTCTTCAATACTGTTAATATTTGTTTCCTACCAAAATATGATTTTTAATTTGAATGTAAAATTGTAAATTTACTATATATTACAATAATCAATGGCTAAACATTAGTAAAATTAATTATCTGTTAAAATAAATTAATAGTAATTTCAGTTTACAAACCTAGATGCTAATGGTGAACTTACTATAAGAGATGTAATTTTATAGGTATGGATTGAATTTTCTGTTATGTATACAAGTATATTTACAATCAAAGCAAGAATTACTTAAATTGCATTTTTCTTACAGACCTGTACTCTTTCAAAATGAAGTGTGAACTACATTTTTAAATACCTTAAAGATTTTAAGTTCAGATCTTCAAAAATTTACAGCAATAAATTCTGTTTATAACTTATAAAAATATTTAAAAAAATTTGTTACTAAAAAGCAACAATGCTTTATTTTAGCATAATTTCAGATCTACAGAGATCAGTGCATCGTTTCCTACAGAAAGGGTACATTTAATCTAGTGCTTTACATATAAAGCAAGTGATATATAAGTAACACTCACAAAACAAAGGGATTGCTTTCTCTGAAATTAATGAAGTTTAATAAACAGGTAGTCCCTGTAGCGAACAGAGTAAAAGTATTGCTCATAGGGCAAAATCAAAAGCATTATGGGGGTATTGACAGCTGCTGTGCATAAGTATATCTGGCTCAACAAAGGTTCCAGGAAACTACTTCAATCTTATTTTCTTTAGTAAGTCTGGCATGAGATGTATGTTCTTCAGATTGGATAAGCCATTTTTACAAATGACTTGTGTTTAGAAACAGGTCATCTACAACCATCAGGTTATGATTCTCAATGTATACATAAAGAAATTAAACTAGCAAGAAAATAAACTTTAAAAAAAAATTGTTAAAATTGGAATTTTTAACCTAATTCAGTAAGGCTGTATATATAAGCAGATCTTAATTAATTCAATTACATTAGTTAATTAATGTAAGCTAACTGGATTGCAGCGATGTGAAATTCAATCATCATTTTTCCTGTATTCAAAGAAAAATAAAAGATATACAAATAAATGCTCATAATGCTTCTTCCATTCATTTTACATTATCTAAGAAAAGTTTAATATATTCCAGTAATCTTTTCCTTTTGCTATATTCTTTGCAGCAGCATAGATAAATATGCAGTAGTTATATTCTATGCTACTGCATAGAATATAAATCTATGCAGTAGCATCTATTCTATGTAGTAGCATAGAATATAAATCCTTTCAGGTCACCCACTAGTCCTCTAATGCTGAAGATGTCTAAGTTCTTGTTAAATGCTGCACAATCATTGAACATTTCCAGTAAAGAATGACATTGAAAAATTATTAATGTAAAAAAAGAAACACTATTTCAATCTGTAAGTAATCTATTTGAAACTTCTGAAGCACACTTAGGACTAACAATAAAAAATTGTAAATAAACCAGAATGAAATACAGACATATGATCCTGAATAGAAATTTATTTATATGCGTACCTTAATATGATCATAGAGTGATTTTTTATTTTTTAGAGGACTGTGGCAATGAGGACACCGGAATACAACACATGATGGATGCCAAGTGCGAACATGTTGATCCAATAGTTTGAATGTAGGAAACAATCTTAAACATTGTTTACATTTATAAGATATATAAGAATGAAGTTTTTCTTTCGGATGACAAACTTTTAAGTGGCGATTCATAGATACCTATAATGAAACAGAAAAAAGTTATCAATGCATATAAACAGAACAAAAATCATTAAACAAAAATTAATATATAATTATATTAAAAAAGTATTATTTAATTATTTTCAAAAACAATTATAAAAAAAAAAATCAGTTAAATACTTTTTTGTAAATCAGAAACAGTAGTTTTTAACACTTAAAGCATGTTTATATCCTTCTATATACATCGCGCTTATATCATAATAGTTTGTTAGAACACTTACTACATTGACAATATTTTTACAATGAGTAACTATGAAAACCTGTCCAGGTCAAACTCCAAGCACGATCTAACAAACAGAAAAACTGCTAATTTGTTTGTATTATGTAATTTTCAAATTTATTAATAAGTTAAACTACTGATCAAAGAGATTTTTTATAAATCAAAATTTGAGCTGATGCAGAAGGGTGGTTAATTTTAACACTTTAATTCCCAGATACATATAAATACTGATTAGAGATACGATAAATACCTACAATCAACAATAAAAGATTGTACTAACACTTGTTAATTTAGCAATTTGAATGTTCTATGGTGAAATTAACCATAAAATTTCTTCAACTGTATAGACTATTATTTTTGCTATCATTTATTATTTTATAGGTTTTTATGCAAATACCTATTGAAACTAATGAATATGTACATATAGTAAATGAAAAGCTGAAATAAATAAAAATACTAATTTTTAAACATACTATCTAATGTGTTTTCAACCCTTAAAAATGAAATAATTTAATTACTGATGCAAGTCTAGTATCTGTATTAATTTTGCTTTCATCAATATATACTGCAGAAGACTGTAAATGTGGTCTATGATTATCTATTTGAATAAAATATATAATCTATTTTTCAATGACAAATGATTTTTCTTCCTTTTTTTAATACAGTCTCAATAAGTGTAACATAATTTTACAATAAATATTTCATCTTTAATTCAAATTTAATTAAATCTAGTCTATACAATATACTAAGTTAGTATGCTCAAATATTTTTTATACCAACATTATAGATTATTATCAATTTTATAGACAAAATAAAATTCATGATCTCAGGACTATTAAACTGAGGTGATGATAAGAATACATATTTATAATAACTGGCTTTCATGTTTTATCTTTAAACTATTATTATTTAATTATATTAATATAATCTTATCCATAAAATAAACATATTCACCAAATAACTGAAACTGAAAATAATTTCTATATATATAGTAAAAATTTGGTAGTATATAAAATCTTAACAATATGACAATTAAACAATCTTATGACAATATTGCAATCTTAATGTGACAACTAAGCATATTTCTGGAATGATTTACAGAATTCTAAAGCAAAAGACGAGAAGAGAAATTAGACTTCTTAAAAGAGAAATTAGAGTTCTTATAGAAATAAGAACTTCATAAAAGTTACATGGAAGGGTCATTATACAAAGTCAAAGTGTACCAACAAAGGTGCAAATATGAACATGTTAACTAGGATAAACTATGACAGAATGGAATTTAATGTCATCTAATACTATATAAAAGCCATCAGTAATTTTAACTGTCATCTAGACGTAGTAAAAAAAAAGCTGTA
This sequence comes from Lycorma delicatula, assembly GCF_047948215.1. NCBI lineage: Eukaryota > Metazoa > Arthropoda > Insecta > Hemiptera > Fulgoridae > Lycorma > Lycorma delicatula. The sequence continues at coordinate 43,685,495 of NC_134458.1, forward strand.
GAATGAAACACTAATTACATAAAAATACAGTCATGGTACAGATTTTCCACATATCTTGATAAAAAGGAGAAAAAAGCACTGCACTCTCAATAGCAGCAATTTTATTAATACACAAATAAAAAATATAATGGTTCATGAACTGCACTGAACCAGATATGATATAGATCTGCATTAATGATGTAAAAATAAGAATAAAAATACAATGTTCATGTAGTCACATCAGTTAGAAATGTAGAAAATTACAGACGCTTTGCACATTTTCAGACAAACCATGTCTGCACAGTGACAAGACAAGAGTATGGTTTCTGAAATGTAACTTTTCAAAGATCAGTATTAGGTAACATCATAGGCAGAGCACACTTCACTACTGTGCTGGAAAACTTTATAAATGGCGACTTTAATAAGCAAGCTATCATAATTAATAAGCACCATCTGTCACATAGATTATAAATTTTTTTTTTAAATTTAAGTAAAAATAAATAAATTAAAAATTGTTGATCAACCTTACTATTATGAGCAATTATAATAAGTATTATCCATAATAGTAAAGCTACATTTATTTTACATTAGTATGTGGAAAGATGGCAGTTATGCGACTCCAATTCTCATCCACATTCCAACAAGAATTATTAGTTTTGTGAAATATTATCAAGAATCACTTTAAAATGTGCACCAGTAGCATCTATGGATTTAAATTTTATGAAATCTAAATTTTTTTATCAGAACAATAACAATTTTTAAAAGCTCCAAACCCATAAGATTATTAAAATTGGAATTATTACAACATAGTTTAGCTAACGGTAACATGTCTGGTCTTTGATCTTTACCACAGAATGCACTATAGCAGCATCTATTACATCTATGTTTGCCAGTTTTTGTGTTCTACTATAAAAATTAAAAAAAATAGAACCTAATGTTCGAAGTAAAGACATAAAAGTAAATATTGATTATAATATTATACTTAAAATACCCACATACGAGTTTTGATTTGAGCAATCACTTTGATTTCAAATAATGTAAAAACAACATTTAACTCCACGATCCATTTTTTGTAACAAAAATTAATAACCCATTTTTAAGAATTTCTACAGCAATTTAGCACATATTAGCATTTAATACAACAGTATGTGAATAAATTGAAATGAAAAAAAGATTTTCGCATATTTAAAACTAGAATTACTTTTTTCCTCTGCTAATTACAGACCTAAATCTAATTAAAACTTAAATCTTTTTTTAATGATTATACCTTTAAGTGAAAAGAGTCATTTTTGAATGACAAAATTTTTGGATATGATGCAAGGATCATTTAGCTATAACAGCTAAAACAAGTAATATTTATAATCTTGCATCTAACTGTTTCAAATAATTGTTTTACTGAATTTTTTCCCTAGATGTACTTATAGGCATAATATTCCAATTAAATATTAATATAATATGTTAAATAAAAAAAAGAGGTTAATGAAATTAATTTTTAACTCTAATTTCTCACATAAAATAAATTAAATCCAAAATGCCATGTGTATTACATAAACAAAATAAGACAATTCAAATTTTGATTCAGAAATAACATTTTAGATAGCAACTAAAAATATAAATAAATAAGGTAGATGACAAAACGTAAAACAAGTATTTTTTTAAATATTCATCGAAAGATTCCATGCTTTGTGCATAAAATAAAGTAAATGCAAATAAAAGCAAAAATATTCATACTGGATACGACAATATGAATTGTTATTTAGATATATTAATAAATTTCAGAAATTTGTTTGATAAACTGCAGAAAGAAAAAAGATTTATTTGTTAAATGTTATGCCCATAATGCATAATTAATTAAATTGTAAAACAAAAACCCACTTAGTTATTAATTTCAGCACTTATTATGAAAATGTCATTATAATGCACTAAAATTCTATTCTTTACAACACCTAACAAATTTTTCTTGATCCAATAATATATTACATAAACTTTAAATTATTATATAAGAAATTACGGTGTTATCAAAACAACTAAATAATAATATTTCATTGTGTACAAATAGAAACATGATACTTCCTCATTATAATCCTTTATTTAGTTAATCACTCAAGAAACTACATCTAGACAGAAACTTCACAACTGCTGCATTATGTATTCCAACAAATACTTTTCTTTAAATATATGTTTTCTTTAAATATATATCTTTCTTTAAGTAATATGTTACAAGGGCATGAACTTATAAATTTCTTTATTTTTTGTAATTAGAACATTTTTTTAAAAAAAACATGATCCAAACTTGAGTTTTCTAAGCAAATTTATAAAAGAAATAATGCAGTTTTATTTTTATATTATTAAATGGAACAATTTTTAATATTAATATTTGTATATATTCTTAAAAACGCATAATTAATTTAATAAAATTTAAAAAATGTTTGTGGTAATTTTTCTCAACAGCATCAGCCTAAACTCAAAGGTCTAATTTTGCAACCCAACAGTTGTAAGTGCATTGTAAAGACAGATGATAACAGAAGTGGGTTGGATATGACCTTATAAAAGAGAAAATTTTCTATACACTCTCATTTTTCCCTTTTGTTATCTTGAATCCCACCCAAATTGAATCAAATTAAGGAAAATCCCTTTTTAAAATCTTTTTTAGAAATACTTCATACTTTAACAAAAATAATGAGACCTTTTCCACTATAGGACTGCAATCCTTAATTTTTTTTCCTTTTGGTTATGTTGATAAATATACGATTCATCAGTACACAGAATCAACATAATCTAACCAAACATAACCTATGCTCGCTTCACTCATTAACCTTGTCAAATTAACATTAAATATACAAATTATACACAAATTATAATTATATAACAAAAGTAAACTAAATAAAATAATTACAAATGCTACTTAAAGACAATATTTTATACCCGACTTCTACAGAAAAAATTTAAGCTATGCAGTCCTATAGTGGAAAAGATCCAAATAATATTATTTCTTATATTTATTGAGTTTAATTACTTTCTGTTTAAAAATATGTTTTTACTACATTATATAAAAACATATTAAAAAAGTACACTAAAAAATTTTAAGGCTCTAAAAATCAAATCTCAGAAAAAAAAAGAGAAATTAATTAGATTTTTAAACACAAGAATGATCAAAGCAGACACAGTAATATCTGCTTATGATTAAGAATGATGTTGAGGCACTGTTTCCCCAAAAGTAAACAACAAGGTTCTTTTTCACTTATAATATTCATGATTTTATACTAACCTTTCTCAATACAGTCTCCGAGCAGACATGGCATTGTACGATACTTATTTCAGCATGTTGTTCTCTTTCATGAGAATGACATTCAGACGCTCTCCAAAAAAACTGATGGCAATGTCGACACTGATAAGCCAAAGGACCCGAAGGAGATGTTTTAATCCAATCAGATCCATGAGATACTATGACATGTTCTCGTAGTAAACGTTTTGACATCCAGCCCATCATACAAACAGGGCAGACTAAACCTAGATTTTGATTTTAAAATATAAACATAAAATAGAATAGAATAATTAACAACGGTGGGTATTAATCAGTAACCTGCATTTGGCAATGTACACCAAGAAAGTATTCTTAGTTGAGTTATAGACTTATAGCATTAAAAAAATTTAAATGACTTAATTTCTGCATAAATGTAACCATGCTTTCCAGATATTTTTTTTGATCTATTATCACTACTACAACCAGAATTGCAGGTGGTTATTATTAATGGCAATCTTTTTGCATTAGTTATGAACCAGTTTACTAAGTGAAATATGTAAATAATACTGGGTATTTACAATACCACTATGATGCTGTATAACAGCTCCTTATAGATCTGGAAGCACATCTATACATCTATAAAGCAGGTAGTACTTTCCATTACTTACTTTAAAACTACAAGAAAATTCTGTCAAAAACAAAAATGAATACAATAATTCTTTTTTTTAATTTTGTTTTTAAGAAATAAAATGCAGCTTTATTAAAATTAATTAATGATACTTCTTACATACCAATTTATAGTTTACAAGAAATAAATATAAACACTTTAGAAATATTTAAAACAAAATACTTATATTATTTTTATTACAAATCCGTTTTTGAAATAATAGCATACGAAAAATTCATGGATTTTCAAAGATAAATTTTTTACATAGTAATGAAAAACAAGAGGCAAGAAGTAGAATGTGTAAAAAGAAGCATCCAGGCCACAAACTCAGTTGATATTGGGAGTCACCTGTTTTACACAATTCCTCAGTGCCATAAAGGTTTAATTATAACTGAGCTTTCTTTACAACAACTCACTGACTAACATGACCACAATTTTGGGCTGATATTTTTGCATAAAAAGATCAAAATCATGAATTTCTTTAGTAGATAAAAAATAGCTCATATTTCTTTAATAAATGTAAATATTAAAGAAAATACAGCATAAAATGGTCATCTACACAAAATAGTCCTCAAGTTCTGCCGAAGCCAATTAATTTTTTGATGGGTTGGGATTAAGCAAATATCTCCAGTCATCAAATTTAAGTCTTTAGAGGTAACAAGTAAATTGTAATTCAATGGACTTTGAAGAAAACATTTAACCCACAAAATTGATAATACTGAATTACTGCCTTTTAATGAAAATGTAATTTTATATTTATGTAAAAATATCCAAAACATCATCAAACTGCACTGCTACAAATATTTATGCATCCTAAATAAATTTTTACTATACAAATATTAATAATTAAATATATCAAGTTGAAGTTCATGTTGGTTTGATGCTTTTGCAACTCCATCAAATTATTATTAATAAATAAACAAGTTCAGTTCTATAACATGTAAACACAAAATTAATGCCTTATAGTAATTGTGAATCTTCAGAGAAATAGAAATAAAGTGATAACAAAAATTGTTTAAAACTCACCAGGCTGCATTTTAATTGAAGATTCTGATTTAGACTTGTTAAATTTAAATACAGTTGACAGCTTCTGTCCATTGAAATTGCAATTGAAACCATGCAATGTTTTCATATGTTTAATTAACTCTCTCATTCCTTCATGGGGATCAAACTTTCCATCACAAATTTCACAATAGAATCCTTTAATTCCAACTTCCATTCTATTAAGTCCAGGTAAGCTTTTACTGTTGAGGGAACTGGGACGTCTTTTACTAACCAACAGTTTCTTAAAACCATTAACAGTATCATTTGGAAGGGCAAGCTTTGAATCATCACTTCCACTTGCTAACTCTACAAGCAATTCATCATCTGTATCTATATCACTTGTGTCTGTTACTACACACTCAACCTCGCACGGATCCACTTCAGCTTTAACATTAAATAAATCATACTTTAAAATACTGGTAGGTCTACTAATATTGTTACTACTATCATTGTCATCCTCCTCGTCTTCATCTTCCTCCTCATCATCATCTACATCCTCATCATCATCATCTACCTCCTCATCATCATCTTCCTCATCATTTTCATTTTCATCTTCATCTTCTTCATCAGTATCATTTCTATTTTTATCAGCTTCTTCTTCTGAGCTACCCCATTCTATTTTCACACTTTCATTTGATGAATCTGAACACTCTTTTGATTTTTTTAACATTGATTTACTCTTCAATTGTCTTCTGGGAACCTTTTTTGTACCGTTTGTTCTACTACGTAGATTATTTGACCTTTCATTTAACTCATTTAATTCAATAGCAGGATTCAAGTCTTGCTCATTTATACAGTACGTGTTGTCATCATCACTGAATTCTAAGACAGAATTTTCATTCTTAATCGGTAATAGTGTAACATCTGTACTAACATTTGATATTTCTGAAGTAATATTATTAATATTACTACTACTATTTTGACAATGTACTTCAGCCGATGCACTCTCAGCCATTGAATCTGGTTCTTTCTTAAAAAAAATCTCATCACTGCAATTGTTTTTAGAATGTACTGTAGGGATAGGGTCATCTTCTGGTTCATCTTCCGGTTCAGTTTTACACACAACTAATTGTTCGGCAGATTTCTTCAGATTATTCAACTCCTTTAATTTTTTATGTAAAGTACTTGTTTCTTCTAAAAAAATAATAACGCATCTTAACGAGATACTATGGAAATTAAAATGAGTAAATAGATCTACAGAATTTGTTATTTCTAACATAAAATCTGCACTGCAAAGATGACATTGTAAATTAATGCTTCTATCATTAAAATTTAATTTAAAAGAATTTTCTAACAAAGACATTTCACCAAAGTTTCTGTTATTGGATCGCAAGTATTTGTGATTATTCTGTAAATGTTCAAACATCATCCCATCACTGCAACGAACATATGAAGTACAAAAACTACACTGTTTGACGTCATGAATAGTAAGACAATGTTCATTAAGTCCAACTTCATTATCAAATACTACTTTATTTGAACAACCCAGCATACAAGGAAACTGACTATGTTCTTGTGAAACATGATCATCCCTACTAAAATGACTATCAAAACACTTTAAACAAAACTTACATACAGAGGTATTTAGGCAAATAATATTGTGAGCAGGTAGAGGTATTAAATCTGAACAATCTGTACATGTCGGAAGACTGTGAGGTAGATCAGTTTGCTTCCCTGAATTTCCTGTTGTTCCTGGAACAACAATGTCCAAGTCTTGTGCCATCAATCTCTGAGCTAGATGCAACACAGAAACATGGTGGTATTCTTGAAAATGACTAATAACAGCAGTCTTCTCCTGATTAATTCCGCACATATTACACCGATAGTACATACTAGACTTATCCCAAGCTGATACAAAGTCATTTGAAAAAGTAAAACCTTTATCCGAAACAAAATGAGTTTCTGTAATATGCACATAAACATTCTGCTTACCACAAAATTCATAAAAACACAAAAAACAAGAATACAAGTCGTGTAATTTACTTCTATGGCTTTTAAATTCTCCAAATGTTACCATATCTGTGTTACACATATCACAACGAAACTGAGAATGAGCTGAACGTTCATGGCATTTAAATGTATTTAGTGTAAGAAAAACCTCAGAACAAACATTGCACATTTTACACCCATGATTCAATACATAATGCAAAGATAACAAACTGGAAGAAGAAAACTCCTTATGACAGAGGTCACATACATCTTTATTACTAATTGTGACTGTTTCATTTTCAAGTGTCACATTCTTTGCTTTATTCATTTCCTCTGAAAAAAAAAACGAAAGTAGGTAAGCAAGAAAATTATATTGAAATAAAAAAACATATTTAATTAAAGTACTTTAATAAAAGAACACTAACAAATATGAAGAAAACAACTGTTTAAAGTCTTACTAAAAAAGACATTTATACATATTGTTTTAGGCAGTTTAACTGCAAAGTTTAGTTGTTTAACTGCAAAAAAAGGCTCTAATTTTTATGCTATTTATATATGTTTATAAGTGAGTCAATTAAGAAACCTCTAAACACTGCCACACAAGTAAAATCATTTAGTGTACATAGAGGAAAAATGGGAATATGTAAAACAAATTGTTAGGGATGTAGGATGTAGAGGGTATACCGAAATGAAACGACTAGCACTAGATAGGGAATCTTGGAGAGCTGCATCAAACCAGTTAAATGACTGAAGACAAAAAAAAAAAGAGGAAAAATGATGATTTCAACATTTTGCTTTTAAAGATAAATTTCTAACATAAAAATTGCATTCCACAATACAAAAATATTTTATATAATATTTATAAATTTGAAGATGAACTTTTACAAACCAATTTTATGAACAGTATGAAAAAACTTCTTCAAAAAATATTTATAGAGACAAGACATTTAATCAGCCTAATTATATTGTACTAATAGACCTTGGAAATCATAAAGGCTTTCATGTAATTTTTAATTAGTAGTAATGAATTGCAAAAGGTAAATACTAATGCTACAAACATAATAAGTATGGTTTTACTATATAATTATAAAAACAAACTATAATTTGATTATAAATGTGAAATTATTTTTAACACCACATTTAATCATTCCAATACAATATTTTGCAATAGCAATGTTAGTATACACCTGGGTTAATAATATATCTTTCAATAAAAGTTAAGTGTGCTAAGTTTTATTTCATTTACTTCTTAAAACAAGCCAATTCCAATAAATTGTTTTCAGATGATGTGAATTTAACTAAATAGTTTCTGGGAAAAAATATGGTTGGTGACCCTACAGCAAAATATTTTATATACCATAAAGAACATAAATACTTTCGTCTCAAAATTCAGTGAATATTATAATTATGAAACTTAGATATATAATATAAATACTAATGAATGAAATAGACATGATTAATGATAATAAATTTGATTTCTATTAAATTAACTCAAGAGCAGAAAAAAGAATCTGTTCAGAATGACAAATACGTAAAATATGTATGGCTGATTTTTATAACAAAACATTATCAATAACATTTTAATATTTAATTTGAAGTAATTTATGCAAAAGCACAAATTTTTAACTGATTACAATTTTAATAATGCTCACCAATAAGTAATATGGTAAAATAGCAAAATGATAACATATAAATTATTTACTTATTTGAGGAAAAATCAATAATTGTCTTTTACAAGAATTTTTCATGCTGATTTTGAAATAATGCTGTCACTACTTGAATGATTGTAACCATAACTAACATTTATTTAAGTTCTGAAGCTAGACAGCATGAATGATGTTTTTATATACACACACATCATTTTCATGTTTTTGTTCAATTGGTTTTCTAACTCAGAAAATATTCCATAAGGTTATCAAAATATACAATCAACTATAATTATATCTTATATACATAAAAAAGATTTCTATTTCATTAATATCTGTCCATTAGTTTCTTTCACTAAAAATACAAAAACCTAACAATCACTTGTTAGAGAAAAGTAATGTATGCACTGGCCATATTAGTAAGTAAAAGTACTTGAAAGGTTAGAGGTTCAGTAAAAGAATCTAGTAAATACATTACTGATTTAAAAAATGTTAATGCAAATTCTAAAAAATCTGGTTTTTGCAAGGATAGTTAGTTATCAGGGTCGTTAGATAGAGAAGTTTTACAGTTCACTGTAACTAACAAAGAGCTTTTTGTAAAACTAATATTCCTACTGTATGCAATATTCTACATTACACAACCTTATATGTCAACAAATACATCTAAGTTAATAAACTGTTGAATTATGTAAGCAAAAAAAAAAAATCACAACTAAACTCACTCTTAAGTTCATATTTGTTTTTTTTACCTTCACGAAAATGATAACTAATTGTACATCACACAGAAATTTGAAGTACTATTTTACTAGCGATAGGTGTCATTCACAACCTAACCTTACAATATTCATACAACTGTCTACACAATTAAATAGTGTTACACTACTTTTAGTTCTGATGTGGTTAACTTACTTCTCTTAAAATTATCTACAAATGCAACACATACAAAGCTTGGAATTCTATTAAATTAACAACCAAAAGATCAAATTACTAAAAACACAGGTATATTAAAAAATTTAAATATAGAAAGATGAATGAAAAAAAGAGAACGGGCAACTAACTTTTAAGAAATATATTTATTAAATACTGTTCGTACTATCACTTCATTCATCACAAAAAGTAAACTACATTTAAAAACCCAACAGAGGTTAATTATTTGATTATGACCGTTTCGTAAATCATTCAACTTCGTAACACACGAACAACTGTAATTATATATTTACAAAAATGTCTCAATGAAATGAGTTTCTACGTTTAAGTACAAATGTTACCATATCAAAATTAGCATTTCAATACAGCTACATTATATACTGACAGCTCATAAGTGACAGGTACGAAGTACCAGTGGACGATATGTTACCTGCAATTTTAAATAATACGTAACCGTTGAACAAATCAAGTTTACTGTTATTACGTTTTCATTTTTCGAAGGCACTTCCTTTTTTTAAGAAAAGCGGCGATTACACTTAAATCAACATACAAACTTAATGTTTACATGGTTGGTCTTTTATTAATTTTATATAATTCCTGAAACCAGTGCCACTTTGATCGCATTAATGTGGTTTCTCCCCATTATTAATAATACTAGCATTTATTAAAGTTATTTTTTTACAAGTCTTGAATGCATTATATAAAAAATTATGAACCACTACTTATTTGCTTTAAATAAATTCAGACAAAAGAAATGCATTATATTTTAAATACAGACTGAAAATCAGGCGGGAAAATCAGAATTGTTTAAATTTGTAAATGGCGACGAAATCCAAGTGAAGAATACTGGGTTAAGTTTGTTTTAAGAATGTAGCTTTGAATATTGGCATAATTAATTTGATGACCAGTTGGTTGAAATACAAATTATAAGTTTGTATAATGTGAGTTCACCATGCACCTCGTTTTCATTTTCAAATTATTTCAAAGCATTCAAAGGCTTTTTTAATCAAAATTTCACCTCGTAATCAATGAATGGCCATTCTGGTTTCTAATCCTCATTCAATCACAAATAAAGATATGTAATTAATAAATTTAGTTACATAACGTCAAAAACAGGAAAACAGTTCTTTGAAGAAATTTGCCACACAGCCTTTCCAAAAATAACAAAACAAAAATTTTATACACCTAATTATTGAACACTCCTTCCCATAAATTAATCAGATGCATAAAAAAAATCTTTTAGACAAAAAATATAGATTTGAACCCTTAAATAAAAAACTGGTCAATTGAGATAAAAAAATTCAATACACGAATAATTTAACAGCAACATTTAACAAAACAAAAATCTTTATTAACACATCAGTAACAAAAACTTTTGACATTCTTAAAAACACAAAGCAATAAGAGAAAAACTTTGATTAATAATTACATTATCTCAAAAATTATAATACATGAAAAGTACAATAAAGATAGCCTTTTGATGGGCTTCCTTATATTCAACATTCTAGCAAAAATCACAATATACAAAACAGGTACACATAAAAACATCAAGCAAGCAAGCCCCCAAAAAAATGTACCACCGCAGATATATTGTTGCATGACAGAAACATATTATTACTTGTTATTTTTATTTCTATAATTATTACATATTTGCTGAACACAGAAATTTGTCCTATTAATAGCAAATAAATAAGAATTATTTACTTTTCACTAAGACACTATATAGTGTATCCTGTAAAAAATGAACATACTTCAGGAATGCATTCTATAGGTCAAAATGGAGAAAATTTTGCATATATATATTTTTAAAATGTTTAGTTTTCAGATCATGTTGCTGAAGAATTTTTCCTAAATTCTTACTATACTTACAAATTAATACCAATCTGCGCATTTCTTTGGATAGTTGTCATGAAGCAAATTTGATGATTTATAAGTTAATTTGACTTAAATAATTAACAAAAGGCCATTCAGATCAGTATCACTTTGATTTTACAATTTTTTTTTTATAAAATTTAATTAACACTCTGTTAATAAACTTTGCCATAAAATAATAAAATTTGTAGACAAATTAATTTTGACCAAATTTATATAAATAAAGTAAACAAAAAGCAAATAAATGTTTTAAAATCAATTTTGATAGAAAAGGAAACACATTTGTTCAGTGTGTGTGTGTATATATATATAATTCTATTAAATAAACTACCTAGTGCAGAATATTAAGGTAAGACATATCTTACCTTTATTTTTCATGAAAGTACTTCCGCAGGACCCCATTCTCAGTCATGATTGAAATAATTCCATTATTGCATAATAAAAATTTAAAAATGTGAATACTAAAATAATAAAAGTTGTGTATTAATTTTTTATTTTATGTCGAAGGAAGGGAAAGCTCTACCAGCCACCATCTGCCTGTCAGACAGTAGTGTCGGGCTCTCACCAACTAAAACCCCTCAATGGGTCAATCCATTTTAGGTGTCCCAAAAAAAAAATAAGCTGGTTGCTTGACTAATTCAAAAAAACATTGAAACTTACCCACTTGTTTCCTACGTGTTTCAGGACTTTAAAACTATTTTATTTTTTTATTTTTTATTTAAGCAGTTAAATGTGGCGGCCATTTTTCTTACAGTGCACACACATATTTTTGTGATTGCAAGAGTTTACAGAAAAAATCATATTTTCTCAAGATAAAAGATTGGTCCAGAGGTTTATTTACCTATCTCTCTTTTTTCTATGAGAAAATTATCAATAAAGCTAAACATGAAAAACAGTGAAATTTCACTTTTTGGTAATTTTTTTTCAAGAGGCAAGGATGGCATATACAGTTTGAATTATTTTTTAATATGTAGGTATATGTTAGTAATTTTACTATAAATAATATTAATGGTGATATATTTACTTGTAAATGTTTATGAATTTTTGAAAATATATTTTTTTTAAATTCAAATTTTGCTTCAAATAATTCTGATAGGGCTGGTGATAAAAATCTCAAATTTGTACAATTGCAGTGTTTTTGTAGATGTTTATGGCAAATAAGAAAACTTCTTGTGTATTGTACTAATAAAAATGTTATAACCACTCAAAAATCATGATAAACCTGTTAAAAGCAATACCAGGTTGACTTGCTAAATAAGTGCTCCAGTGGGGTTTCTTGTAGTAGTGTAGGGGTGTCATAGAAAGAAGAGAAATAGGTAAATAAACCTATTACCAATCTTTTACCTTGAGAAAATATGATTAAACTGCTTTTTGTTTCATCCTTTCAGGACTTATAGGTTTTCACTTGTGATTTTTTCCGTAAACCCTTACAACACAAAAATAAGTGTGCACATGTAACAAAACTGGCCACCACACGTAAATTGCTTAAATAAAAAATAAATAAAAAAAAATTAGTTTTAAGGTCTTGAGACATGTAGGAAATAAGTGGGTAAATTTCAATTTTTTTTTAAATTGGTCAAGCAACCACCCTTGGCTCACTTCAAATGGATTTATATATTCATATTGAACCATATATATATATATATGTATATAGATAGGTACATGGTTCAATTTTTTATTATAGGTTTCCATATTTTTTGAATAATTTTCAGTTCAAACTATTTTTTTTTCAGATTTTTTTTCTTTAATAACACCATGCATTCTAAAACTAAACAGAATCCCACTGTGAAAAATAAATTGATAAAATGAAACTTTTTTAATGATATATTTAAAATTAATAAAAATTATAAATAATTAATTTTCAAATTAATATAACTTGTTCCTTCAAAGGCCTTTCAGAGATACTAACATATACCTACATATAAAAAAGTAATTCAAACTGTGTATGCCATTCCTGCTTCTTGAAAAAAATTACCAAAAAGTGAAATTTCATCATTTTTCATGTTCAGCTTTATTTTCTCATAGAAAGAAGAGAGATAGGTAAATAAACCACTGGAGCAATCTTTTACCTTGAGAAAATATGATTAAACTGCTTTATTACTAACTTTATTATTAACAGATACTTCAATGGAGTGTCTGGTAGTATTGTTTTTGATCACCAATTTTCAATTTACTTCAATTTACATGACAAATTTAGGAAATCCTTAAAATATTAGAAAATCACCTACATATTTAAAATAATATTATATTTAATTCATCATGTTATATTTGTTCATTTGTAAATTTATATTGTTCAAGTGTGTTGAAGTATTGGTGTTTTTGTAATAAGAATAAGATTTGTGTTTGTTATGTATCCTCGCAGGTGTGTTTTGGTTTTATGGAATTATTTGTAAAACCTGATTTTGCTGTTGTATGTAGTACTTATGTTATGATGTATTTTTCTTTTCAATGAGTGAACATACATCCACTCTGCCTGATCTGGTATTTAATGGAATTACTATAGTTTAGTTTGTTTACTTCTTGGTTGTTGTCTTTGTCACAGTTTGTTGTTGGTTTGGATAAATTGACTAACCACTTAAATCATGTTAATTGTATAAAGGACTAAGAAATAAGTTAAGATCATAACTATGGTTCAAAAAAATGTTAAATATATGCTTTAGATAAATTTCTTAGTAATATCAAAAATGTTTTGTATATATATTCCATTGAAGATACAGCTGAATACTGAATTATCAAATTTAGTTTAATGTACTGAAAATAACAATCAGTGACTTGAGGAATACTTAAAGTTTTTTGATATTCAACAATTAGTTTTATAGTATAATTACTTAAATCATAGTAGTGGGAAGAGTAGTTGTTAATCTTTTAAATTAAATTATAATAAGTATTAAAGAAAACAGACCTGAACATCTTGTCAAAAGAACAAAAAAAGCACAATCCAAGAGGATGAGGAAATACTGGAAAAAAGAAGAAAAAGAGATTGAAAAATAAATAAACCAATAATTAGTGAGTACATGGTGCAGGACATTTAAAAAAATAATAATAATAAAATAAAAATATTAATAATACATATCAAGAAATATGAGAATCAAACATGATATTATCATCTAGTTTAAATTTGCATAAATTTCTTCAAGTGTTAGATCTTTCAGGGAGATGAAATAATAAGGAAGTGCTGAAGCCAGAACAGAATAAACTGACTAGCAAATTTTGTACTGGTTAGCATATTGAATTCTAGATCATCTTGCTTCAGGTTAAATTTCTAATAAGATCTGACTTTTTTCCAATATAATTTCATCCTTCTCATTGTCCTTGTTAAGATATATCCATAAATTGCATCTCTGAGGGCATCATACTAATAATTATAAAATTGACTAATACCCATGACATGAACTGTATCTTACTTCAACGTTATTTGATTGCTATAAAAAATATTTACTATTGATATATTTTTTGCATCAGTAACTTTTCAGAATGTGTTGTTTCTGTTTTACATAGTACCAGCTTATTATAACAATTTCTATTTACTGTCATCAATAACAGTGAACAGTATTTCTTGATGATTTTGATCAAGAATTACATTAAAGTACTGATTTTGATCTTGGACTGTAATTTTGATATCAATTTTGAAATTGCAGACTTAATATGTTAAATATTTGACAGGATCTAAATGTCTAACTTCATGCAAGCTTTCAATTGCCTATTATGAATGATGTCACTCTTTCTAGTTAGGTAAAACTCTTCATTAATATAACTAGATAGTACATCTGGATTTATGATCTTTTTTTGTCATCAGTCATTTGACTGATTTAATGCCACTTCTTGCTGTTGAGAATAAACAATTTTCTTGAGAAATGTAGTTTTCATTGCTTTCAATCATGTAATATTCAAATTTTAGCTTTAAGTTTTAGTTACTGATCTTACATCACCTGTAGTTCGACAGGCAACCTTAAAAAATACCGAAAGAGCTGATTAGTAGCCCTAATGGCTAACATACTTATACCATACCCATTAAGGCTAACATACTTAGCCTTAATGGTATGACCAGTATGAATTTCTGCTACTCAGAGGCTTGCAAACTCTTTCAACAACGACGTCAAATGAATTTTAGAAGAAACTGAAACACCTTCAGTTAACAACAGGTAGGTAAGTTTGAATGTAATCTTGTTTATTTTCTCATAAATTTGTAATGGATAAACTGATTTTGATGCAGTTTTTGACAAAGTGTTTTCATTTGTGTTTAATTTATGAAGTACCTAGCCACTTTTCTTTACTAATGTGCATGACTAAAAGTTGTTTTTTTATTTAAATTGTGAATTTTTAGCATTTTATTGTGTATTTTTATTTATGAATACTAATTGTAGAATATACTATATATTCTTTTTCCATTTATTTAATGGAAATAAAGAATTTGAATTTGCCATTTTCAAGGAGCAGGTTTTTATACTTTACTTTTTATTTTATACTTTATGTTTAATTTTCCTTGTACTGATTGATTCCACCCTTCTTAATTATCATCATTATTAAGCACTTTTCTGCTTAATAGCTATCCATTAATTTTCAATTAAATTTTTGTCATGACAAATATGCTTATCATGAGTAATAGTTTTTTGTGATGGCATAACTTAATATTGTAGAATAGAAGTCACTTAATACAAAACAATCTATGTAATTATGTAGCAAATAGATGAAAATGTGCATGTTCTAACATAACACACAAAGTTGCAAGTACATAAAGTAGTTAGTTAATCACCTTTTTATTTCTTATTTTTTATGACTATTGTGTAATTTATGGGATTCAATTTTTGAATGTATTATAATACCATAATAATGTAATGTGATAATGAAATAACAAAGAATATAAATTACTGAATTAAGTATGGCATTGATTTCAAAATTATTCTACCTGCTTATTGATTTCAAAATTATTCTACCTGCTTTTAGGCGTTAATTGTTTTGTCTCATTTATTTTTAAAATTTTCAATAAAATTCTATGCTTAATTATTATGATCCATATTAAAGCAAAGAAAAATAATAGAGATGGGGAAAAATGTATTTTCTAATAAAATTAATTATTTACAATAAAAATATATTTATGAAAAGGCTATGAAAAAGATATAGAAAATAAATAATGAATTAACCTGTTTAAATGACTTTGTAAAGGAATATCAGTGCACCATGTAAGACTAATTTTCAATTCCTGGGAATTACAGAATGTTTTGTAAAATTACTATTGTCTACTATGTGTATTAGACAACATTAGTCTGCCCTTTATGGTCTTGAAATTGAAAGGAAATTACTCAAATCAGATTAGCAGCAATCTCTCTGCAAGTTGATTGTCCCCTTCCTCTTCCCACCTCCTTTTATTATTCTTATCCCTTCTTCCTTAGATAAGTACCATTGGAATTATCTCAGCCCTTTCTCTGAGGTGGTGATTGCAGCCCATAATCAGCAGTGGAAGGGTAAGACCGTCTCAGGACTCTGTTTTCTATCTGGAAATAAAAAGCCAAACTAATATCTTAGTTAGTAAGTAAAGCTAAGCATCCTTCTCTTCATAAAATATAGTCTGCTCCTTAGATCAACAACTTGTATTAACATGTTGAGATTACTGACTGATAAAATAAAATGTATATTTAAATTATCTAATCAAGGTAAGTTGAATGGTGTAAAGTGGTCAGTTAAGCTACACTGACCGTGACACATATAATACCCGCAAACTGAGAAGTAGAATTGTTAGAACTGTCGTACTGAACACCTTAAAAAGTAATCCAACTGATGTTGAAACTGTAAGAAATTATGTATTTTTTGCATTTAATGTTGTTTAATACAATAATTCTTGAGTATGTGATGAGTCAAAATTTATACTAATTTGTTTGCTTTATATTGATAACTTATTATTATTGTTATAAAAAAAATCAGCTAATGTATTTTGGTAAGACTTTAATCATAATTTTGATGTCCATAGATTTCTTATTATATGTGATTATTTCCATTATTGTTTTACCATGTTTCTACTATATTTGCGTATACTGCAGTGTACTGTAATTGTATATAATGCAATATTTTATATTTAAATAAATAAAAAAATAACACCTGTGTAGTAATATATGAGTAAGAATAATTGTATCTCAATTTGAAGAAAGTGTTTTTAAGATTGCTATCTCATCATCAGACTTCACAGTTTACATATACTTGTACTGTTGCATTCCAAACTCTGTGCACTTGTTAGGTACATGAAAAATGTGAGTAGACTATGTGATGAAGATAAGGTATTATTGTTCTAATAGTGTTAAAATTTGATGAAGCATTGATCAACACCACTACTTGTTTTCCTCGCCATCAACTGCACAGAAGTTTAAACCAGCATAATTGTTAAACTTCTAAAACAACATTTTAGTAAATATTCTTCCTAGATCAAATCTAGTAAGACCTTCACTAGGTACCATACTAAACACTGAGGTGAATTTTGTATCTATCTATTTAAACTACTGCATTTTCTAATGCTGTTGTCATAACTAGGTCATCCTATTTAAAAATTGTCTGTTGCTATTTTGATTAGTGTTTATTTTCATGTTTATAGATATATATGTTTTTACTGTTTTAATCTTATTATAAATTCCAGTATTAATCTTGTATTTTTTTTTTATATATATACTTTACTTTATTAGATGTTTTTAATTTTTGTATTTTTAAAAATATTTTATTCCTTATATAGAATACAAAGACGTGACGGAAAGTCTAAAACAAGAAGATTCTTTTTATTTTCTTGATTAGGATGTTGATAACATCAACTTCTCTATTACTTACCATAATCTCTTAAGATTAAAATAATAATGCTTATAATAGTAGTTTATGGTTTAGCTCTCTGTTATTGTGATACCAACTTATTTTATTTTAAGTGATCTACCATCCATTTACATTAAGAATGATATATGAACAGTGATATTTTTCTTCATTCAGAAAGGAATAAACCTACAGAGGTTATTCACAGAATGGAGCATCTGTCTGGTGATAATGATTTAAATCAAAGTAAGACCAGATTTCTTTTTTCAATGAGCCACATGCAGGTAGTCCTTCTACTTAAAGTACCAGTGTCAGTATCAAAGTTGTTGACTAAATGAACTGTGCTGATTGACGAGTCAAAATTGATGAAATTGCAGGAGTAGAATATCTAGACTATGTAATTTCAGTTAACCAAAAGTAATCAATTTTCGGTTATTTGTAGTTGTAAAAACCTACAAGATAGTCTGGACTTGTTGGATTCCATGTGAACTGACTTATGTTTAGAAAGAGAATCATTTTAAAAAAATAATATTATGAAGATGAAGAAGACTCATTTCTGATTGCTAACTGTTAACATTGTCAAAAGTAAGTATTCATCACTTTAAATCTACAGTAAGTTGCAAACTGACTCCTTCTGAATGAAGAAAATGTACTGTTTTTCATAATTCTTCTTGTTGTAAACAAACATGAAGCAGTCATTATAAAAGTACTGTGTTTTTTATGATAATCAACAACAAAAATAATTTAAAACTACAAAATTTTAAAATAATAAATAAAGCCAGTTTAATAATTATCAAATTTTTAAAACATATGTTGTGTAGTTCTCAACTGAGCTTGGAGTTAAAGGTGGTTGCAAGAAGTTTCTTCAGTTGCTACATTTGCTCTTGTAGCTACTGGGATGACCATAAAAAAACCCTGAAAATTTCATGATGTAAGTTATAAAGACTGTACATTCAAAGCCATATCTAAAACGTTCATATTTTTGAATGTATATTTACTTTGTTTATAGTAGCAGAGAGCTGAACATTGAGTGACTAAACGTACAGGTTCTGTGAAGTTATAATTACCAACAGAGAAGTCAGTGCTACCAGCTTCTTAATCATGAAAACAAAAAGTCTGTTTGGCTTCTGTCATAAAATCTTTAAAAAAAATATTTGTGATAAAAGATTTTTAAAAAACAACCAAATAGAACAGTATAGAAAATAATTTGATAATAATAACAATAATAATAATAACAGATTTATAACTGGTAGAGAAATACTAGACTTTTATATACAAAAATAAACACTAACTAATAAACATATAGATAGTTTTTGAATAGAATAATCTGCTTATAATAATAACCTGGAAAAAATGCTATAGTTATAGCTGAAAGGTAAAAAGAGTATTTATTTTATTGAGTGTACAATCTGAAAATCTAAAATTTTTTAAGATGAAGATTTTAAAATAATCCTAACAATTTTAACAATTATAATTATTGTAAAAAGTGACAATGAAGAAAGTAAAAGTGATGTTGAAAGTACTTTCTTTTAATTGATATAAGATCATTCTTTATGATTTTATTACAAACAGTAATTATTTAACTGAAGAAACTACTTTTCATTATTCTGATTTCTACCATATTGTTTATATCCACTAAAACTGCACTCATTGTTGCTATACATTACCTCAATATAAAAAAGTGGTCTGGTTCAGATTCTTGGGGGAACATTTGTGACACTTTGCTTATAAGGTACTTTGAGGAAGTATAACTTTATAGAAATAATATTCAAGTAAAAGTATATAAGTAATGGCAATAATACACAAATACACTTTTAATGTAGTCAGACAGAAACAGATTAGTATACAGTGACATAAAATTATTTATTTATTCAAACATTTACATAAGTTTTTACCGAATGAAATGGAACACTGTTTAAGAAAATAACACATACGTAAAAGACAACATGATTAAAAAAAAAGTTACTACAAAAATTTCAACAGAGTTTCCATTTTTTCAGTCTGTTTCATTCGATTGAAAAATGCAGTTCCCTGAAAGAATAGTAAACATTAATATTAAAATAACATGTGTGAATGTTGGAAGTATAAAATTCAAATCTGTTTTTCTCCAGTTTACTGCTGATTTTTTTTTATTTATTTTCAAATATTCCAACAACAATATTTTTAAAATAAATATATTAACCACAAGCTAAACAGCTAATTCACAAATTTATTGTCAGTTAAAGCTTATTTTGCAAGGATATAAGTAATTATCATCAAAAATATAATTTACTTTAATCTAAAAATAACACTGCATCTTATCAAGCATAAAACCAATAAAAGATTATTAATAACAATAATAGTATCAAATAATAATAATAATAGTAATAATAATAATAAACACAGGTAATAAGTAATAAAGCTAATCACGCAAAAATATCTTAATAATATAAAAACAGCAATTAAACATTGCCAAAAATAAACAATTAAAGAAGCTTAATATCACATTATTTACTATTTAATATTATTTAGCAATATACACATAATATCAACAAATAATGTACATACTATATTATATATAATTTTATTTGAATGTATAATAATAATAATAATAATTATTATTATTATTACTAATATAACATTAATGTATATATCAAAAAAATACAACAGTCCACAGACACAAGGGATTGAAGACAACTTCTTTCTTTTACAATAAAAACTACTTTATTATTATTATTATCATAATTATTATTACTATTATTTATTTAAGATATATGATTTTATAAAAATGATGTTCCTGTAAAAATTGAATGACTACTACATAAAAATTAAAATTAAAATTATTTTTTTAAATTTTCATTTGATTTTACAAAGTACTAATTACAAATGTTGCCTAAGAAGTAAAAATATAACAGGCAGAATTTAGACATAGTGTAATTACTTATGGCATGATACTGAATTTCTGGAAAACGATACTGCAGTTCAACAACTGTGACCTTTTACGCACCTTCATTAAAAATAATAAAAATAAAGTATGAGTATATGAAAAAAGAAGTTATAATAAAATCAAGATAAAATTAGTATATATCCAAGGTTAGATGGATATCAATCCTATATTGCTTTTTCATTATTATTATTATTATTATTATTGTTATCATTATTATTTTATATATTTTGAGCTAAAATTTAACATAAAATTCCATGTAAATAAATACTGATTTAATATACCAAAAATGAATTTATCAAAAACTACAATTAATTGCTTCAGTAATGTTATTATTAGGCAGTGATAATATTATTGATATATAATATTAATTAACACAAATAATAAATTTTACTAAAACAACTTATTCAGAATAACAAGAAATAACATAAAAAAGTATAAATAAGTTAGTTACTAGTCTTTTAATAAGAACAAATTTTGCTTTTTTCTATAAGCCATTGATTGTAGTATATTACTTAGTTACCAGTAGCTGTTACCAGTTAATCCATGCCATAAACATACAAGTACGGGTTTTTTGATTTGATCTAATTTTCATCAGCTTTAATTCTGAGGTTACTGAATCACCAAGGAAGAGGTAAATGCAATTTAACACTGCAATGCCATAAGTCTGCCAAACTTGCTGGAAATCTTAATAAACTTACAATTCTGCCATCATCAGTTATGTTAATAGCTAATGGTGAATTTTATCCTGCAATAACATGTATGAGTACTACTTATCACTATCATAACTAAAAAATATAAACTCTTAGCTTGAAAGTCATCAGGTCACACGGCAAATTTAGAGGGTCATTTTTAAGGTGCATGGCTCATCATACTGACACCACATGCTTAATTCCTTCAGATAAAGATTCATTTAAAATGTATAAACAAGATGCTACCTGATGCAAATTTCTGACATTGGCTTTGTCATTTGAAGATTGAACAAAATATAAACATACAACACCACTAAGTTATACTGAACATATCAGTCTGCCAAATAGCGTCATATACAGACCACCTGTTATTTATTTGTTAGTACATTTGCACTGTTGCATTTGTATTCTGTAAATGGAAAAGAATCATGGGATATTAAACAGTAAAGATCGAACATCAAAATTTTTTTTTTAATTTTGCAAGTCAACAGCAGAAAAATACTTTAAATGTAAACAAGATTGCTGGATGGTAATAATACTTTTATTTTATTAAAATCTTTGTATTTTTTAGCAATTTTAAAAGAGATAAATAATAATTAATAACAACAAAAATTCTGATGACACCTGATAATAGAAAATGGTTTTAAAAGTAGCCAATTAAACCTTAAAAATGTAGGAGCATAATCCCATGGCTCTATGATTTTATAAAATTAGATTATTGAAGTATTCAACACATTTTATCATATTCAAAGAATGAAGCAAATTGCTGTTCTACCCTTTGAAAACACTCTTACATAGCTACCAGTTCTGTTGTATTCCTAACTATTCACTGGTTTTATGCTCTAAAACTCAGGAAGTTGCCAGTTACCTAGCTTCTTCATTTTTCTGATTGAGAAGAATGCTGTGGCTCTTTCCTCAGCCTCAAAATGAAAATTATGATGAATGAGTCATTTTGATTTTCATTTGGGCTTGATGCAGGTAAGGAAAATTCAACAAGAATTGTACTAGATAATAACTGCTCCGATTAAAGACTTGAAGGCAAGACTTCTTTATCACTGTACACTCCCACCAACACTTCTCTGAGAGGGTAATGATTCTTACCAGTTAAAGTAAGTCGACCTTTATATTAACAAATTATCAATATTTCTCAGTAGCATCTTGTGTTTCCTAAGGAAACTGTACAACATTACAGACTTTTTATGTCTTCATATTTCAGATAAACTTAAATCACAAAATTTATTGTGCACAAAATAGCGTAAATTTAATTGTTCAATAATTAAAGCATTAAGCACATATTAGTTCTAATAAAATTATACAAATTTATTAATAAATGCAATAGTGTATTTTTATTCATATACAATAAGTTAAAAACTATTTAATCATTATTTAAATTCTTACATTAATAAAAATTACCATAAATTTATTTAATAATTAAAATAAACAAATACGTTGAGGAAGTGTGATTATTAACAATTAAATTTTAATGTATTACAAGAAGCATCAGCTAAATTAATTATTATTAACATTAGTAGTTAAAATAACATTTTGTACTATTTTCCACCATTATTTGTTATATTATCTCGAATCACTTAATTTTGTTTTTTAATAAAGAATTGATTCATGCTTCTAAGCCAACTTGTTTTATTATTTTAGCATTATTGCCTTTTCGTTGTACTATAGTACTTCAGAATGTAGATTTAAGTTCAAAGTTTTAGTCAATTTTAACTGAATTTGAATGGTCATGTCAATCATCAGTCATGATTTTTTTGTTCTATGAAAGTTGAAGCCAAACTATATCTTGCCAAAAATAAATAAGAGTAACAACCTACAAGTGATTAATGATGAGTGTTAAAGAGGCAGATAACTGAAAGGATGCTGGGCAGACACTAGCCTACTGGAATAATGTTATTCAGAGGGTAAATGAATTTTAAGATTTATGAAAAGCTTAGTATGACTATTAAGACCAACACATATTGAAATTAAAATAAAACATAAAAAAATGACATACTTATTGCAACACTAATTCTGATCTCTATGAATTTGTATTAAGTTTTTTCAATGAACTCATGTTATTGATGTGTACAGTAGTCACTGAAATTTTACTGTTAATTAGTAGTAATGATTCAGGAATTGTCTATCTGAGTCTAGATAAAGACATTTCATACACATATCACCCTTATTATAGCTTATAATTCTAGGTCTTCATTTTGTAAAAATAAATTTATTTTAAATGTGTTCCATCATTAGGAGGTAACTGAATATGCATCATAGTAAAAACGTTTGTCTTTTTCATCTCAAATATTTGAGGAAAATTACAAATTTTCTTTTAACACAAAAGAGAGTTACAGAGATAATGAGTGGAGTAAGGCAATTATGGACACTTGACACAGATGCTGTTATCATGGATATATACATATATTTAGATGTACAAATTTTTTAAACATATTCAATTTCTTGCTAATTTTATATAATTTAATTTTAATATAAAATATATGACAACCAAAATAGTAAACTGAATGAGTGAATTGCTTACCTAAAAGAGAGAAAATTTCAAAGAATTCTTGAGCATTATCAATCTCAAAACTTTGTTAAAAATTATAGACCTGATACTGATAATTGTATATAAAAAACAAATAAAAAAAACAAAAAAAAAAAACAAGAGAAGTAAACATGAAAACAAGTTTAAATGATAACACAAAAAACAGAGAATGTATTACTTATAGTTAATGACATTATGAATGGAATTAGAATTCATAGAAAGAAAAAATACATCATAATTTATAAACCAAATAATAATATATTTAAGCATTAACAAAAAAAAAATTATAAATATAATATTTTAAAGCAACATAGGAAATAAAATCTAATGACTGGAACTAATTATGTCAGAAAAACATTGAAACAAATTTAAAAATGTTAAAAAATAACAATAAACAAATTTTAATATGCAGTAGTTAAACTCATAATTAAAAATTACAAAACTTCATAACAGTTTACAGATTTAAATAAAATTTAAAAAGTGGATTACCAGGAAAAACGTTATTTATTCATATTAACAAAACATTAATAATAGAATAGATTTTGAATAAAATGAACTGTATTAACTTATCAAGTAAATAAGAATAGTAGCTCATCACAGTCTGTACCAAACCATTGTTTGAAACAGTACAACTTATATGTTATGTAAACTGAAATTTTATGCACAATTTTAATTCATGACTTGAAACTGATGATGATCTTCCGAAAAAAAAAAACAATAATACAAAAGCACACCTCCCTCAGAAGAATCAATCATTCATTGAATTTTTCTGGCTTAGTGAATTAAAATTTAAATATTTATTATAAATTAAATTTATTTATTATTTACTTTATTATTTATTCTTTATGTATTATTATTCTCTATTTATTTATTTAAATTTATTTTAAATTCTAATTTAAATATATATAAAATCAAATAAAAGTTACTGAACAAACTAAGAAAATCATTTTTCTTAAATAAATTCTGGAAGATTTAATTTTAATATACATACCATTTTCAGCCCAGTCAATTAATCGCACTGTTAAAAATGGCCTGTAAAATTGGGTAGGTTCTGTATTAAAATAAGAATTATACTCAATAATTATTTATGTTTAATATTATATTTGTGTTTAGTAACTGCTGAAATCTTTATGTTAAAAAGAGTTTAGCTTTGCTTCTTGTAAGCATATTTACTACCAACTAACAATGTCATATATTTCTCAAGAAAGTATATAACAGCTTCCTTATAAAATGGTTCTTCCAAGAACTACTATTCATCAAGATAGAAAAACTTGGGCAATAAATAATTATTGTTAATGATAAATAAGAAAAAAAGAAACAGGAATTTAAGTATTTTATTTAAGAAAAGTAAAAAACAATAATTTATTATTGTACTAAAACTAGGGAAATCAAGCATCTCATAACAAAGTAAAAAATGTGGATAATCACCATTTTTTATTAATCATTTTTTTATTTTAAACATCAACTGGGAAGGTTATTCCCCCACCTCAAAATATCACTGATAAACAAATGTAAGAAAATTATATTTTTAAACTATTAAATGTGATCAGAACAATCTACACCAGTTTCCATTTATGATTATAACAAAAATAAATAAAGCCGCTAAGTTTTTGCAATAAAAATATAAAATTTACTGTTATCAATTCCATATCAATTATTTTTAAAAAAACATAAATATATTAATATTTATGAAATATAATCATCCTACTTATTTTTACTATACCAGATTACTCCTTAAAAATAAATTCTACTTAATTTTAATTAATTCTTAACACAATAATAATGTACAGTAGCTGTTAAAAGAAAATATAACATTTTCAATGAAATATAATTTATCAATATTAATTTTAATTTCTTATATTTCAATGAAATAATAAAAAATTCCCTTAATTTAAGAAGTATTATAAGGAAAAAATCAAGTGGATAAACTCTAAGGTTTAATTTTTTTTTTTTATTATGTAAATTACTTTTTGTAAGCACAACACTTTTTGCAAGCAAAAAAGATTAACATGATTCTCATGTTAACCACTCAAATATTTACGTTTCAGTTAATTTCATTTATACTTGATGTTAATTGAATCGGTAATAAAAGTAAAAAGCATTGGTCATATTTTGTAATAATAATGAAAAAAGGCAATAAAAGAACAGTTTTATTGAAAATGACATAAAATGTAAACATAAATGTTATTAAAATACTGATTTTAATATCAAACTGACAAATCTGAAAGAAAACATTTTCATTTCAGGAAACTAAAATGTATAAGATATAATGCAAATATATTCTTTATAAGCAGTTTGGTCGTACTAATCTGGTCAATGTGTAGAATTTACTATTCAAATGATTCACTAATTTTTTTTTTAAATACTTCAAAAGTAGTAATCTTCTAACACTAGGGTTATGTGCTTCACATAATTAAAGAGACACATGAATGAAATGTTTCTTGAAATGCTAATAAGAGTAAATAAAATAATATAAAATATTGTATAAAGATGCTAAATTATTTTCAATAAGAGGTTAATAAGAAAAAATAAATCTTAATAATCAATCTTTATCTAAAATATCTCAATTATTTATTCATAATTAATATTAATTTATCTTTATGAAAACTTATAGTTCATACATAGGTAGAGTATACTTATGGCCAGTGAAAATACTAGCTGTGAGCACCAACTTTTTCCTGTAACCTAGAACCTGGTCCCATTTTCCCACTATTTTCTTACTGTATTAAGCAGATGTCCTGTTCTAGAATTAGCTAGACACATGATTGCTGCCAAGCTAACCAATCACAACACGCAAAGATTGAAATTCCTAGAAACAAGCAAGTCAAATTACTATGTTAACAACTTCAAAGCTGTTCACCTCCTGCCAAGAGACAGATACTGAAACTCACCACTGATATCTTAAACAACCTAGAGGTTTTCTGTGGAACACTCCATTAGTAAACTCACAGAGGCCTTACTCCTAGTGTGAGATAAGGGGCTAGGAAATCACAATGCGTATGAAAATATTACATTAACAAGAAAAAGTCACTCCACTGGGGTTAACAATCAGTACTGCTGAAGCAGATGTCCATCATTTAGTAGTCACCTCATTGGATTCAGCAGACAGCATCAAGCTACAGTTACCTACTTTCCAGCAGGACTCTACTGGGCATCCTCAACCTCTCCTAATCAATCATCTACTCTCAATTAAACTAATCCTCCTTCCTTTACTTTTCCTTTTATACTTGAGTACTTTTGATGAGTACTTAAATTTTGTCCTAGCAGAAACAAATAAACTGCTGAATTGTAATAATTTGGTTTATTTTTCCATTGTACTTCTACTACCCAGTCATATAAAACAAGGTAATAAGGAATGTCTTTGAATGAATATATACTTAAATATAAAAATATTCACAACTATCCTTTTGCAACTAACATTAGATAGAGAAATGGAATCCTCAGAGCTATTTAAAATTTTTAAAGTTCTTGAAATGTAATTTATAAACATAGCTTATTACTACTACATAATAGGAATTGCATTAAATTCTAGTTTAAGAATGTTTCATCATTTAATAACAGTGGCATCAAAATGTAAAATTTAAATACGTCTTTAATAAATTTGCATGCAGTTATACAGCTAGTAGGCTTTGTAATATTACACCATCATCTGGTAAGTACAGAATGTCCAGGGAATTTTACACTAAAACCATGTAATTCACATTAAATAAGTGAGAGGGTCTAACTATTTGTTTCTATTATACAAACATTACAAAAACAATAGTTGAATGCAAAGTTGGAGTAAAAGTAGCAGTTGGGATAAAACAGCTAGTAACATCAGTGTAAGAAATGACATTCACTGCTCTGTAGCTCATGAGGAGGTGGAAGCAAAAGTGTTTAACATGCATGCATTTATTGAGAATGCAAGACTAACAGGAAAACTTTTAATATAGAATAACATGAAAAGGCTGTTTTGCGGCTTTAAAACAGTCTTCATAATATACTATTAGATCTTGTGTTTCCTTTTCCTAGATAAAAACTTTAAGGGGACTATTAATGTTCTCATCTTGTGATAACATATACACATCAATATATGACTAGTCTGAAGGGAGGTTTAATGTTAAACTACAACAACACAATTATACAAAATCTACAAAGCACTAAAGAGGTATGACAGAAAAAGAATTACAGTAATGCCACTTTCAGTAATTCATACTGCTGAACAATGATGAAACTCATCTCATTTAAATTGAATTACTTAAAATGAAAGTATATTACATAATTAGTATATCTTTGGTATAAACTGGCCTGTTAGAGAGTTTTACTGGTATCAAATCAATTTGAAAATCACACTTACTGTGTGATGGTGTTCAGCAGAAATGGTGTACCTCTTTAGTACTAACTGAGCTGTAAGACAGGATAGGCAATAACTTTTAAGAGATAATGATAAGAAGGAAACAACTTCAAGGTTTTTATACATAAATAAATAATCCCTCCCTTCAAGTCTAAAAAAAAAAAAAATCAGTAATAAAATTTTGAATTTTTATACATAAATTTTTTATGTCGATTCAATATTTGAAATATTTTTATGCTTATATATCTCATTATTGACCATTTTTTTAAATATAAATTTCTTCATATTTACAATATTTACTCAGGCAATATTTGCAAAGTTGCAAAGATTATTTATTATTCTTTATTATATTCATTATTTTCTAACCATGAATATGTCATTAACATTTTTATATAGTTAATTATTATTATATTACAAAAATTATAGATACTCATATTCAATAAAAACAATTTATACATATAATTAATAAAATACACACACGTTATAAAATATAATGTAATACTGAAAATCTCCTACTCTTAGGAAAAAATACACCGAAAAATTAAAATGGAAAAAACAGAATTGTATAGAAATTCTTTTTATTACATTGGTATATTTATTAATACAACAATATTAATTAATTAATTTTATTATCATGGTATATTAATTAAAATTTTTAATGAGCTAATATATTATACTGATTAAAAGTAAATGAAAATTATAAAAATTAAGTACAAAATAAATTTAAAAAAATAATAATAAAAGTTTACACAATGTGTTTGGATGCAATAAAATACTCAATTATCAATGTAATTAAAAAATCTAAAAAAAATGTTATACATTAACAATCATTCTGGCTATTACATCGGCTACTGTTATCCGTAATAATGGTAAAAAATAAGAACTAAAATTTTTACAGTCACAGAATCTTTTTTCTAAATAAAATTATATAATGAGACATAATCTATAGTACAAAATATTTTACAGACTGAGTACCTGAACAATGTGCAACAATCGCATTTGTACAAAACAATTTTAGTGTAAATTATAAAACAGATTTTAATATTTAAAAATACTCATGAATTTAAACATAATCAGCAACACATAAATTAAGAGGTTTTCAGAAGTAAATATTCCAGAAAATAATTTAAAAGAAAAGTATGTATACATAAACTGAAATATATACTTGTTTCATAGTATATTTTAAAGGTAGCTGGCTTCAAGGAATTACATAAAACAATATATTTATATGTACTCAGAAATTAACTATTTCAGGAGAACATAAAAATAAACTACTGAATGATGTTTGTTAAAAAGTATAGTAATCATAAGATAAATTGATAAAAAAGTGACATACACACTTGAGTAGGATTAAAAATTAACTTTATCTGAATAGTAACACTTTAAAAAGCATTTAAAATGTTAAATGAATACAAAAATACAATAAAGTAAAAAATATTAGATCATATGTATTTATTTTTTTAATAAAATTTATGCAAAATATTGATTTATGTAGTAAGCAAAGAAGCATTCACAAGACACATACACACATAAAACTTTGTTTAATATATTATTTCTGTTTTACTCCAAAACTACATTAAATAACATAAAAATTTATTACGAATTGATAAATCATTAGTTATACATTTATAAAAAAATAAATTAATGTAAATAAAAACTTCATCTGAAACTAACAAATCTCAGTTATAAATTATTTTTGTAAAAGATTATTACGTCTATACAAAATAACAGATAGAAAATCAAAAAGCACAGTCAACTCAAACAATTCCAATTAAATATATTATGAGATGGCAAGGCTACTATGGATAATACAATCCTGAATAATCTATAAAGGGATCTCATCTTTTAAATGAAAAATTAGAATAAATAACTGAAAAAATTATGTTGATTAAGTGTGATGAATTCCATCTAAGCAGATATCAGTAAGAAAATTGTTAACTTTTGCATTGTTTTTTTTTTTTTAATAATGTGTTTTGTAGAGTTATTTTTAGTTCAGTTCCTTATTATTATTTTTCAATCATGTCAAAATTATGAAAGTACATTTTACATGTTAAGAATATAGCTGTAATAATTTTGACTTGATACATTTTTATATGAAAAATGGAAATAATCTGAAGATAAAAATAGCTCAAAAATAGTTTCTTTCAGCAAAAATAAATCCTCGTGTGTGTGTGTGTGTGTGTGTGTGTGTGTGTGTGTGTGTGTGTGTGTATAACAGTTTAATTAATTAAAATGTCTGCAATCTTTTTGAATAATACAAGTAATACAATCAAATCTAATAATGCAAATGATACAAATAAGATTAACACAACTAAATAAATTAATAAATGAAAGCTAATAAGTTTGTCAGGCTGGTCAACAGTCTGTAAATCATTTATGTAATATATGCTGCATTTATTTGTCCAACTTATTGTAAAATACGTTCAAATTTAATGATCTGAAGTAAATATCTTTACTATTTCAAGACTGTTTTTACACCTTTTCAGATTTATAGTTGTGAACTTTGTGTAGCATTGTTGTGAGTTTAAGAAATGTTTAGCAGGTAAACTACCCACCAAACTTCATATTACTCCTTGGAATAATTCATAAAACGTTTTACTGTAGTTCAAAATACAGGTGTTCTGTTTAGTTGTTTACACAAAACCAGTACTATTTTATTTTACATCTTATTCTAACTAAATCTATTTTCATTTAATTTTCTATTCTTACTATTTCACTCTTCCTGCAAATAATTGTCAACACCAGATAACATTAAACAGGAAATTTTGAGTTGACTGTATATTATAACAAACATTTTTTAAATGGCAAAATATACCCAGCATTAACAATTTACTTGTTATGAAAAAGTACATAAAATATATTTTGGATAGAAAAACATGAAAATCAATTGTTTATTACCTTTTTATCTTTTTCCATGGCCTATGTGAGCTTTGCCTAGAAAATAGTATTAGAAGTTTTTTAGAAGTATTGATAAATGAACATTTATAATTAAATTAGCATGATTGTTATGAAATTGAAAATGTCAACAATTTTCATAAGCTGTTTTAAAAAAATGCATTCAAATCATAATCATCATTGTGAATGAAATACACAGAAAAAAGTGGAACATTTGGTAGACTCATTAATGAA
The DNA here is from genome assembly GCF_047948215.1 of Lycorma delicatula. NCBI lineage: Eukaryota > Metazoa > Arthropoda > Insecta > Hemiptera > Fulgoridae > Lycorma > Lycorma delicatula. Next base: position 43,717,202 of record NC_134458.1, read on the forward strand.
ATGTAATGAAAACTAAAAATTTTGTTTTACTGTATCACAGACATATTTCTACATATGTTAACAGAGCTATTAGCACACCTGTCTTTCTTATAAAACTTACAGAATCAAATTAGTTTAATCAATTACAGTATAGTAATGATAATTAAAAGTATTTACATTTTTTTTTAAGTTGTAGCCTACCTAAATATTACATGGAATCAATCTGTTATATACAAAATTATGTTAACATTTATAAAAATAATACAAATAAATTTTTACGAAATAAGACACAGTCAAATATAAATTATATTGACACAAAAGTGTTTTAGGCCGCGTTTTGCAATTTTTAAGTATATACTCTGTCAAGAAAGTTTTTTTGTGTGTGCTAGCAATCAACAGATAAGTTATCTGTTATTATTGACAGACTATTGAAAATGAATATCTGTTACTACTAAGCTAAAAAGAAAAGTAAATGTTATAGTAACTCTGTGGATGTGTATTTGTTGTTTTCAGATATGGTTATAAAAATAAACTTAAAATATAATTTACTCATTTGGGAAATAATTCATTCTATTTTTTATTATTAAATTTTATTTATAACAATAATAATGATAATGATAATAATAATAATTATAGAAATAGTAGTAGTAGTAATAATATTAATAAAAATAATAATTTGTTTTGTCTTTACAACTCAATTTAATATACTTAAAAATATTAGCGATTATAAACTCCAATGCTACAAGAATTATAATCGTACATAAACTAAGCTTTTATAATAATAATTGAGGCTATATAATGTTATCCTAATATACATTATTCCATGCACCAATTAAAAAAGAAATTAATTATAAAAATTTTTTAATTAGTTATTTAATGATATTTGTAACATTAAAAATATAAAGATGTAACTACATTTTATACTAAACAAACTTACTTGGTTCAACAGCTGGCACTTATTTAATTAATTTTTCACTAAACAGTTAATTTTATTATGAATAAATAATTATTTGTCCTAATAATGTAATTGCAGTAATAATATACTATTAATGTGAAATAAATTTTTGAGTAAGAGTGCATGTAGTATATAATCAGTAAACTGATTACGGTTATTTAATTGCTGGCCTAAATATAAGACAATATTTGAATCACCAATTCCCTTAAAAGCATTTTAAATCTTTATGTTATTATATACTATTATTCGCTTTACATAAATTGTTTTTTTGTTATAAACTAATCATTTTGAGAACAACAGAAGCCCTAACATCACAAAGTTTTACTGTACTTAAAATTACAAAATAAGAATTAATTATGAGAAATGTTTATATGAATGATAATGCTTCAACTGAGAGTAAATATTAAATGAAGAATTCTGAAAGCAAATTGAAATATACAGAAAAAAAATATAAAAAATATAAAATGTCTTAAAAATTAAATATATTTTTATAAATTTTTTTTTTATTATCCAGAAAAGCTAATTTGCACCCATGTTATGCAGTACTGCTAGGCTTTGAAATTTTCTAATCCTCCTGTAAACACAGCTATGAAACATTAAATATTTTAAATTGTCTTATGATTTGTCACAACATTCACTGTTTTCAAAATTTATATAAAATTTCTGTAAGGTACAATTAGATTTCATTTAAAGAAAGCAATGTTGAAGCACATTAAACAATGTTTGACAGTAAAGTGGCTGCTATCATATCTCATTCGTTAGTTGAATGATTTATCAGTTTCTTTATTTTATTTTTTTATATAGCAGTTTAAAATTCTGCTGTTCAAATGGAATATTCCAGAACATTAAAAATAAAAATAATTAAATAAGTAACCCTTTTTCAAACAGAATATCTGTTCTGTAACACCAGAATTTCCAGTCTATACGTTCAACCCATACACGATGGAAGATCTAATTCACATATTGCAGGTGCTATGGCAAAAAATAAACTCTAGTTTTGAAGTTTTCATTAATCGAGCTCATTTTTTTTTTAAATTCTTGAAATTATGTCAGGTAAACAAATATTTCTTTTCATATTATTTATAATCTATTAAATTAACTTGTCAACAATAATTATTATATTTAAATATTAAATAAGAGAGCATGCTACAGTTAGACAAACTGTAGCATGTACAAGTTTAACAAACTTGTTATCACTTATGCAATAAATATAAAAGATGAAATTATCTAATTCCAAAAAAAATAATGTATAAAAATAGACCTTGTCTTCCTAATATTTTCTATGGGTATACTGTATAATGTAAGCTAAGATCTGTTGATACTGAACCATGAAAACATTGCAATATCATTTCTCTTCTACATGTTGGATTGCATACTTGATTACTGTTGTGTGTATTTTCACAGTGTAGCAAAGAACTGGAGTAGTATGGGCATTGGAAATTAATAAAAAATGGTTTCTAGACTTCTGTAGATCAATCTATATATCTTTATGTACTTAAATTTTTATTTTCAATAATAAAACTGTAAAAAAAAAAAATTGTGCAGCAGCTTCTGGGTAGACCGCTAGGAATTACAAATATTGAAGCATATGAATTTAGTTGATTGCAGACAAATTTCACAAACCAGCTAGTAACATTAACCCACAAAACAATGTAACTTATAAGTAGTAACCAGTCTCTGCCACCAGTATTTGTCTGATTCTAGTATCAAAGGAATGACCTGATATCTAGTAATTAATAACTAAGGCTCTCAGGAGAAATAATTTTAATTTCTATTTTGTTTGTCCAAACACGTTTAAAACATATGATATACAGCTGATTCAGTAATATGTGCAATTATTACTACTTGCTGTACTACCAGAATCCTGGGTTCAATTCCCAGTATGGATGGTAATGCTTTAATTTAAGTAAAAGTCCATCATTCTTGATTAGTAATATTGTTCAATGAATTTTATTTAATGTGAAAATTACATGTCCTAAATTCCATGAAAAAATGGCTTTCATAAATTGTAAACTGAAAAGCCCCAAAAGTAATAAGTGGAATGGCTAAAAAGAAAAAATATATAAACAGTTTTAAAAAATATTTAGGAAACTTTAAAAAATATGATAAATAAAAATATATATGTTTGTTTACAATTTATGTATCTGAATAGAAGCATATAACAACACTACATTTGCTATACTAGTCTTGCCATTGATTATTATTACTATTAAATGTGCTTTTACCAATTTCTCTTCATAGTAGAGGATAAAGATCGCAAGCTTAAAGCTATACGTTATTTTCTTATTGTATAAAATGACCACATAATATACATGTGAGTACTGAATATATATGTCAATTTACAATATTAATTTACTCTTTATAAATATACTTTAAATTAATAATCTAAGGATATTGAAATCCATCTATTTTTCATTTGATAAAACACTAAAGAAAATAAATAGACAAACTCAGTGGCTACAGTTAACAATTTTATTATTATTTTTTTTTCATAGAAGCACAAAAATGTTATTATTCAATAAATAATAAATTATTATTTTGTTAATTGTATGAGTCTGGTTCATGCACACTCAGCTCTGTGGCAAAATAATTTCTAATTCTATATAACTTCATGTTACTGATAACAACAACAATAATAACAATAATTCTCACATTATTACTATTATTGTAAAAAATAAAACTGTGTAAATTTAATAAAAATGATTCATGAAGAAATGTAAGATTATTATAAAAATTTGAAATATCTGTGTTTTATGTTTTACATCTTCTACTCTAATGTTTTAATAAAAAGTAATTTTAAATGAATACAAAATATCTTGTATTTAAGGCAATTTAAATATTTATTAAACAAATTAGTTACAAGAATTTAACTTCAATGAAAAGTAAATCAGCTAATTTATTATTTATAAGTAATTTCTTTGGAAAAAGGGAATACATGTACATTTGTGTAAGTTGCATGTATGTATGTTTGTTATATATGCTTCAATGTTTGTGTGTATTTGTGTTTGAATGTATACATATGAGTGTTTAAATACGCAAAAGCGTGAGTACATGTGTATATGAATGAATGTATGTATGTATATGTATTTGTATGGTTACGTGCACTGTAATAAAATTATGCACATTTTTTTCACACTGGTATTTTATGAGAGATATTACGTACATGGGTGGTGTATTACTGTACAGTGACTTTTGGTTGGCTTTTTAATATAATAGAACAATTATTAATATTATTTACAATTTTTTATACCAGAAAAGGTAATGTTCACCATCTTCAACAATGAGATCATCAACTCCTGTAAAAAAAAAATCACAAACATAAAGTCATAATTTATTACTTAATTTAACAACTATTTATTTTATGACTGAATTATTTGATAAGAGATATTAAAAAAAGAAAAGAAAAACTGAGCCCAATCAAGAAGGTTTTAAAACAGGGCCAGTTTTTTCTAGTTGTGAATTAATTGATGTATTTTCATGAACAAGTAGATAAATTTTGAAAGTAACAAATAAAGAGATGACATGTTACCTCAAAAGTTTAAGGCATATTTAACAGAAGAAGTAAAATCACCACTTAAGAATACATCTCTGATATTTTCTATATTAATTTAAGTTTAATATCTGCTTACTATACACTGTTATATTTTTAAAATATGAAACTAAACTTAACAACAATATAATTATGTATTTGTTTCAGGGGAACCAGAACTTCTTTACTACAAGTACAAAGAAATAACGCATTAGATAAATATATCACTCTGAACGAAATTCATGACGATTGAAAGACAAATGAGCAATAATTTACTCATAGTTTGAACAATTTTACACTGCCAATACACTTGTGTTATTATTAGATTAGATAATAAGTAAATTTCAAACTTAATATATAAATTGAATGAAAAAAGGTGATAGCAAACGAAAAAAGATGATAGCAAACATAAGAAACATAAAATGCAATCATAATTCATAGGCAAGATAGTTACAGTTTTGGTAATTTTCATTCAAAATGAATTAAAAGAGCAATAAACAGTGATTGGCTTATAATGTCCTGGATAAAGAGGGCCAGGGCCCAGTAAGCCTTTACCCTGGGGCCCAACATCACTTTCAGAGCCCTGTTTATTAAGCAACTATACATAACAGAAAACAGCTACATAAATGAAACTTTTTGTTTTCATTTTCACATTTTAACTCACAATATCTACTTGTACAATACCAACACCATAGTTTTTTTCTGATTTTTAGTTGCTATTCTTTCAGTGGTACTCCACAAAAAGTTTTGATAATTAAAGAAAACTCATTATTTATGCACCACCAAAATAACATCTATAACCATTTTTGAAGTAATATCGATAACCAATATAAAATTTAATGATTTGTAATTTATATGTTATTGCACATTCTGTTTTGTTTTTATCATTTCTATGATAACAGCTGCTCTCAGTTAGAAAAATGAAATGATTTAGAAAGTACATACTATTAAATGATTATGTATAATGTAATCAAATATAAAATAAGTATGAGTAAAAAAGAATAATGAAAACAGTATCGTACAAAAGAAATAGTGTTAACACTGTCATAAATTAAAAATTGAAAATTAAAATAGAATTCTACTGAATGTATATTGCACATTTTCAGTTGTACAACACATATATTCAGACATTATGTACAAATTATCATGACAGAGGAGCTGCTTGAGAAGTAATTATTATAAATTCTTTTTTAATCATATAAAAAACAGAAACACAAAGATTCGTTTTACTTTCCTGGCTACAGCAGCTGTAGCTATAATGGGACAGTATGTAGATCAGTAAAAAAAATTTTAAATTGGTCTTTTTTTAAATTTTCCTTAAGGAGAAATTAAAAACATATTTACAAAGTCCAAAAAATCAATTTTTTTCAGATGAATGTTTGTGCATTTGTACATAAGTATGTTGGCCTGTGTATTTATTCTTACAACTCTGCACCCTATTGACAAATTTTTCTCAAACTTAGTAGATAGGTACTACGTTTACGGGGAAAGACTGTATTAAATTTTTGCAAAAATTGGAAAAGGGAAAGCAGGTACGGGTGTTTTGGCCAAAATAAAATTTCAAATTTTTACTGAAGAGCATTTCCTTACAAAAGCTGAAGTTTTTTTTATCAAGATTACAAATTACAAAAATGTTTATTTAATATTTATCCCCTTCCCCAAAAAATGACTATTTATTTTTCTTTTCTTTAGCTATAACTTGTTTCAAAAAAGGAGTTAATGGGAATTGTTTGCATATATATTTTCTACATCAATAGTCCTTCAAACCACTTTAGAAGTATTTTCCCATCCCATTCCGATCTGTGGTATAAAATATTTTCTTAATTAAAAAACTTTTTTTTAAATTTATTTTAAATTTAAATCCATCTTTCTAATCACTCATTGGATTTAAAATGTAAAAATTTTAATTTTTTGATAGCTCTTACTCTAGTATTTCTTGAAAAAAAATTAGCCGAAAATTTTCACCTGCTTTCTAGAAAATTACAACTACCCGAATTCTTCTTCTTCTTGAATGGAGTATGGGAGCCTCAAAATGAAAATTTTTTTTCATAAATTCTAATTTTTAATGCTCAATATGTAATTTGATAAACCAAAAAGTTAATAAAATAAATTAATACACTGATAAGATTATAAAACATTAGATACAGTTATATATACCAAACTATCCGCTTTACCTGTTGGAGCAACAAGTTGATTGACAGGTGGATTACTTGGGTCTGGCAAACTTGGTAGCCTGTAGAGTAGCCAGTAATGGTAGCTCATAGGTTGTTCTTTAAAACCAGCCAGTGTGTGCACATAATGACCATTAGGCCATTCAGTAGCTGAAAACCTATTAATATAAACATGTTTAATTTACAGAATTTTTAAGCTTACATATACAATATCTTAATGTGTAAATAACATTCATTATAACACTGGCTATAATGTAAACAAATCCACATTTATAAGCCTAAATGTGATTGGCTAAGAATCTATAGCAAGGTGATATAGTTTTCTAAAAGAATATACGCAGTGGGCTACCATTTCAGTACTTTGATAATTTCAGTTGATAAAATGTTGTTTCTTGGATATATGAAAACTAAGAAATTCTTTTTTTGAAAATGATGCCAAAACCAAACTTTTACAAACAATGAAGAATACATTCACATTCTATGTTTATAAGAGTAATGGGTACTGTTACATTTCATACTGACCTGATCAGTAATAGTTACGATCTTGTGTTTCAAAATACATATACATTTGCTACAAAACCAGTATGTATTCTTCTTTTAATTATATAACTAAAAGTGATTAAGTGTATAAAAAGGTTTTCCAACATTTCAGTTGTGTCTTTCTTACACTAATTTAAGAAAAATCATATTAACTTATTGGGTTATTGGAAAAATTTAGTTTTTCAATTTGAAAAATTGTAACCTCAATTATTAAAATGAACACATCATTTGTCAGCAGTCACTTGGCTCCATTCTATTTCTATTCCATACTTACTTTTTATTTTCAATTTATTTGTTATATCCTACATCTTTAAATATATTTTTTTAATGTATTCTTACCTTTCTCTTTCACTATAGATTTTATCTGTACAGTTTCTTTCATTTTTTTAATTAACTAACCAACCTACCAACTAAATTCATTTCCTAATAAGAATTTGTCACAGTCTTTTTTTCTTTGATTTGTCAATTCTTCAGTAAAACATTTGCAACCATGTATACATTATTCAATAATACCACATTTCATAAGTTTCTTTTCATTCCCTTTCTAACATTCGTACTGTTCATGCTTCACAGCCATAGAAAACTGCAATTTATATAAATATTTAAAGAAATTATTTTCAATTCCTGTTTCTGTTTGACATTAGTAAATATATCTTCTTTATAAAAGGTCTCCTACCTTATCCTAACTTGATTTTATTATATTTCTTATATCTATCTTCTGTAATCTAGTGCTAGTCTTCTGTAATTTTACTGCCTAAATAACAACATTTTTCAACTTCTAGTGTTTAATGTTTACTTGTCTTAACATGAGGTGGTACTGAAGGTAATCTAAAAGTGTGTTTCTTCATTTATTACTGACATAAGTCACTCAAATTGTATACAATCTCAGAGTAACTCATCCTCTACTACTTTCTTTCCTGTTTCAGAATTGTTCTCTTCACTATAGCTGAATAATGGATTCTAAGCAGAAACAATGTGCTGTCATTGAGTTGTTGATGAAAGAGTGTTGAAGTCTGTATGACATCCACAGAAGACAAGAGAATGTTTATGGAGATGATACCACTGACAAGAGCAATGTGCTTGGGTAGAAGAAGAAATTTAAAGAATGTAAACCAGCATTAAAGAAAATGACATAGTGGGAGACCAACCGTAATAACAGACATGAAGGATCAGAGAGTGGATGAACTGGCATTGTAAGTACAGTCTAGCTGTGCAATAAGCCACAATCTGCAAACTTGTTGCACTACTGAAATCTAGTCACAGTGTTATACAGAAGATGGTAGAAAGCTAAAGTTATTAAAAAGGAAGTGTATTACATGGGATTTGAAGGAGAGAAACAAAAAAGTCTGCTCTGATCTACTGAAAGGATTTTAAATAAATGAAGACATATTTTTTCTGATCTAGCAACAGGGAATAAAAGTTAAGTGTATCTTTATGACCCAGAAACAAAGAATCAATCCAAGGAATAATGCCACACTTCTTCTCCAAGGCCTAAGAAGTTCAAGAGCTGTGATCAGCACAGAAAGTCAAGGTGATATTTTTTTTTTGTTATAATGACAAGGTTATAATTCTTCTCGATTTTCTAGAACATGACTATTCTGTCAATAATGAGTGATGCATTGAGATATTCAAGAAGCTTAGAGAAACCATGAGAAGGAAGAGACATGATCTGTATTTACTACGACAATGCCCAACCACATCACCTTTGGCAACAAATCAGATGATCACCAAATCAAGCTGGTAATTGACCTTTCATTTACTGAACAGCCTGGATTTGGAACTCTACCTGATCAGTCCAATGAGGACATTCTTTTGAGAAAATGATTTGATAACATATTATGTGAAAGTGGCTGTGAAGAAGTGAATGCAATGTAGCAATCTGAATGACCAATGTCAGTTAATAAAAGTGTTACGCCCACTGTTGCATTACTTCTGGTATACTCTTTGTAGAATTAGTTAAAATGAGAGTTATATAGTGTCATATTTTAACTTATTATCAATTTCTCTTTCTTCTTTCTTCAAAATATCATCATCATCATCATCTATGTCTTCCTTCTTCTTCTTTCTTTTTCCTGTTTAGCCTCCAGGAATTACCATTCATGTGTTACTTCAGAAGATGAATAAGGATGATATGTATGAGTGTAAATGAAGTACAGTCTTGTAGAGTCTCAGTTCAAACATTCCTGAGATGTGTGGTTAATTGAAACCCGTATATTTTCCTTCTGTATAGTCCTTTTTTGCTCTCAAAAAAAAAACAAAACAAAAGGTTTCTTACATCCTTCTATACATCTTTACTAATATATTTGTATTTCATTTACTCAACATACTTTTATTCTTCTATAGACTACATTCCTTCTGGGTAGGCTACTTCCCTTTCCTTAAATTACCTGATTTTCTCCATCACAACATTTCCCCTTCAAGCAGTCATCTTCTTTGCTACTTTACACAGTCTATTATTTTTTATTAGAACCGAATACAGTTTCTTGCCAATGACATCTTTGGCACATTTATTTGTTAGCCAAGGTTTTGCTCCCATCTGCCCTATTTTCCAGTTATTGTTTCTTCTCCTGCTTTCAGTATTTCCTTTTCAATTCATCCATTTATTTTCTACATTATCTCTTTTTATAGTAATTTCTAAATCTGTTCCTACAGTTTACAAAAAAAAATTACTCTCATATCATTTTTTTTCTAATTTTCCATTTCCCATCTTTTTTCTAGAATAACTTTTTAAATTCATAAACTTTAATGAAATTTCATCATAACTACATTACAGCTAGTTGGGTACATTTCACAATCCATTATTTGATTACAGAATTTCTTCACATTAATCATCAATAATCAATCATTACTAATTTAATTGTGTAATCTACCTGATATGAAATGATATTTTTGGCAATGTTTAAATTTGCCAAAAAAAAAGTGCTGAGCTTTTAGTTTATTTTGATCTGGTCATGACAATCAATTAGCTGGCACTCCTGAAAGGGTTACCGTCCCTTTTCAGATATCATTCCTTGGTATGACTTCTTCACAGATATCTCACCTATTGCAGTTGCTTCAGTGGTGTGGTTGTCTGCTTTTGAAAAAAAATGAGCCCTGAAGATATGGCTACAAACATAATAATTATTTTCTCATATTTATTTTGAAGAGTGCATTGAAATTGTTGTTAAGATAATAATTCTTGTTATTTTTTCTGCTAAGATCACTATAGTTTCTATGTTTAGTACTGCTGACCTTTCTTAGCTCCATTCTTTTACCTCTTGTTGACTTACTGTAAACTTATTGTAATCATAGTGAGTACAATAGGTTTTGACAATGGAGTTGTTCTAAAAGTGCCAACAAGGGATAAAAAAATGAAGCTAAGAAAGGTAAGCAGTACTAAAAATAGAAAAAAAGAGTATATTGGTTTAAAAATTTGTATATTCCTATAAAAACATTTTATGAGATAAAATATTCCTGTATAAAATGAGAAGACTAAAAGAAAGAATCCATTTCTTTTGCTAATGTGAGGATCAGGTTACCAAAGTATCAGCTGGTCTTTTACAATAATCACCATGTTTTTACAATTTCATATAAGATATGGAGAAATTAAAAGAAATCATATACTTTTATTAATAGGTTTTAATAACAGCTGTTAAAGTTTTCTACCTTTTTGTTCAGCTTGAACAAACCAGATGTTTTTCTGTTTTTATTACATCAAAAATTATTCATATCCTTAAAAAATAGGGTTAGTTAAATGGTTTCTATAGATTTAATATGTACTTCAACTAAACAAAAGGTTTTAGTAGTGAATATTATATTACAGATTTTTTTAGGGTCACGATTAACTGTATTGACAATGTAATATTCTAATTTCATATTCATAATATTTTACTGTAATATACTCGCATAAATGCTGAAATTTTCTTGTATCTCTTCTCAAAAATGTGAATAAAGGTTTTTCTTGAATTTAGGTCACTTATGGATTGCATGAACAACTAGTATATTTTTTTATTTTTAAGTTACACCAATAACTTTTCATTTTTTGTGAATGGAACTGTTTTCTCGCCTAAGACCGCACCAAGTTGTTGGCTTGTTTTGTTAGTTCTTGAAACACACTGAAATTCTTGATTTTGTTTCTAAATGTGTTCCGGTTTTGTGTTTCTTATTCGGTGATGTTTATTTCTCATATATCTTTATGGATATCATCAATTCATCCAATGTTTTTTTCAAGTTTTGATGTATGTGAAGATTGTTTTGTGAGTCTTATGAAATTCATGTGAGAGATGTGGTCATAGAATTGGATCTTGCAATTTTGGATTACATAGATGAGTTTTTCTTATTTATATATATATATATAAACAAAAATTATATACATATTTATATATATATATATATATAATTTATTTAATTAATTTATATATATTATATTTAATTTATTTATATATAAATATATATAATTTTTGTTGCCACATGCTGTGCTTTCTATCAGTGAGTGTGAAGCTAGCCAGCAGATGTCAGGGAACTTGCAGTTCATCTATGCACCTGCGCACACATTCCTCCCCACCAAACCAGTTGACCACGCAACTCTCCCACATAGCGACATTGCAGCTCCAACACTCGCAGGTGCCTCTAAAAGACCAGTACCAGTACAGCAAAAGTTGATTCCGTCACTGACTTCCACTAGGAGAAGAAGAAAAAGGAAGAAGTTCCCTGGCCAATCCATCATGGGACTTCCTGGCAGATGCCAACATTCCCTCAAGCAGTAGGTCTGACCAGCCTACTGAGGGAGCTGGTGTGTGCAGAGGTTACCTTTCCGCTCTACCTTCAAATGCCTTGGCCACTCTGGCACAAAGCCTGCTAGGGCAGGAGGCCTAGCAGTGAAGACGGAGCCAGATAAGGAATGCTTGGGGAGAACCGCCTCAGCTGCACTGGCGGAAGACAACCAACGCCGACCTAACACTGCAGGACTCTGGAGGCCACCACTGTCATGCTGTAGTAGGGACCCAACTGCTGCTGAGGGGAAGCTCAGTCTGATTCCAATGGACAAGTGGCGATTCCCCCACTACAGCCTCGTTGACATCACTGGAGACCAGCTTCCCAACAGCCTTTCTCAGGGCTATCTTGCAAAATCCACAAATGACCCTTTTTCAGGCCACCACTCCACAAACTTCAATAGCCCTTTACAGGGCTACCATAAGGTTCTAAGGTGCCATGTTTCATCGAAGCCATTTGGCGTCAATATATATATATATACGTTTTATATACAAATATTTCATTATAATAATACAAGAGTGGGTATTCTGAGCCATAAAAATATTACATTATAGAGAAATCCCTTGTAAAACAAATAGATTAATTCTGTACAATATCTAAAAACCAAATATTTTAAATTTCATAAATTAACATTATAACACTAATTAGCAGGGCAATTATTATTAAATTCAATAAAAAATTAAACAGCCCTAATGTTACACACTTAATGGGTACTTACACATAATGTGTATCTTTTTCAGCAGCAAGTTGCATTACATTATAAAAAGTAGAATTATGTGGAGTTGTAATGCTGATGGTATAATTTTCAGTGACATTGCTGCCCACCCAGAGAGTATAAGAAACTGTTACATCTTCATTTTTCTCTGTTTCACTTTCTGTTTTTGGAGTTACTATCACACCAGTTGGTTTCTTTTGTTTATCACTTGCAGATGATATTGTTTTATTTGCTTTCAATGTAGTATTTGGTTTAGCTTCTGGCAGTATATTAAGATGAGGTATGATAGCAGCTGAAGGTGCTTCAACATCTACAAAAATAAAACCACCAGATGATTCTTTATTATTGAGCAAGTTAAAATAAAATTTATTTATAATAATGGTTAAGTATTATGAAAAAGGGAATAAAACTAATTAAACACCCAAGGTGATGAAAAAATTTTATTTAGCTGAATAATATAAAAATCATTCTACTTATTATAAAAACTAGATATTGAAAAAGTTGTCAATAACAGCATATAAATCATTTCTAAATACACAAAATGAGTTATGCTAAACAATTATTGGAACAAAACAATTAAGAATTCACTCAAGAATCATTTATATAAAGAAAGATTCAATTAAAAAAAACATATTTCAGTTGTTAAGCAGTCATCAGCAATAATGACAGAATTAGTAAAAATAAATACAAGAGAAACAAACAAATATTATATCATTAAGAAAAAAAATTTTTCAACTGAAATTGAAATTCACTCTTACTCCTTTAAAATTCATTACTTATTTATTATTTTTTTATTTTAAATTATTTCAATTATAAATGTTTAATGTAACATTATAATCTTAAAGGTGAATAAACTAATAATAAATTTTAAAGGAATATAATTAATTTCAATTAAAAATAGTTTTTATAATTATTATTTTAATTTCAAAGGAGCGTGTAGGGACTTAGCATTATAAGCCATGGTCACACTATTTTTAATGAAAAAATTAAATAAGAAATAATTAAAATGACTAGGAAAGGGCATTTCCTGTCCAGTTATTAATTAAATATTTGAGACTCATCTATGTCAAAGAAAAATAGACAAATATAAATTTGTGGAGCTTTCCAAACCACATTAAATCCAGTTTCATAAATAGATGTCACTATCTAGAGCAGAAAATGATTTCTTGATTATTAAAAAATAAAGAATATATATATTTATTTATTATAGTTTATTCTGATCAGTAAATAATAATATATTATGCAGATCAAATCATGAATAGGAGGTGTGCTGCTCAAAGATTAGGAAAAAGAAATTCCCCACATTTGTCAAGATGGGTCAAGAGCAACTGTGGAAAACCGTTGAACAAAGTAATATCACAAAACTACAAAATACTGTATAATACAAACTATATAATATTCATAAAATAAAAGGGTTATCAGAGATAATGCCTAATACTAAAAGGTCTATTCTATGAAAAGGTCCTCTACAGGTTATGGTCCACCTTTCAAAATGGTCCTATCACAAAGGATGCCCTCATACAAAATGTCCTACAATGCCAAATGTCAAAAATATAAAATGTCCAGTAACCAAATTGTGCTAAAATGTCAATAATTTTCTAAGGAAGTTAAAGAAATCAGAATATGAATCAACTGTTTATTGACTTAAGAAAACACACCATTATATTGGCAATCTGGATGAATGGGTCATATTTGCTATTGAATGGACATTTCTATTGAATACCAAATTAGCATAATATGAATTTATTTTATAATTCATAATCATTCTGCTGAGTTGGACTGCTGTGAAGTTTCAGATGATAAGAGAATGTCCTTAAATAGTGGAGATGTTGTTTTCGTCCTTGTACTGCTGATACTGGTCAATCAGTGCAGCCACTCTCTGTTGGTTTAAGAAGTATCTCTTGCTTAACGGTTGTTTTATAGTGATGTGTCCAGTTAACAGTTATGTAACCAATGTTTCTGTTTCATTTTGTTATTGCTGAAGGTATTCATTGAAGCATTACATATTTATGTATATGGTGGGCCACAACTAACCTTTGTAATTCTGACTGAAATCCTTCAACTGCATTATTGGTTCATTGATGAAATTTACCACTAAATCATAAACATTCCACCATGTGGGAGAGAATCTTGGAGGTAAAATTCTCTTCCAACCTCTTGCAGGCCAGGCAATGATGTATGTAGCTTCAATGTACAATGCCAACTCCAGTACATCTTTGTCGAACTGGTCATTTAATAATTCCCCAATCTGAGTTAAATCTTGCAAAGAAATGATTGGTAATGCCATCATCTCTTATATTTGTGGATGATGCATGTCCCAGTATGCATCTCTGCCCCTTATTTGAAACATTTCGCCAGATGGATTGTGCAAAATGAAAGAGACAGGTCGTTGTACTGATATTTGGAAAAGCTTCTCAACAGGCAATGTTTCCCAGCTCAGAATCTGACACTGAAAATGTTGGATTTAAGACAAGATTACTGACTGTAGCGTAATTTATCAGTTCGCGATGCACTGAAGCATATGTCAAAGTATGCCCAAAGTGTGAGGCAACAAACAAGTGGAAACACATAATTTCTGATTAAACCATGTGTTGTAAACAGTTGAGTGAATTGATTAGGTACTTATTTTGAAGGTTCCACCACTGTAAATTATGTCGCTCAGAAAGAAGTTGTAAGTTTCTTGTGTTGAAATCATCAGAATTCTTTTAGTACAGGGTAAACCAGAGCCATAAATAAAAAAACTTTCCCCTCGTAATGTATTAGCGTATGGTTCTTCAATTACTACTTGGCCTAAAGTTAATGGTACCAGTACCATTAACTCGTCCGTGCTCCAGAGCACGGACACAATTTTGTTGGTGGAACACAGGGTGAGTGAGACCATTTCGTTGTGGTAGTGATGCCAAAACTTCTTCATTACTGACTTGTGATATTTTGTTTCTTGCCACTCCAGCAGGTTGTTCGATAGGTTTTGCATTTGCGCACCTTCTTATTCTGTTTGAAACGTTTTGTACATGCACTTCCAAGTATTGGTATTTTGTCTAAGTCCTTGTTTGTTGTGTACCTGTCATTGCACACCTTCCAATTAAAGTAATGATAATATATAAATATTATAATTTTTTGATAATAAAAAATCCACAGGCATTTTGTGAGATTGGGCTTGTATAATATCATTAGTTTATTTTTTTGTGTTAAAATAATTGAAGCCATGGGTCTCAATGTTTGTGACTGTAACATAAAATTTTGTGTAAGTTTATGATATCATTACAACATTAATAATGTATCATTAACAGTAGGAAATACAATAATTTACATTATATTGACATAACCTGGAAATGTTAATAATTCGTAGTTAACAAATTAAATACAATGACTTACATTACATTGGACCTAGTGCACAGAGCAGTGCAGGAATAGGATAAATGTTGGACATTTTGGTTGAATGGGCTAGTTAAACACTGGACATTTTAACACTTAGAAATATTTGTTGCTGAACATCTCCAAAGACTATAAATAAAAATAAAGACTACAACTAAAAATAATAAATATAAAGAATAATACTAAACATGAAGATACTAAATAAATAAAATAAACATAAAAGATAATGATTTACTAGATATTAATAGAAACTATTTGTATACATTAAATGAATATGCAGAAATTCAGGGTTTTTGTTTTAATTAGTATTATTTAAAAATTCATCACAGTAATATTATTCTATAACTGTAATCTTTCAATTAGACAATTTGATGTTAAACACGCTGGAGTTTATAGTTTATTAATTTATTAAATATGGGAGGAGACGTTAATAAAACTCTTGTACACCGAAGTATTATGCTGAGTTATATGAAGCAGTTCTACTACATGTTAGATAAGAAGTGTGTTTTAATTTTTTTTAGAAATAAGTGACTTTTTTGGCAGTATATCTACAAATATAAACCCTTATTGTATTTTTTTTTAAATTTTATCTACTAAATATGAGTCTACTATAATTTTCTCTGTTTAATATATACAGGTACCAAACACTGGTCCGATTCCTTCCTCAATTTTCATGTTGAAATAGATAATACTATAATACAGATGGGAATAGTTGTTAGTATAATAAAGTGATTATAAGCTTTGCATTTTATTTAGAAACTATAACGTGAAAAAGTACAATTTAATTTTATTGTACATAATATTTGAGTTAACCTATCCAACTAAAGCTAGAATTGAATTCTCAAAAGTTTTGCGTAGTTAGCACATATTTGGATATTTTCATAAAAAATCTTTTACCTTATGGCATGTCATCTGTCCTAGCAATTTTTCAAAGAATAAAAGCAGAAACTTCACAAAATTGAAAAGGATGTAGTATCTTTAAAAGATATATCAGTTCTTAAGAAAATGAATAGCAGCTTTTTTCAACCCTGAAAGAAGTCTATATTAACTAAAAATGGTTTTACAATTAAAAATATATAAATATTATTTCTTATTAAACTCTTCAAGGCCATAGTCTTGATTTTAATAAATTATAATATAATAGAGGTTATGATTACTCTTCCACCATCCAACACCTGCACACATGACTGATGTACGAGGGTGGTCCAGAAGTAACTTACATTTGTGTCTAGAGTGGAGATGGATGGGGATAGAGTACCCTCTTGGCGTCAAAATGTTTCTACACTAAGTACGCATCAAGCTGTCTTAGCATGTGGACTGTGATTTTTCTACTTTGTTTGTTGTGAATTATTGAAATGTGCACTTAAGTAGAAAATCCCGCAAGTGCCCTCTGTAGAAAATTCTACAGAGAAGGAATTGAAAAGCTTGTACATCATTATGATAAGTGCCTCAATTTAAATGGCGACTATGTAGAAAAATAGTTTAAGATTGTCCCTTTCAAATGTGTATAATAAAATTTCTTTTTTTTTATTTGGTTGGTTTTTTTATTTCAAAACTAAAGTTACTTTCTGGACAGCCCTCATACTAATCAGTACTCAAAAGTTTGAACACAATGAAAAAAAAATGAATTCATTATAATAAATAAATAATGGTAAAACACAAACTGGTATCTTACCAACAGGTGATTCATCACAATCTATTTCTCTCACAGATCCAAGGCCTTTATGAGCAAGAGCTAATATAACTTCAGATGTTGTGGTAACATCAAAAAAGGCACCATCTGGGCCTTGGTGATCTAATAGCCAACTCACAGCAGAACTACGATTCCAGGCTTCAGTTTCATCACCAAGCGCCTATGAAAACCAAATATTTAAAATAATCTACTTTCTTCTGAGAAATATACATAAAAAATACATAATACTCTAATAATACATCACCAAAATTATTTATTCTACCACTCTTATTAACATTTCTGATATTCAGATATTCTTTCCAAGCCTTGGCTCAAAGAATGTAATGTCTATTTTGTGATGACCTATTGAGTAGTCCACAGATAAAGTCCAATTAAAGAATTATTTTGACTTCAAAGTATTTTACCCATGAGAATTTCGTCATATTAAACTATAAAATGAGGAAAAAGAAGAAAGAAACTTATGTTTTTTTACAAAATGCAATTATAATTTTTCATTGCTTTCAGTCCAGAATTTTAAAAGCTTAATGTATGCTAAGGATCAGGTTTCTGTAATATAGGCCATACACCCATTAACCAATCAGGACCCTCAGCAACCAGCAACATCAGCAAGGGCACTGGTATCCTCTTTCAAGAATCATCCTTAGTCAGGGCTCTCTACAGATACCATCTGTTACGGTATCACATATGGTACACTATCTGGTTCTTGAAGTTATGTCTTCTCCCTTTCCAGTAAATGTACTAATGCCTAGAGGAAGAGTTAATTTTTTCCATGAGAGGGGAAAATATATATATCTGATTTCCAAAACGTTTGAAAATAAGCATAGCTAGTAAAAAACTTACTATTAAATTTACTCAATGTGCAATCTGTCTGATTCCACAAAGAATTACTAAATTTCTATAATTTATGAATACATTTTTATATGTAAAGAAAAAAATATTTTAAACTGTAATCTTTCTGAACAAACTCAATCAAAATTTATTAATACAATATTTTCAATCTCTCATGCGACCTTCTTCAGTGGCTGGTTGAACTGTTCTCACCCTGGTGTCACCTGATGTTAATGCTAGTGGTTTTATTCAGTCAGGTAGACATTGTTAACTCTGGTTTTTCATTTAGAAATTGATAGTTTTAAATCATTTTCTGATCTCATCATGGAGAAAAGAGAGCAAAAAAATCAAATATATTAAAAAAAATTACCATACCAAAAACTGTATTATAAGGATGTTAAATTATATTGTATTAATATTCTTGTAAACAGTATCTTTATAATTAAATAATGTAAAAACAAATAGAGATTAAAAGGTGACTGACTATCTGTCATGAGTAATATACCTAATAACAGTGTCATATAAATTAATCCAGGTACCTGAATTGCAAGGGCTGTGCTATGAAGACTTCCAAAACCACCATCAGACTGTTGAAGATGTGCTAATGCCAGAATTGGTTTCTTTAAATAATGTTGCAAGTTTCTGTTTCGGTGGTCCCTTACAATACACTGGAGAGCCAACACTACTCCCCCTAAAGAATCTAAAAAATAAAAACAGTTTGTGCTAAATCAGATTTTAAGTAACAATGGTAACAAAAGAATTATTTATATGCACATATACTGAAGAAAATTATGTGATGAATTCACTAAAGCAGAAACTACTTTAAAACAAATCATTAGTTTGGTCTGCTAAACAGAATTATTTATTTACTAGTGATTCATGAGGACAATGTGAATGATATCTAAAATAACAATGTTCCAGTGTTACTGACAACACAATAAAAGTAAGATTAAACTTAAAAAAAATCTGCTAAATCTGAACTGGTATTTATCAGTGGTTAATAAACATAGCAGCAGATGGTGCTCAAAATAAAAAAGGACTGTAAGGAGCCATATTTTTAACCAAATGATTGTCATATAGAGATATAAAATGAAACTATTTCATTTATTTAAACTCAGTTTCATTTATTTGTTCCACAAAAATATTAATCAATTTTTTACATTTATAAAAACAGTGTTATTCTGTTAAAATGAATGTTATCACTGAAATCAGTCTATACAACACTGAAAAAGTAAAACTAAGTTCTCTATCTGTAACTTTGAAAGAATCAATCAAATTGAATGACTTTTTTTATTTTTCTTAAAGAAAAGGTCAGTTAGGTCAAGGTAACTTTTCTTTTTTTTTTTTTATCTGTTTAGCCTCCGGTAACTACCGTTTAGATAATTCTTCAGAGGATGAATGAGGATGATATGTATGAGTGTAAATGAAGTGTAGTCTTGTACATTCTCAGTTCAACCATTCCTGAGATGTGTGGTTAATTGAAACCCAACCACCAAAGAACACCGGTATCCACGATCTAGTTAGGTCAAGGTAACTAATTTACATATACATACAGTAGCATTTTGAGTAAAAAACATTTTGTCAGTTAAATGAGAAACAGAGCTCTTGAAAACATATATAAAACTTATTTCATTTGATAGAAATTTACTCATTTATTTGCAGTAATATCTTAAAGATCAGCCAAAATTAAACAGCTAAAGCCTATAACAGTTACTATGAATAAATTTATCATTTTTTCTACCAAAACAAAAGGTGGATTCAAGAATCATGAGAGAAAGTATCTGGGGAGAGTCCTGTCTTTCTGACAAAGTAAGTATTAAAACTGCAGCTAAAAATTACTTGCTACAACCAAACTCCATCTAAAAAAGAATACGCTTTAATCTTTCATTAAAATGGTTAGAAGATAAGGTAAATAGGTAATGCAGGCGAACACATTAATAGATTTTTTAAATCTTGAAAACTAACCTTTGGATTTGTGACACTTCATTCTTAAAAAGGAAAATCTTTGAAATCAATTTACAATTTCCCTCTCTTGCTGAAATTAATTAAGTCTTATGAATGTATGTAGATGTAAATAGAATTAATTCAAACTCACATTTTAAATGTTGAATTTTCAGTTAGATGACCTAAACAAATAGTCTCTCTTACTTAACTAAGGACCAAGGAACAGGCTTAATATTTCTGTCATCATTTAATTTTACGAGTATTAGATATTATAATTATTGAAATTGAAAATAAAATCAACTTTTGAGTAACACAGGAAATCATCATTGGAATTTTAGCACTAAATTTTATCAGGTTAGGTTAAAATAGAATTTAATGTTTTTCTTTCATGAAATTTTACTATCTGTGCTTGTGTATTACTTATAAGAAAATAGTAAGAAACAATTAAAGAGAGATTGATTAAAATAATTAGATGAAAACTATACTTTATTTTAATCTGCTAGTAAAAAGAAAGAAATCAATGAATGAAATCATTCACAATCCAAGAGATCAACATAGACCCTCTGAAAACCAATCAAACTGATCCAAAAATGTTAGCAGAATCATTAATGTATTAAGTAATCTATTGATTTCATTAATTTGTGAATTATCATGAAAGATCTGATGTTATAAAAAGGAACTATATCACAGATCAGGAAGATCAGTTATGATATTAAGAAATTTGTATAAAAACAAAATTTCATGGATTTGTTATCCATATGTCACTACTGCCTCATGAAATTCACCCACAACTTGTGAATAGAAACATTTCTTGTTCAGTAATTATTACTTTTATGATATAAATATACCGAGAACTTATTTTATAAATCCTAAGAGTGTTGTCAATAAAGTAAGGATTCCACATAACAATACGTACTAATGTGTAGAATCCTTAATAACAATATTCTGTTATTAAGAAAAAAAATATTGTACAATTAACCATTTTATTTGTACAATATTTTTTTCTTAAAAACTTATGTTGTAACAATACATAAATGAATGAAGTTTTATTAAATTATACTTTTTTTCATTCATCATATTCCTCATTGTTCTAAAAACTAGTGAAAAAATGTAATTAGCATGTAATTCTTACTTATTTACTAAAATGTACAAAATACCTAATTGTACTGTAAAGAAGTATGTGTAAAATCATTTGTCAAAAAAATTTTGTGACTTCATATAAAAAACTGTAATAAGTAAAAATATATTGTAGATTACATGATAGTGAAACACATTAAATGAAATGTAAAGAATATAGTATTTTTGAACACGCTTTAAAAAATGTTATCTTTTATCCTGCAGAGCACAGACTGCATTTCAAATTACATTCACGTCATAAAACTAAAACTTTGAAGTCATAGTCAGTGTAATGTTAAAATACATATGGCATATTTTTTTATTAAACATAAAAAAAAATTCTTATAAGTTAGTTTTGCATTAATTCAAATATTTAATTTAATAAATAGCTGAACATGTTATAATGAAAATAATAATAAATGCTGAATATAAAATATGTAATAAAAGTTATCTAATTACCAACAGTATGTTTTGAATTAGCAATATCAAGAAGGCGACGGATTTGACGTTTACGAACATGAGCACCAGAACTACAAACTGCCAATGAACATAATGCAAATTCAGAGTCTGATTCAGCTTCATGGTGTAATAATGAGCCTGAAGTAACATAAAAATCATTTTATAAAAGAAATTTATGAGATTAATTCTGTTAAGCAATAATTGTATAAATTATTACAAAATTTATCACACTATTAAATTTTTATAAAGTAATAAAATACATAAGCACAATTAATATTGTTTTGATTTATCTGATTAAATTTTTGTTAAATGTTACCTACATTCACATATTACTGTAAATGTTCTGATTCTGCTATTAGCAATTTCTGGAACTTAAGATTTGTTCCCACAGACAAATCAAAGTAATTAAATATAAAAAAAAGTCCCTAACTCATTCTTTTTATTATCCCCTAATACTTATAAGTAATCAGATTACCTAATTAATTTAAATAAACCAATTAATTTTTAAAAGATAAGCAAACACATGGCTACTTAAAAAAAAACTGAGCTTTTACCAACAAAAATTTATAAATTTTGCACACCTAATTAATTACAAAAATTTTCTATTAAATATTGTTTTTAAACTAATTCATTTAGTACAAGAATGAGGAGTGCTAATTAATTTTCAAACTAATCAGTGAGAAATGTTGAAGAACTTATAAAAATCAAAACTAGATTCACATTTAAATGTTAAATAATCATTACCAGGACCCAGAAAAGTAGTAAAAAATTAACATAAATATTCAACAAAAACATCTCAAATTAATAAATGAATATATGAAAAATATTGAAAAAACAAATCACTTCTTAACAAAACACTACATTCCAAGTTGTAAATTAATTACATATTGACTGTTGTAACTAAGGTAGCCTGTTACTTTTGACTGTTCATGGAGAGATTTACAATACTGTTTTTAATTAACAGTTAGTTTTTGTTATGACTAATATCATTTTTTTTTATAAACATAAATAAAAAAGCTTTTTGTAAGAATTCTAATTTATTTGTATTATTTTACATCTACATTTACTTTTATTTCAATATTTTATTTTGTTTTTACATTTATACAGCAATTCTTCTTCATATACAAATAATGATTGTCGTTTAAAATTGAAACTATTGATGGTGATTCAGTTATTTGATTACAGATTTGGCAACACATTATTTACTCACAAGTTTTTATAAGAGTGAAAAAATAAGGAACTAAATTTTGAGTAATTATATTGTTATGAAAACTGACTACTGAATTTTTTCCTTTCATTTATTTTAATTCATGAAAATATGATAATTATTTTATTAATTTATTTATGAGAATATCCATACAAGCATCTCCATATGTGTGTACTCTTAACTGCACATAATAACAGGGAATAAATGAAAAAAATAAAATTAATTATTTAAATAAATCTTTTTATTTAACTACCAATAAATTTTAAAAAAAAATTATATATACCTATCAAGTCATGGCCATGAAATTGTCGAGGATCATGGCAGTTAGCAGATAATGCCAATGAATACATGGCAATCTTTGCTGGAGTTAGTGCTGGTGTTTCATGATGCCGCCACAATTGAAGTACAAGATTAACTTCCATTTGTTTGGTCGTTAATTCTCTCTCAAGGGGATCTCCGGTCCTCGTCAATGAAACTGCTAAAAGAGCTTGCGTTGTCTCAAGACCTCCCCATCCCCAGTCTTTACCTCGCTGAGAGACTAGCCACTGAAGAGCTCGCTCTAATTCTTTCTCTGTAATAATAATATTTACATTTGTAACAAAATATATATGGTGATAAAAATTATGTATTCATTTTTTAAATGAGTAAAAAATAAATTAAATTGAGAAAGGAATGTTAAAATATTTAGCATTTAAATATAATTGCTAATAATAATTGTCACAAAAATAAAAATATAAATACATATCTTAAATCCTGTAATTCTTAAATATTATGGAACTCTCTAAAAATGGACAAAGAAAATATTTTACACAATTAGCAATGAAGTTCATGTAACAAATTAAATTTTTCCTGTATTACATACCAAAAAATAAAACTCATTCTATTTGTATAATAAAACTCATTATTATACATTATTATACTCATTATTCTATTTGTACATTAGTGTTATTTATTAAATATGATCAGTTTTTATAATCAATAACTTATCTTATTGTTCAAAGGAAGTATGTGTCTTATTATATAATGCAAGCTGTCTATGTTTTGGAGATGGAGTTTGAACACTAACTTTCTTTTTTTCAGTATTTCAGATTAATTCATTACTGAGTAGATATGACGTGCATAATACATACAGGAAGGCGTTTCATTAATTAGTTGCATTACACTATATATCACAATATTTCTTATGATTGTAATGCATATAAAACATTAAAGGTACAAGTGACACTAATCAGAGTTGCTTTCTCTGATGGTAATGATTTTCACTTTATGGCCAGATCCTATGGTGAACACAGCAAAAGGTACAATTTGTAGGCCTTGATGTCTCCTTAATTTCAGTCAGCTTGATATGGTGATACACAATATAACAGTGCACTGAAGAAGGCAGCTGGAAACCATTTCATCTCTCACTCTTTAGTAAAACTTGTCGTGGAATGCTTGTTACTTCTGGAAATGGCTGAGCCATTTTCATGAATTACTGACTTTTGTCAGGTCTTAGTGGCAGAACCCACTGACAACAGTGGGTTCTGCTTTAAGAAAATCAGTCTAGTCATTTAAAACAACTGATTTTGTACATCTTCAGTACAAAACTAATTATATTGTTATAGCTCATAATAAAATTATAATCAATTTACTGAAGGTCTGAATAATTTTGTTTTGCACAAAATGGCTGTAAACACACTGTAATCAGTACATTTTACCTTATATAAGAATAATTATTTAATTGTTAACAGGTGTCCAAGAAATGGGAAATCCTTAAAAACAATGAATGCATTTTAATTTTATACAATTATTTATATGAGGTACTGCATGATATACATTCAGTTTATTTAAGTTAATGTAATTAAAATTTTTATTTTAATTGATAACTTAATCTGTCATTTTAAGACTAGCCTTTAGTAAAATCTTAACACAAAGATTATTTTTTTACATGACTGCCCAAAAAGGAGTGTATTGTATTTAGGCTGTACGTATGTAAGTTTGTTCCATCATAGCAGCTCAATGACTGCTGAACCAATTTAGATGTAAAACCATGCATTGGAATCCTTATTAAGTTACCAGGAGTTTCATAGGCTATATAAATATATATGTATACATATGTAGTAGTGGAGATTTTCCAGTTAAAGCACAAAGTTTAATGAATTGAATTAATGAACTGTGAGCCTCTATCTCTGTGTTAGCTGGCTTTGAAGTAAATGATTCAAATGAATAATATTACAAAAATAGCAGAATTAAATTTACATTAAATAAAATAAAATAATATTAAATAAATTTTAAAAAAATGTTTGTTTACTAATAATGGGCTTCTCTTGGGAACTGCATGTGAGGCTTGAGTGGTGAGATGATGCGAACACCTTGCGCAAGGCTAGAGCAATCACCACCAACTGGTAACAACAAATGAGATGTTCCTGGGGCGCAATTTTGGGAGGTATAATGGGGTGTTCTTATAATATCTCTGCAAACAATTGTCCGATTTTAAAAACTGAAATGGGGTATTTGTTAGTAGGTTGAAAGCTAACATTTGCATACATCAGGTACACTCTCGATCTAACAGATCACGGTTATTCAGAAATATTGTTAAATCTTTGCAACCAATCTTTCAATTTTCAAAATTCAAACGGGGTATTTGCTAGTATAATACAAGATCATGATGAAATGAAATCAGAACAAAAATAAACTGATATTCTCAGAAAACTCAAGTGGCCTGCGCTACACCAACACCAGCTAGAGCACGGCTAGCTCCCATGAACGGTCTTTGTAGTTTGATGGAAGTATGATTAGAGGTAATGCTGTCACCATAGGATTAAGGATTGAGCCCACTATTGTCGAATTTGATGCTTTAGGGAGACAGGGCAAATTAGAATGGCCTATGCTGCCACTAATATTGTGCTGGGCTGTAACGGTGCATAAACTACAAGGGACTACCCTAGATAATAGAGCTGTTGTAGATCTGAGCACTCGCATATTTGCCAAGGGCCAGGTCTAAATAACACTGAATTGCATGAAAGAACTTAGCCATTAGTTGTTTGCATCCCAGAAAATTGCTGTGTGATTCACACGATAAAAAGTCTCTCGAGGATCTCAATCACTTGAGAAATCTGTAAGTTAGATTGGTATATGCCAATTAAATAAATAAATAGAAATATTTACAAGTTTCCTCATTTGGCCTAGTACGTTAAATACATTATATCCATAAGTTTTCAAATAGTGAATTTTTCTCGATGATCAATAAAAAGTGTTAAATAATAAAAACAATTATAAAAATTAAAAAACACGACTGCTAACAAATAAATAGTAAATAAATAATTGAACTAAAAAAAGGACAATATAGAAATAAAAAAATAAAACAATATTTAATTGCAGTCAGGGGGGGGGGGTTTATGAATAGTAATTGTTCTATATTAAAGGGCTCTGAACAGTAATTATTCTATATTAAAGAGCCTTTCGACTGCATTTAAATATTTTCGTTGAAGGACAAAATTTTCTTATCGATGTAAGACCTGATGAGAACTTAATCATTAGACAACATAAATGACTGCTATTTCTACAACATGAAAAAACATTTAAACAAATTAAAACTGTCTGAAAGTTGATTGATTGGTCACCTATTATTTTATTTAATTAAATACTGCATAACAATGTCTAGTCATTACTTCCATATCTTGTTTTCTTTTTTTTTGGTTTGATTTATTGCTTATTTTTTTTAGTTCAATTTATTTATTTTTTGGCAGTCGTGTTTTTAATTTTTATAACTGTTTTTATTATTGTACATTATAATTTCATATAATACATGAAATCATTATTATGAATATTGTTCCCACATTTTGAAAATATGTAAAAAAGATGTAATGTCAGTCCACTCATAAAAATCAGTAAATTCTGATTTATTTTACTCTTCATACCATTAATTAAATTTATTATCTATCTACATGACAATACTTTTCTATGGGAATTAAACTACTTAGAATACTTGGATGGTTCTTTTACATCCTTTATAATGGCTAGCTATTCTATTTGTAATTTAAAACCTGCCACACCATTAATAAGGAGGCATAAAATAATTTTTAAAAGTTCTTCTAGAAGCATAAACATAATTTTAAGTATTTTGAAAGTGATATGTTTTATTATTACCAAATCTTATTATTTAATAAAATAATTAATTAAAATCAATTAATAAGAAAAGGCCTTCTATTTGTAAATGTAAACCTTATTTGCCAAGTGTTAATAGAATTGTTCATGATTTGAAATTAATATTGATAATTTATTGTTCATCAATAATTCATGAATCCATTAATTATATAATATACTTATATATATATTATATATATATATATATATATATATTAATTATATAATTACCATAATATGAATCCATTGGATTCATGTTATTGTGTAAGAAGTGGATAATAATAATTAGTATAAGGATACTGAAAATAAAAAATTGGCTGAAGATCAGTTATGTTATCCTGTCCTGTATTATGCTTTTAGAAAGCAGTACAATATTTAATTAATAAAAACAACATCCTAACATGTGTTAAAAATATAAACAATAATATTTATATTTAACAACAAAAGAGGGAAATGAGAGATGAAAGTAATTATAATTCATTATGAGTCTTTTTGAGCAGAATACATGTAAATAAAAATAAAAATAATTTTTAATGAAGATAAACATTAATGTAAGTAAATGTGCAAAAAAACTTATTTTACAGTTAATGGTAATGTATCTTCATTTAACGTGTTTGTTTTACTTTTTCTGGTTATTATTGCATGTCCAATCATGAATTGCTTGGTAGTATAAAATAAAAAGAATAAATCAAGGGAGTAACTACCCACACTCTAATTGAAAATAAAAAAATTTTTTGCTACCCTTAAAAAAAGAAGTTAAATAAAATCTCAACCATCCCCTTCATATTTCTGGATTTTCATTAGTTGAATGTTATGAATCGGGGGCCTGCTGAATTTATTTAAATTTAATTACTGTGATTGAAATTTACTATTTCAATGTAAGGAGTTAATGGAATAAAAGATGTGTGTTTGTGTATGTAAATATATCAATTCTACTGCATTATTATATTATTATTAGTCAAATTCATTTAATTTTTTATTTAACTAGCCAGAGATTTATCTTACCTGAAGTATGTTCCATTTAAAATCAATTATGAGGGAATTAAGACAAAAACAATGTAAAGTATAAATAGCATTATTATTACAAGTATAATTTCTTAAATAAATGTTGTCATTATGTTTCAACTTATTTAGATGTTACCACATGCGCGCGCCCGCACGCACGCGTGCACACACATCTGAGATTAATTTCTTAATATTGTCTATTTAAAGTTTCAACAGAATGATGACTATACCTATATCCTTGTAACTATAAAAGTTGCATAATAAGCTGAAGAGATAAGATTTAAGTGCCTCTGTTATCTTTAATTTCTAAATAACATTTAAAGTAGCTTTACCTCATGCAAACTTACTCACGCCCTTTTTGGGAGTTTTATTTGTAGAACACTGTATGACAAAATCTAATGAACTTTAATAGCTGATTTATACGTGCATTTCACCAAAAGATACAAGGTAAGTTATAATTAATTTTCTATTCTACTGTTTATAATATTGAAACAAATGGTACTTCATTTAATAAAATTCAGATAATCAATATATTGTTTTTTTTAAAAATAATACCTGGTTAATTATGTCTTGTCATAAAAATTTCCAGTAATCTATTCAAAAAGTTTATTTAAATTTTTTGAACTAGTTAGATACTAAGCTAGTTTAAAGATATTTATTAGAAATATTGACTATTATAAACAAAAACGTTTTTTTTAATAATTCAATCAAAAAAGAAATTTCACATGAAAATGTAGTAAGGATTGTTAATTATATATTTGTAATAGATGAAATGAAACAAAAAACTGATTATTGCTCAAGTACTCCTTCAAACTCCATCAGTTTTGAAAAACTGTTAAACACTTGTAACTAACCTAAACATAAAACATATATAACTTGAATCTACTCCAGGATGGGTGTGTTCCCAGACCAATTCATCCAGGTATACACTAAAAATTACCAACATTAAAATGTGCTAAATAGTGGCTAAATCCAAGAATTACAGATGTATATCATAAAAGACAGGTAAGTATAAGAAGTATACTTAGTGACAGTAAGAAATATGCATATACAAACCTAGAAGTACACAAATTAAACTAGTGTCTGCACTAAATACTATATTACTGCAAGAAACAGATTTGGAAGCACATTCATCTATAGATACAATTAAAATATATAAACACAATATATATTAGAATTGAATTTTCTCATACAAATTGTACAAAAATATAAAAAATAACATACAAATTTTACCCTCTAGGTGTTGGCATCATGAACTCAATACACTTAAACAATATAGAATTTATAAAAACCATAAATTTTAACAACATTGCTACTAATAACATAAAATGGATTTCCTTATCTCTTCAAGACAATATCTAGTTTCAAGACCTAACAGAAAATATGTAGTTTTTGGATTTTTTATTTCCTACCTAATTTTTCATAAAATGTTTTGAATTTTATAAACTGATAAAATCAAATTTGATTAAAGAATTATAACTGCAACTGCAGTATATTAGGTGTCATAACTAAAATGGTTATAGACTGACTACCTGACAAGAGATACGCTCAGTCCTGAAATTGACTTAGTCATTCTCAGAACAATAATCACCCATGCCAGGCTTACAAGAGAATGAGAATTAAAGTGGTTGAAACAAAACAGAGTTTGGTTGTTCAGCAAACACCATTACTTTTAGAGAGAGTAAATCGGTCTAGTTCCTCAGGTGTTTTACATTAGCCATAAAAAAGACTGGTACAAAAGTGTAATGCAACAAATTAATGTACCCCTTCTGTGAAGAAACAATACATATAATGCATTGTTTCTATTTATTAAGGGAAAACTACCTATTTTTTTTCTTTTAAATTTAAGTTTGTGAAAACATAAAAATTTTTCTGAAGAGTACTAGAAATGTGATTGTTCTAATGATTCTTCATTCTTTCTAGGTTATTATGATTCTGAAGTTGCTATATAACAAGTAAATAAATAAAAAAGCTGTATAAACATATACTTCTCTGAAGTTTTATAAAAAAAAATTCATTGTTTTTAAATCACAAGAAAACGGTAATACAGGTATCACATTCTAGAGTTATCTTATAAAGTATTCATTAGATTCTGTTAACATAGAATAACAACTTTTACTATTTATGTTATTCTTAGTGTGCTTTTAAGTACACATTAATAATGATTATAAATAAGAATCTCTTCAGGCATTATGTACCATAAAATATATATGTAGTTTTTAAGAATTACTTCCCTTATACAATGAATTAAAATAATTTGTTTACAATTATTTTTCACTTACTGCTTTCCCATTTTTTGTTATCTTCATTAGTAATTTCACAGAGATCTGTTTCTTTTTTATAAAAATTCTATTCTGAAGAAGAAGAGATCTTTGTGAAAATGTGGTGAACAAAAAAAAGAAAAGCAGTAAGTGAAAAAAATTAATTTTAACAAAATAATTATATTCTCCTGCTAGGATACAATTTGTTAAGCTATTTATTAACAGTGAATTAAAATTATCTATGTTTTTGTAAAAAATCTTTCTAGCTTTGCGTAATATGATTAATTCTCAGTAATTAAAGATGATTGGAACAAGCCTGATTTACTGAGAACACAAAGTATATTTAAAATTAAGATAAGAAATATATGAGATAACAAATAAACACAAGAGCAGAATTTTTAATAAACATTTAGGTCTAGACTGCTATAAAAGCAAACCAGCAGTCATGCCAACAGCCATGATTAGCAATGAACAAAAAGGTGAATGCTTGTAACAGACATTAGACATAAAATTATGTTCTTCAAAAATAATGCTATTTCAATTATTAAAGTAACTATGGTTTTGTAGTAATCTATTCATTAAAATAAAGTGACACTGTGTTTAATATAATATAAATCAAAGACAAGTATAACATAATGTTTTATTTCATTAAAAGAGAATTATTTTTGTTTTTATATGTTGTTCTCTAAACAATCCAGAAATATCCTAGAAACTGATTGATTTCATTAGCAACAAAACCAAATTATTTTGCTTTAAATATCTCAATTAGGCAGTCAACTTGTAATTAATAAATTAAATGCTTATTATGACTATGAATGTCGTTTAATGTATGAATGAATGGTTCACACGATATCCAGAAATCGGCATAAATCTTGTACACCTTTCTTAATTCAGGCACAGGCAGTTGGCTTCCTTCTTCATCTAATGAGTGTGTCTGTGGCTTGATACATCTATGTTTACATGGACATGATATGTTGTTAATTAGAATCCAACCATAAAATAGTGACCATGTACAGTTTCAAGGAACCATTACTGTTAAAATGTAACTGATTTGGCTGAACTATTTAAATATCACCTCCTGCATGGGAAGGTTGGTGCTTCAACTACAATATCATGGAGCTACTTAGAAGTCAGAATGAATTTTTAGAATATTAAAATGGATTGTCTGATTTATGTCCTATACTAACAAATGTGATTTGTATAGACTAATATCTATTAAATTTATAATTATAATATTTTCATGCATCTAAATAATGAATGAGCACCCTTTTGCAAAAAAAAAGAAATCCACTTCCACCAAACCAGTTATAAGATTTTCCTCTTACACAGCTTAACATTACTTCAATCTATAAGTAATTTATGAGCTGATATTATTTTCATTAATTACCAAACAAAAATAAAATCTAACCAACTTATTCAAAATTAAATAATAAATTTTATTTATTTTCTATTATAAAAACAATAATATTCTATTTATAGTTTTAAGTAATATAATTATTTCCAGAAATGTCTTTAAAATATCACTTTTTTATAATACCTTTTTTTAACTTTTATGATTTTTTTTGTAATTATTCTATAATATATTTCTTTGCACATTCTATTACATACAACTAATCTTTAGACTACTTTATTGTGTCTTAAATTTTTAATTATTATTTTTTCTTTCTTTGTCTTTGGAAAACTCGGAATGATTCCATTTTTTACCTCTGGAGCATAACTTGTTCCTAATATGATTCATGTAAATAATAATATTATGCAATGATATGAATGAAATATTTATTTACTTATCTAAATAAATAATTCTCATTTTATACAGTGTAATCTTTATTTCAATAGATAAATTTTTACAACAATATTTAATACTGGTGTTGTAATTGATTACAATTTTTATTAAACTGTGCTTGTAAAACAAAAATCAGAAATTCTACAAGGCTATATTTTTAAATTATATTGAACCTTATGCTTGTGATTAAATCACAAGCATTATCACACGCTTAATCATGTGTTAGAGTAGTATGTAAATAATTAAAAAAAAAATTATTTCCATCATTTTACTTTTGAACAGAACATCTTCACAACTACATAAAAATTCATTTGGCTTGTTCAATTCAATTAACTTGTGAAATATGTACATTATATATATATATATATATATATATATATATATATATATATGTTAGATTAATTTGCCAGTAATGATGAGCACTCAATTTACCAATCATAAAATTTGCTATGACTTAAGAATTTTAATGGACCACTACTTATTAGATTATTGGATGTAAGATGCTTCAGAACATTTCCTTCTTAAGTAAAGTGTCCGTTGATATGCTAGTTTATCTATTACATAAAAGATTTCTTACTGTTTAGTAGCATTAATGCAACTGTTTTAAATAAGAAAATGACTTATAATTATGTTTATAATTTTAATTATAAATGACTGTTGTGATTAAAATTAACCTCTTATGTCTTCACAATTGAAAATTATTTTTGAGTAGTTAAAAAAACAGCCAAGTATACATTTACAAATTATTAGTAATTTCTATTGCATCTGTGCTTAAATATGCTGTTTAAACTGATAAAACTATGTATTAAATGAACAAACATATACTTTACAGATTTTTTGACTGCTCAAAAACTTGCAACCATTGAAATGTCTCAAACATAGTGAGGAATTGCACAACACTTCTAAGAGATTTTCAAAAAATGGATTAGATATATGTATCATGATTTACTTCTTTATTTATTTTTTTACTTATTATGTTTTCAATAAGGTTTAAAATATTTAATTGTAATGATTAACTAAAAAGAGTTGTTGAAATATATATATATATATATATATATAGTTTTAAGGGGAAAGGGTTGTCTAAAAAAACTCTTAGAACTTATACATTTTTTTTTACATACAAATTAATTACTTTTTTTAAAAATTGCCTCATATTTTTAATAGCAACTCTAGATATCTATAAAGAGTGAAAATTTAGACTTTTTTTGGCCAGTTTCAATGTTGTACTCTGGATTTTTTTTAATGTAAATTTTTTTGTCTATAGTACTTTATTTTGTTATATATTAATTTGATACATTTTTAAAATTTAAATTTTTTGAAAAATTGAAAAAATATTCTGAAATTCAAATTCAGATAATTTTTTTTAAATTTGCCAAAAATTTTAGAAAAGTGTAAATACTGGTTACAGAACCACATAGAAAATATAATTTTTTTAAAAAATATCATTCAAATAGGACAAAAATTATTTACATCCTAAACACAAATATTTAAAAAATATTAAATTTACAGAAAACTTGTACTTATAATTTTCTTAGATTAATCATGTTAATATTAAAACTCTAGCTTCATATATTACACATTCTCTTTTTAGATTT
Source organism: Lycorma delicatula (assembly GCF_047948215.1). Taxonomy (NCBI): domain Eukaryota; kingdom Metazoa; phylum Arthropoda; class Insecta; order Hemiptera; family Fulgoridae; genus Lycorma; species Lycorma delicatula. The sequence continues at coordinate 43,751,234 of NC_134458.1, forward strand.
TCTATTTCTCTATCCTTATTCTTCTTTTCCATTCATGGTATTTCTCCATTTGTGTGCTAAATTTTCACTTTCTTGTGTAATCTCTTCTTCACATTCATTGCAGAAATTACCACTATATTCCCAAAATTAAACTCACCAACTGCAACTCCAGTTAATCTTCAAAAAAACTTTTGAATTTACCATGTTTCCTCCAAATTAAGAGGAATGAATTCTTTCATATTTTGTTAGTGAACCATAACATAAATAAATATTTTTCTGATTGTTGCATATTAATACATTGTATGTAAATTTCATCAGGAATGGGCAGAAATGCTACTTCACTTACAAAAAACGTAACTGCCTCATCATTTACCTGGATGGATCAAGGAAAACCATAGTAAACCCTTGATCAAAACACAATCATAAAATACACAATGAATAATAATATAAAAAATTAGTATGATTAAGTTCATCCTAATTATTTAAAATATAAACACATAAAATCATGATGAGGTAAATACATGATGAAGTAACTAGATATAACAAATAATTCACAGTTCGGAAGGCATTAATGAAAATTATTTGAGCTCATATTTATTTACACACTGAATGGATACAGAAAATGCAGTTTTTAAAATCTTTTAATTAGTATTATGCAAAAGTTTATCAACAAAGTAATATTGTTTTTGTAAAATCTTTTAATTGTAAAATTGGTGGGAAAAACTTTTTATATGGTTCGGCAATTTATTAAAAATCCCAACAGAAGCATAATACTGCTCTTTCTTGTAGCTGAAGTATTGTGTTGAGTTGTATAAAAACAATTCTGTTGTCTGGTTTGGTAGAGGTGGATATTGTTATCTTCAAAAGTAAGAATTCTTTTAAATAAAGATCATACATTCATAATTATAAGCACAATGAAAGGTTAATATTTTTAATTTTCAGTCAACATAATTCATACTTACGGGTACTTAATGATCTTACAGCTCATTTTTGTATTTTGAAAACTTGTTCTGACTTTTCGAGGGAGTCCAAGAGATGATATTATACTAAATGAATATATTTAAGCTTTATAAATATTTAATAATGATGATGAGATTAGCATTTTATTAAGACTCTTCAAAACAAAATAGTAACGTTTGATTTTGTTACAAAATCAATTTCATCATCAGAAGAGAATCTGTCATCTTAGAAAGACACTCAGAAATTTCACTTCATGGGCAAATACATGTTTTTAATAGACTTTTATCTATGCCTTTGATAAATACTAGCTGTATGCCTTACACAAACACGTTAAGCTTTTTGTTCAAAAAAGAATCAACCATTTGTGAGATATAATGAAAATGAAAACCATTTATTGAAAACAAACATTTTCATTAATGATAAACCAACATTAGATTTGAACATATGATTACAAAAGAAATATACCTTAGTTTCTACACAAATTATAATAAAAATAAATTTACTATTTAAATAAAAACACTTAAATTTATGAAAAATAACAAACAAATTACCAAAACAAAATTTTTTTATATAATTTGACAAAATTTATCTTTGCCTGTTTCCCATCAGTTGTTAAATATATAAATTATAACTTGATAATGCAGAATTATTTCTTAAATTATTATTAAAATTTTTACTTTATATATATAAAGTTTTCAAAGTTTAAAACACGAGAAAGCTTTGACTTACTTAAATTTAATATATATGCTATTGCATTTTGATTTAGCCAGTACATTAATAATGAAAAATATTCCGTGATTTTATAAAATGAACTTGACTCCTACTGAACTTCAACATTAAAATAACAGTTTTTTTATAACTTATACAATATTTGTAAGAATTAGTTACAGCTCAATAACCAGTTAAAATTAAAAAAATTCCTCAGATTATTCTCCTAGCAGATTAATAACTATAATTCAATTTTTATTGTGTATACTTCTGTTCAAGCAACTGCACCAATCATTATTCACTCGTATTTACATCTGGTAAGAAAACAAATCTATTGTCTAGACTAAAATTCTAGATGAAATACAATTTGACACTGTTGCTGTGGCTTAGGTCATGGTAACATAGATGAGGTTCATAGCTGTTCAGCAGATAACTCATACCTAATGTACAAGATAGCTCATTTCTAAATAATCTTGAATAGTGCTATGTACAAATTAAAAATAAATGTAATCATTTCAAAAGCTGTTTTGATCAATGTTAACCACAGGTTATTATACAAGCTTAAACAGTATTAACAAGATATACTATATTATGGGATATTAACCTAATTTCCTTACAACTTGGAAATATACACTCCCAGATAATGATTGATACCAGTTGTTGAACAAAAGTATTTTTGTTCAAAAAATGACTTTGAACAAAGTCATTTTTGTAAATAATCAATTGAATATTTAGATTTTGTATAATACAACTTCTCAGTTAATAGCATTATAATACTGCTAATTCATATTTGTAATATTATTTTACGAAATATTGTAATGTGTGCGAATATATGATAAGCAATATGTTATTTTTTTCGGTAAATCAAATATTTTAAGTTGAAGAGTTATGCTTATCACATTGTCAAGCAAAACTTTTTAAATTACATTTGTCAAATTTTTGTTTTTTTAATGAATTTTTGATAAAAATAAATATAATTACAATTTATTATTTAAATGGTTACAGGTTGGATCCCAAAACCGCTACAGAAAATGACGGAATACTTACGTTCTCCACTATTCCAACTGAAAGTTGGAGAATTGGTATGATACATCTTACTACAATTTATTAACAACAAATTGCATGTTACATATATATATATATATATATATATATATATATGTGCGTGTGTGTGTGTGTGTGTAATGCAATGCTCTAATAACAAATCAAAAATTTAATTTTCATTCAACCAGTTTTGAGATGGCTTGTTTCTTTTAATCCTTATATTAACTGTAACATTGTTTTAAAATATCTGACAGCTGAAATTAAAATCTACCAGTAATGTTTGACTAGTCAGCTGTTTGTTTTTTTCATTTATGGTCACTCACAAAAGCAATTGTAACAAAAGATTTCCTGCATTTTTTAATTAGGGGATATCCAAAGAATGTTGATTTTTCAGTGCCTACCAATCATTTCCATTTTTAAAACATTAATATTGTGATATTATTTTTTAAGAAAACTGTTATACACAAGGTCATTTACTCCTCTACTTTTGTTATTTGCCTCATAAGTGGTACTATTCCACTAATAAAAACTTATTTTTTTAAATTATAACTTATCCCTGGGTTTTAGTCATGAAATGAGAGAATAATATTTTTACTTATAAATAATTTTATTTTAGAGAGGTTTACAGGTTTTTTTTTTTTGGTAATTTACTTGATTTTTTAAAATCAGGTTCCCTACATACCTATAGATGCATGTAAGGTGTTTTCTTGTAAATGTATGTATATGTCCTATGCACACATATATTCACATAAATACTAAGGTATTCACAAATGGTCTAAATGATTCTGAACATTAAAAAAAATACTTCTCTTTATTTAGATTCTTCTTAAGTGTTATGAACAAGCTTTTACATTTCCGTTGATCATTTCCATACATTCCAGGGGTAATGACTGTAGACAGAACTTCCATTGAGTGGTCTATGAAAATTAATCTCACTAACTTAAATCTTTTAACATATAAAAACTAGAAAAACCAATAGTAAAAAGTTTTTTTATGATATTAAACATCTGCTCAAAAACTTCATGAAGTAATATATTTTTTTTAGCACTACTCTATGTAACATTATGTGTGCAACAACTACTAATTATCATGGAATTGTAAAAATCTAAAAATTCTGCATAGATTTGTAAAAATTAATATAAGAATAATTGTTATCACTAGTTCTCATTATAATTTATTTTTTCCTACTTCTTATGACCGAATTCTATAATCTCTTTTCAACCATGTCTGTTATATGTCTCACTAAATTTTTCTGATTTATCAAGTGCATATTGCCAGAGTTTATAAGAACAAATTTTAACTGTTAAATGACATATTCTTCATGCCACACAGGTTTTTGCTTCTATCTAAATTAATTCATCTGACTGAGCTTACAGCCATAATAATAACTAAATTACATAATATTAACTAAACTTCAGCTTTTTTGGGATATTTAGTTTAATCACTAATGTATCAAATACTCTTAATTTATGGTAATTTTAATTAAAATTTAAGATTACTTTGAAAGATTTGAATAAACCAAATGAAAACCCAACACAGGCACTGTTAAATTTCAACCCTACATATACATATATATATATTCATATGTATATATCAGATAGAATATAACTGTGTTCATATAGAAAAATTATCACATGCATGCTGCAGAAGTTTCTTTACTGACACTCCATAAACACTTCGACTACACTTGGCAGTTACCCAATTATTTAATGCAACAAAATCACATTTAAAAACTAGTATATACCCAGTTAAAGTGGTTCTTTGATGACATCCTCATTTGGCATATTCATCAGAATCAAAATTACTTTATGAATGAAAAAACTGTATATAGAAGAGTGTAAATAGTAATCGTTAATCGTAAAGAATCTACTTTAATCTTTTTTTCATTACAAAATACTTTATCTACTCGTGTAAAATAATAAATACCAAACCTATTTAATAGTTGGTAATGATATTTCATTGACAAATAACAAGAATAACGATTGTACAAGTAAATTAAAAAAATTAAAACTAAGTGTATTCAGAAAACTCATTTCATAATTACTGATTTATCAATACTGAGAACATTTTACTCAAAAATTTCATATGCAAAATCTAATAAAAGTATTAATAAAAAATTGCATGCTACCTGTGTTATACAAAAGACTGTCACTCAGTTTGATAAATAGAATTCAACCCTAAAATGTAAAAATAGCTCTAAATCTATTCATTATTTATGATGTTCATATGTTTTCAGTAGAACAACACTCTAGGGACTTTTTTAAATTCTATTTATCAAAACAAGTGAATCCACGCAGAAAATAGTGATTTGTATGTTAGTCATGAAGAGCCAGTTGATGGCTTTTTCTTGTATATTGTCCATCATGTAAACACCTAAAATGTTAACTTGATTACTCCTTGATTTTCAATAAAGTGAAAGCTACATGTTGTAAATGTATTTTCTGTGTACTTATTACTGGGAATATAATGCATTCACTGATTTATAATGGAAAGGGGTAAATTAATTTGTCATTTTACACTACCTATTCTGATCTTTTATGATTCATGTAAAGCTCAAAGCACAAGTGTAGTAGTCACAGTTGCTTTCTCATAAAATAGTAATGCTAATTTAATAGCCAGTCCCTGCAATGAAAAGAGTAAAGTATAACTTGTAGAAGAGAATATTATGCAGTTTATAGATCTTTCCATCTGATATGCAACACTACATTCAGCTCAGAGAATAAGCGAATGATAAGTGTCTTCATTTCTAACTTTCCCTATTAAGCCTGAACTTGTTACTGGTACTGAACTACTGAGTTACTGGTGTTTCATGTTAGATCAGCATTTTGTTATAGCACCTAACATACATATATATCCTTATTATGCTGAAGGAAATTAAATTCACTATATATAAAAATAAATAAGTTTTGTTTAATAAAATAATGTGCCAAAACGGTTTAGTTGTAGCCTAATGCAATACTTACAGATTTTCTGTTCTGATCGTGTTTATCTTATAAAATATATATATATATATATAAGCTTTATTAAGAATTATATATCTTTACTAAGAAACAGCATTAAATTTGAAGTCCAATAATAAAAATCATACTGTGAACCATCTTGTATAGTATAGGCTGTTGTTTGTTAATTCATGTTTACAAATCAAATACAATGGATCCCACACACATTGTATCTGACTCAAAAGCTTCACAATTCGAGGCTGTACATTTTTAAAAAAAGATAGTGAGAAAGCTTTTTTTTATACTTTATTTTTTGAAACAAGCAAGATTGGGTGCAAAATTATGATTTACATATCATAAAGGAATATCCCACTATTACCTTTGATAATGTACCAAGTACATTCTCTCAATTCATTTAAACTCTTTACAAAAATTTTTTTTTTTTCACGTAATGTAGAATAAAAGAAAATCCCAGTAAAATCTTTAATAAAAATAAATTAAAGAAATTCCATGATTATTTTCTAGTAAACATATTAATACTTAATCTATTTTTGGCTTTCTATAATTAAAATCTGATTTCAGATTGATTACATTATGTAAAAAAAAATGCATGCATATTAGTCATCATCACATATCTCAAAAAAAACTTATGAATAAACCAAAGGTAAAAAAATATTATGCACACAAATTCAGTAACATACTTGATGCAGTCTCAACATCTGAACTTTTACAAAACCCATTTATATTTATATTTCTAGTTATATGAACTATAAGTAACAAATAATTTTCATAGTTGTGGAAGAAATGATTCTGGTGTGTTCTGTGTAACTGAGCGCTCAATAATAATGTTCTGTGTAATACTACTGCTCGATAATATTACTAAGATGGATTGTTAGTAAAAATTTGAGTAATTTTCCTTTTTTATACAGATATGAGAAAAATGCATACAAGCATGTGCAGACACACACACACACACACACATGCACATGCACACACAGGCACAAATATTTTTTTAATTTGTTGAAACTATTTAGTTTAGGTTCAGTCAAAAGTTAAACTTTTCTTAGTTCAACAACTAATCTAACCTTTTGGTGAGGGAAAAGAAACCTTTGATAGAGTAAAAAATTTTTAAATTAAAAACTATTTTTATCTTTTTATAAAAATGTTTACATTATCACAGGGTACTACTCCCAAGCAATAATTTCTCATGAGATTTGGGCCTACTTAAGATGGCTTACATTCAAATAATATCTTTCTGTGGATTTCCCAAACTTAATTGTTTTATTTTTTATTTTTTTGTATTATAGTTATGAGTATCTTTTGTTTTAAAATCTATCTGCCTACAACTGATTATTGTTTTATACATAAATAAATAATTCCTTCATTATACAGTAAGTAAATTATGTTTTATTTGTAAATAATCAAAAAATACACAAAATATCAGATATACTGAAGTAGGTCAGTAGTTAGTGTTCTTAATACTATATTGTGAATGTAACAAGCAAACAAAGATTTAATTCTGATTTAAATCAAATTTAAAGATATTAATAACAGTTGAAGAAATTTTAATTAAGACCTCTAAATTCCAATTCTCAAAATTATAATGAATACGAGTGAGAGCATAATATAAGCAAAAAATGTTAGAGTAATTTACATGGAAATTTCAGTATTTAATGGACCATGTAAACGGCCCAATTAATTTTTAGTCACATAAATGTAATGTATTATCCTCGATTAGTTTGAATGATATTAGTAGAGTTTTGTGGAAAAAGCACTTTCAAAGGTATGACAACAGCCCTTTACCAGGAAAAAAAAATTATGACAGTATTTGCAGACTCCATTTTCGATCTCTATAATAGGCTCTTAAAGACCATGAAATTAAGCATTCTGACTCTTATCAAATTCAGCAAACTTTCGAAAATAATAATTAATTAAAATTATTTATTAACCAGATCAGATTGGTTGTTTTTTTATCTGATTAGAGTACACTTCGTGAGAACCTAACATACTTTCAAAAGTATTTCCTACTAGTTTACTACAAAAAAAATCGTATATGCCTGTTTGTAAAATACACTAAGGTTTTATCCATTATAACGTAGTTTCAGTAACAAAAACTGTTTTCTGTCATTTGCTTCAGAAATATCTATTGACTATAGTAATAATTGTTTAAATTTCATTAAAGAAAACACCGATGACGTAAAAAAACATTACACGAGCCAATACGTTGAGGCAACAGTATAAAACTGCCAAAATACGAATGAAACACACTGTGGAATGTCGTGATTATTTGCTTGTTTATCGATTGCTATTTTTTAAATCAACTTCATTAAAAAATTAATTAAAAATATATTTTATATATTTAAAAAAATAGAATTAATTTATTTTCCTTTTTTAAATTTATAAACATTCTACAATTTTTACGCGGAATAATTAAAAAAAATATTTTCTTATATGAAAACGGAAAAAATAAATTAAAATACGAGAAAAACAACGGCGAAAAATAAAGTACCATAGAAATAGTCTCTTGACTAAAACGTTTTGAGTCATACTATATAAATATAATCTATAGTATTTTCTTTTCGACTGGGGAGAGGCAACTGCCTCTCTTTCTACGCAAATTTCTCCGGAAAGAGAATGCATTACCCCTTCCATCAAACTAGGGCCCCATCAGGCGTTTTCATGCTAAACCGAAAGGTACTGGCACCGAAAGTCCTTCAAAGGACGGACTGAAGTGGAATTGTGCCGGAAGAAGGATGCAAAAAGTTTGCAATTCTCCCTAGAATAATCCAAGTAAACTTTTTCAAAAATCCATGTTCTAAAAGCATCGGAACGCAATACTAAATTCCTTCCACTTAAAAACCAATAAGTTTAATATACAATTGCCTTAAAAAAAAAAAAATTAACTACCCGCCGACTAAACAGAAATAAGAAATATCCAGTAGTAACGGAAAGATGTCTAGGTTTTGCAATAAGTAGGATAAAACACCCCCCCCCCCCGCCACACCACACCACATACACCTGAATACCGTTCCGTTCCGTTTACATTTTGGCAAACTGTACTGAGGTTCAAAAGACTGAGTCATTGTAATTAAGTAAGCAGACTTTAAACCTCTTCTACCGTGTAACTTTAAGATTCAACAATGTTTTACGCGGTTGTAAGCGACTAGATCATAAAATAACATAGTTCAAAAACTGTCCCTATCCAAATTTTTTGGTTCTTAATTCAATCTTCATGTATGACATAATATGCGCTTTTGGAAGTAAACGGATTAATATTTTTTACATTTACAAAACAATTCATGCTTCATAAATGAAAAGTACTACTTACAAAAATAATAATATAAAATTTGATTTCAGATCCTTTCTTTGATATCTGCGATACTTTTCTTTACAATTTATCCAACGGATAAAGTACTTTTAACAAATATCGTTCACTTAACGGTTTTTGGCTACATATTACTAAATATTTTGGTAATCTTCAGCGTTGTAATTCAAGAACCGCTCTCAAGATCTTTGGTAAGTAATTTATTCTTGAAAAAAACTTTAATTTTTTAAAATTTAAATTATTTAATCGTTTTGAATTAATATAAATAATTAATTTTTTTGGAAATTATTACGCCAAAAATACATTTTTATTATTCGAATAGCGTATCAGCATTCCCTTTCGCCTCATCGGATGTGCATAAATTTACCTGCAGCAGAGTCTAAAATAATTCTTCCTTAATATTTGCCGATTTATTCTTCTAATAGACGCTTGAAAGTAATTACATTAGACTTAGAATAAGGGTGGTTTTCTTAATATCAAGTAAAAGAAGTAACAGTTCATCAGTTTTCAACTCTGTAAAATAATTACTTTGCAAAATATTTTTAATCAAATTTTGTCATACCTATCTATTTTGGGTTGTAATTTCCTTATAAAAATGTTAAATTTATGCGTTACAAGGAAACGAATCAAGTTTACCTGGAAATATTAATTTTATTACACTCTCGTCACAGCGGAAATTGAATATTGGACTTTTACACCCTAGTCAGTTAACCTTTATACAATATCAGTAAGCCTATTGATGAGTGGGGATTGTCTCTCCTTCATTTCTTCTTTTTTTACATATTAATAAATACATAAATTATTTATTCATTTGTTCAACTTATATTTAAAAAAAAGCCAAGAACCGTTAAAAAAATAAAAAATTAGAACTACAGTAGATGGTATTTCGATTGTTCAACAGTCATCATTAGTAAATTTAAAAGATAACTATGGGTATAAATGAAAAAAGCAAAATAGAAAAAATAAGTGGAATAAAACAAAATTATTGAAGTTTTCGAAATAATTAAAAAAATCTGTATTTATGATTAAAAAAATATATTTTTTTACAAGTACGTTAAAGCAGCAGAATATGTTTATCGTGACAAACCACACTGTCTTTTGTGAATTACAAAAATCGTCAATATTTTGTAGTGTGGTACAATTTCCGGAATGTTTCACAGTAGGATTGAACAATAATCGTTAATCCTGGTGATATGAAAACTACGAACAGGATATCAAACTGACTCAAAAAGACCTTAATCATTGATTAGCACGGTAACATATTGTCTTTACACACAGCGGTTTTTTATAATGCCACTGAGTATTGTTTCATTAATAATTTAATTGAGAAGTTCGTCATCTTTTCCTGTATAACGCATTGATATTTTCAACTCGGGCCCCGTCCGATATTTTTTATGGTTTTTCGTTAATGTATACGTGCTACCCGACGTGTTCCAATCTTGTCGTTCTATTATACGATTTTACTGAGAACAGTAAAATTAGAATGCATATCCGAGATAATAACTCCACTACTTTTCAATATCATCGAGATCTTCAAGTCGTTGGGATGATGAGTTTATATTAAATTTAAAAAATTCGCATGTCAATTAAAAAATGGCAAGCGATTATCCATACTTCACAATCATTAATTTTCCACTAATACAGTTTATTATCTAACTCTGGATGTTCGCCAAGCTCAGATGCTAGCAGGACTCCATGCGCGAGGTTCAGAGCAACCCCTGGCAGCTCCCAGTATCATGTTACTGGCCAGGCCTTATGCAAGTTTTGTGCAGTGTTCGATGCAGATTTGGTGGTCGAAACCATACTTTAACACCTGTGGCGACATACCAGGAGTTCCTGGATTCTCTGTTTCCAGATGCTCCGGAGGGTGAAACAGAAGTTGGCGTTCGGGCAGGTAATACACCCTTTCTTGGCGTACGGACTGTGGATCCCGTATATACCGACCGGGTGGTCTCTCGAATGGCACTGAGAAAGGCACCCGGGATTGATCAACTTGACCCGGATATTATATACCATCTGCTGCCTGTCATAAGAGAGCCACCTGGCAGACTGTTCTCGGGGTGCTTAAGCTGGTGTGTCTTTCCAACTTGTTGGAAGATTGCCTTGGTGAGGGTGCTCTTAAAACCTGAAAAGGATCCAAGTGAGATCGACGTTATTGGCCCATCAGCCTCTTCCCGGGTTTCAGTAAGCTGCTGCGAAGGCTGGTTGTGGAACGGCTCCAGGAAAGCACTGAGATGAACTGTTTTCTAAATTGAGGCCAATATGGCTTCATGAAAAGGGTTGGAACCGAGGATTGCAACTTAAATGCTCTTGCCGAGGTGGAAAGCGCCAACTGTAAGTATATTTTGGCTATTTTTATTGACATAGAGAGGTAGCATTTCCTTCCTTATGTTGGAGTTCTGTCCTCTATAAGTTGGAACGCCACAATATTCCAGAAACCCTACAGGCTTCTGCATGGCTATTTGTCTAACCGCACGGCTCTGTTTAAATTTGCGCGCCTAGTTGTGGAAACGTCCGTGATCAGGGGAAGCCCGCAGGGTTCCGTTCTCGGTCCTCTGCTGTGGAACTTGGTTTTGACGGATTTCTGGGATTGATATTTCCAGAAGCGGTCACGGCTCAGGCTTTCGCTGATGACTGCCTCCTTTTAATTCGTGGCAATTCACGAACGCAGCTGGAAGAAAGAGCGCAAGCAGACTTGTCAGCTGCAGAGGGCTGGATGGACAATCAAAATTTAAAGATTTTTGTGTCCAAGACGAAGTATATCCTTCTGAAAGGCGCAGGCAAATTATCTAAATTAATTATAAAGGCTGTGTAATCAGCCGTGTAAGAGTTCATAAGTACCTAGGTGTTTTGTTTGATGAAAAGTTGCTGTTTAGCTACCTTGTCAAACAAATAGCGACGGACGCCGTCTCTGTGATGCACAAACTTAGGAGAATTGCTCAAAAAGTCGGCCGGTCAATTGTACATGGTGTACCCTGGTGTCTTCAAAAGTATGACCACTTACGCGGCGCCCGTGTGGGTACATAGGTTGGACAGGAATAGAGCACTGATTCTATATTTAAAGAGTCCCCAGCACAGAGCCTTCATTATCTGCACTGGTGTCTTAAAAACAACCTCCTACGATGCTACTACCGTATTGGGAAAGGCTCTCCCAATTGATGTAGTGGTGAAAATTCGGGCAACAATGTCGAGATTGCGAAGAGGTCGGGAGGCCGAGGTATTTAGGATGCGGTTACGTGCCGGGCCAGTACGGAGCTGAACGGTGATCACAATGCACCGGATCTAAATTTCGAACAGTTGCCAATCTCCCGTCTGCGGAAGAGGCTTCAGAGCTTCGCGATGGAAGCATGGCACCGGGAATAGAAGACCATGACTAAGGGACGATCTTTGTATAAATTTATACAGGATCTGGGGTGATGGTACGCCTCAATTTCATTTTTAAGGGCAACGGAAGTCCACGTGCTCACCAACCACGTTAACTTGAGACAATATCTGTTCAGGTTCCGCCTGGCAGCTGATGAGCTGTGCGTCTGCGAGGAGGTCCAGTCAAATGAACATATGATGTTTGACTGTCCCGCTCTTTGGGGGGGGGGGCAGAAATCGGGTTACCCTGAAACTTAGAGGTCAAGGGGAAAATTAGCCGCTCACAAACGGCGAGTCAATATGGTGTGAGCCGCATTCTCGGTCGTGTGGGTGTTCCTTGATGCGGTTGCGTTGTTCAACCGGCATCAGTAGTTTATTAAGGGAAAAGACTCCTTTTGAGCTGTTGTAGGAGGCTACCTTCGAGGAACGGTCAGCCATCGCCCAATAGCTCCAAGCTCTAAATGGTGGACAGGTACTTGCTGGCATTCAGCGACCTAGGCGTGACAGTGAATTGTTGTCCTTAGATTTAAGGTGACGAGATAAATTTTATATTTATGATAGTCATATATTATAGCATCGACGGGATGCGCCTACCCAATTTGGTTTTTCCCCTCTCCTCTGCTTGGAACGGATTTGCATCTACGCTTAGCTCGGCCCAAACATAGTGTCTCTAGACTCTAACGAGCCTCCCGCCGGCCGGCTGTATGTCCGGTAAGGCAGGTCGGCTCGGATCTGTTGAGGAATTCGTCTTGTGCCTTGCTTCTAACAGACCAGAGAGGGGTAATCCGGACCCGACTACGTCGTTCCCAGGCCCTACTCAGTCACCGGGTCACCAACCGGTTTTCTTATATTAATTCCCGGAACCAGTTATCACTATCGAGCTCCTTCGTTTCCAAAATTTTTGTTATCGTATTTTCGATCCGTTTCCATTCTTGTGTTTCTCTTAACATAATAATTACGACTGTATCCGGAGTGATGTTCGTCCATTGCTCCCTTTCTTTGATGTCTGACCATCTCTCACAGGTGAATAAAGTATGTTCCGATGAAACGATATATCGGTAATATATACAATTGTTAAATTTTCTTCTTTTAAACCTTTGTAGATATTCTCCGAATCTCCCATGGCCAGAGAGTAACTAGGAGATGTAATACTCCACTTTCCCTTGTCCCCTCTCCAACCATAGGGGCCGTCTGGGATCAACCTTTATGTCAAATTGCTCGTTTGGGGGTGTCCCACATAGCCTGCCATTCTTGCATTAGCATGTCTGTTGCATCTTGCCGATTCATTCCTTCATAGATGCGTAAGCGTTTCCTTGCCTGAAGTTGGATCGGCGGTACCCTCGCGAGGACTCCCGCCTCTATAGTAGACACCGTTCTATACGCGTATGTGATCTTAAGATTCATCCTTCGTTGCAGCGCATTCAGATTTTTCTTGTTCTGCTGAATATCGAAAGCCAGTGCCACACTGGTGTGGCATATAACATTATGGAAGTCGCGGCGGCCATAATCAATTTTCATTTGAATTCTTTCGGGCCCCATCAGCCTGCTAAGAGTATTTATTGCTTTTTCAGCCTTCGTCGTAATCTCTTCCATATGCTTGCTATATTTCCCCGACTGCTGTAACCCCATCCCAAGATATTTCACATGCGAGGTCATCTCAACAATATTTTTATTTATTATTTTTTTTCCTTCTCTCCCCAACCGGATATCCAGTTAAGTATACTCAGTTGGGGAGAGTGTCCATATACTCTAAGGAGGCGTTCCCCGCCCACCGGTTGTGCGCCCGGCACGGCAGGTTAGCCTCCCCGGTCTCGGATCTTTTTTTATTTTTCTTTTCAGTGCCTGCCTCTAATTCCCCATTTCGAAGGCGAGGTCCGGCTATGCCGTCCCACACCCCCTCTACGGGGAACCGGGACTCGGTCATGATGCCTGCCTCTAACCGACGATCCCGGCCCCAGAGTCTCCGAAGAGCCCCAGTACCAACACCGCCGGCCGGGACTCGGTCTTTTCTTTTCCCTTCCCCGCTCACAGTTTCCCCAGGAGTTCCATCCCCATCATTGGAACCCGCACACCTCAGCATACGGGCCCTCCGAGGATGGACTGTCCTCCCTACCCTACACAGTGCCTTAAGTCTTTGACGCCTCGCGTCTTCCTCTTTCGTACGGAGAACCACTGCAGCGAAGTTAGCGAACCAATCCCAGTTATTATTGTTGCTAGTTAGCCAACTCACTAGATTTTCCACATTTAAGTTGTTTATTATTATTTCTTGTCTTAAATTCTCCCATCTCCGGCACGTGAAAACCGTGTGTTCTACGGTATCTACCTCTTGGCAGTAGATACATTGAGGGCTTGTACACTTACCAAATCTGTATAGATACTGGCCAAAGGACCCGTGACCGGTCATTGTCTGCATCATGTAAAAATTCATGTTGCCTTTTTCTTTGTTTAGCCAGTCATCTAAATTAGGTATCAATTGTCTAGTCCATGCCCCAATCTGCAATCCAGCCCATTCATTCTGCCATTCACTCACAATGATGTTTTCCACCTCACTATTTAGCATTCCTGCTGTTCTCAATCTTCGCTTTTTTATTAATAATTCTATGGGTGGCACCTCCGCCAGAACACACAACGCATCATACGAAATTGTACGAAATCCTGCTACTGTTCTTATTAATGTTAGACGGTGTATGCTCCTCAGTTTTCGCATGTTCCTCTGTACATTTATTGCCTCTCCCCAAATTGGGGCAGCATACAGCATCGATGACATTACCGCTGAGGTTATCAACCTCCTGACCGACGTTTTGGTTGCATTATTGTTATTAAACAATCCCCTCAGTGCTCTGGTGGTGGGAGCGATCCTTTTGCATATCATTTCTACATGTGCACTAAACCTGAGGTTCCTGTCCAACACAACCCCCAAATATTTCGCATTATTAACTTATTGTATGCTCTCCCCTCTTATTTCCACGTTTACATTCCTAATTCTTCTCCGGCCCGAGAACAGAATGCATTGGGATTTTGCCGTTGCTATCTGCAGTTGATTGTCCCTTAGCCATTCATCAATCTGGATCAAGGCTCTATTGGCTTTGTTCTCTAAATTGTTTATATCCCTGTCTTCTACCAGGATTGCTACGTCGTCTGCATACCTGACGATAGTCACACCCTCAGGATAGTGTAACCTGAATACTTGGTCGTAAAAAATGTTCCAAAGCAGTTCCGACACCAACAGTGCCAGGTGGTCCGCGTACGCAATTGGAGCCACTCCCAGTGGATATCGTAAATTCAAAATGCCGTCGAACGAAATGTTCTAGAGGAGCGGGCTTAATACTATGCCCTGGGGCATGCCCCCCGCATCTGGAACCTACATTCTCCGTCTTCAACCTCAACCATCAGTTCTCTTGCGCAGAAATAATCGCAAATAACCGCCCGCAAGTAGACGTTGACATTTCTCTTCTTCAATTCGTCAGCCACCACCGCCCATGGAAGACTATTGAACGCATTGCAGATATCCAGGACCATTAATGGAATCTTTCTGGTCCTTCAGGTGCCCGCTCTGCACTCATCCGCCCATGACACAACTCATCTTAAGGTATCTACGGTAGACTTTTTTTTTAAATCCATGTTTTGACCGAGATAGCCTCCGGTTGGTTCAATCTCCTCCTTATTGGATCCGTCAATAATCTCTCGAACAGTCTGCCAATCGCTGGTAGAAGACAAATCGGTCAATATGATACTGCCATGTTATTCGCATTTCATTTACGAATTAACACCACTCTACCGAACTTCTAAGATGTGGGAAAGGTTCCCCTCTCCAGAGCCTCATTCAGTACCACTAAGACCGTCAACGGTAATTTTTTGATCAGCTCTTTTAATAATATACCTGGTACCCCGTCTGGGCCTGGGCTCTTTTTTCGGTTGATGTGGGTGATTGCCCATTGCAATTTATCCATGGAGAATCTTCTCTTGTCAAAATCTGGTTTAACCACTCGGTCGTCTTCTTCAGTAATAAAAAGCTTTGTAATCGCTTGTTCGATCTGGTCCCAAATAAGCGTTCCCTCACATCATCCTCTAATTCCACAACCAGTCTCTTCCATGCGGCTGTCTTAGCTCTTTGACAGCAGCGCAGAATTCTTTTCGAGAATTTTTAAAAGTTACTTCTGTTCGTTCGAGCTCATTGAGTCTGTTCCTTCCGGCTCTTTGTAGTCTTCTACGGGCCGTCCACATCGAAACCCTCAACTCAGCAATTTCTGACGTTGACCAATAAATATTTATTTGTAAACGGCCCAGTGGCGGTCGAATCCTATCACACTCTTCGATCATAGTGTTTAGAAACATATCCGGATTTCTATCTATGCATGTTATTGTTTTCCTTTCTACCGCTTGGACAAAAGATCGTGTTTGTATTTTCGTAGGTTGCCATCTCCGTCTCTCTCTTTGTACAATCGGCTGGCCCGGATTGACCTCGAAGAAGATCCCTAGATGATCACTTGTCAACTCCTCTTGTAACACGCACAATGAGGTGACCTTACTGATACTCTCTTCCGAAACAGCAGTTATATCAATCACAGAGCCTCTACCACGATCTACGAAAATACAGACCCTTAGCGTGTTGATAACTTCCATATTGATTGAGCCTATTATTGCCGCCAACTCGTAGCCGAGGGTAGGTGTTTGTATGTTGTCAAAAATTTTTTTGGGGAGTTATTTTGGGTTACGGGTCGGATAGGTAAGGAATGGCGTGAAACGCCTAGAAACGGAAGGATTTGGCCGGGCGAGAATTTTTGGGGGGTATTTTGTTTTTTTTTGGGTTGGGGGTTAGGAAATAGCGGAGGCCCGGATCGGTGGAGATCCGGTGGGTTTTGGTCTGGGACGAACAGGGAGTCAGAAAAAAGAGAAAAAGTGAACCCCCTTATAATTGCCTCTGTAAGGACTTCGAATATTTTTCGCCTCGAAGACGAAAAATTTTCAGTCCTTGTTTACTTCAATTGCGTAACGTAATACTCTTGCACAGTCTTTTATTTTTAACTTAGAATAATTGTAACTAAATTATTTGGTTAAATACGTCCAACTTCTATGTTGCAGCATAGGAAAAACAGAAAAATCTAAATATCTAATCAGTCCGTCGTCCAAATCTCACCAAATTTTGTGTCCATATCCATCAATCTTCCACCAACAAAATCCAATCCACTAATCCAAGAAAATCACCAAAAAACCAATCACAAATACCGAAAAACCGCAGAACAAAAACTAGACGTGTCTTACCAATAATGCAATCCCAGCTCGATACCCAATTTAGTTTAATATATGATAAGTGAACGGCTGGACACAATACTAAGGGTATATTTACCTAGCTTATTCCGTTCACGATATTAGGTTAGCTCTAGGAACTAAATAGGATATTTTTCGCTTAAACTGTTTGAGGCACAGCAGCCCTTCGTGGCACGGACATTCGGTCTTACGCTTTAGTGCGACCGAATGAGGTGGTGGTGGGAGAAAGCCAGTAAATCAACTAACTCAGGATTTTAGGTTTTATTGATGAAAATATACTTATTTTTTCATACATCAAATTACTGAAATAAAAGCTCTACAGTATTTTCTTAAATATAAGAATAAAATAGTACGGCTTTTATTTCAAGAATCGTTAAGAATTCCCAGTAGAACATTAGAAATCTTCACAAAAAGCTTAGCGTTTAAGATAAACAACCGTATGTTTGGCTTTACCCGGATCGACCTTCGTCCTCTAAAATGATTGATGTAGCTTTTTAGCGAATTTCTAAAAATATTTTTTGGAATCGCTACTGCCACAGGTTATTTTTATATAAGATTTTTTCGTCCGCTCTACCGGACGCAAATCTTAACCGATTTTGACGAAACTTGGTGGTTTATTGACGAAATTGATTTTCAAGGGAATCGGTTTACAGAAACCGGATGTAGAGCCAAAAAAGATCGAATTTTCGTTTTAGTAGGAACTTTATCGTTATCTGTTACTACTGAATTAAATCATGCTCTTACACTAATGCTTTCATGAAAACTACAGCTCCATTTGATATAAGTATACATCAAATATTAAGCTAACTATTTTAAAGTTTATTGTATAATAAACATTATTTTTAAAATGACAAAAACAATACAGACAAAAAACGAAAAATAATTAGCTTAATATTTGAAATAAAAAAGTAGTAAAAAATATTTTAGAAAAAACTTTGAAAAAATTTACTTTTAATAAAACTGTTTGTGATGCGATCACGGATAACGCAGATGACAAAAAAATCTGTACTTTAGTTTTGCAATAATCCAAAATGCGATCTGGTATGAAGGTAAGGAGCCGGTGTCAAAAAAAAAGTTTTCGAGGTTTAATCGTTTTGAACACACGATAGTAAAACACAAACATAACACAAACACAGAAAAAAAAACACCGAAAGCAATATTATTTCCAAAAATCATTACGGCAATGTAAAATCCTTTCTTTTTTAATTAAAACCGGAAATTCTCTCTTCTGACTAACTGCGACAGAGTTCTTTTTAATGAGATCAGGTTCAAAACTTCATAAATATCGGATACGCCATTTGTGCGTAAATACTAGGGGGATTAAAGAAAGACTTAACAGCAAAGCGGTTAAAAAAGAATCTTTTATATACGTACAGTTAGCCTGTTGCAATTGCGCATGCGAACTCTTCTTAAATGTATACCGGATCTCAAACGCCTTGTATGGATATATTTTAACATAACGGTTCGCTAAAATAAATAAATATAATGATTTATAAATAAATTGTTAATATATGAAGTACTAAATAAACGAAGTGAAATAAACGCTAAAGACAAAGAACGTGGCTGTATTTTTAAATTTATTAATACAACAAAAGTGTTAGTAAAATAATGTAGAAATTGTAATGATAATTGGTGGCAACGGACGGACGCCTACACAATATAAATGGAAGAGACCAAGTGGGGTAAATAGAGTAGTAGGGGAACCATTACGCCCTACATATTGTCGATATAGCCCTCTCAAATATTAACGGTAGCTGAAAAATTTTGAATTATCAAATTATTATTTAGACAAAATACATCTAAATCTCAGATTTTTGTTGAAATACTGTATTATTATTTTATTAGTTATACAAAAAAAAAAAAAATATTTAAAAAAAAAAATATTTAAAAAAAAATCTTTTTGACCAAGAATTGAACGTTGCCGTGGAACATTTTTTTGAAGTACTAAAAAGTTAACATTTGAATCAGACAGAACCGAACCAAGTCAACTTGTTATTTTCAACAACAAAAAAATGATTATTTGTTACCTCATGATACCCAGACAGATTAACTTTATCAGACACACATGTATATGTGTGTGTGTGTATATATACATATATCACCTGTTATGTTGATTAATTACAACCCGAAATTATTATTTTTTTTTACGAAATATGTCAAAAATAATAATGACGAATACTTTCCTTTGTACTTTACAGTAAAATTGTATGAAACTGTGTCCACCACTTCAAAATCAATATAAGTACTAGATTCGTGAACAGGTACAAAGTCCCCTTAGAATTTAGAGGTCGTTTACAATTTGATCGATCATATGCTATATATATATGTTTACTCTGGATTCAATTTACGTTATTTGTTATTTTAATATATTTTTCCGTCGAAATACACCTTCATTTTATGATTTGTTATATGTAATTGGATCGATAGTTCTGTATTGTAACAGACAAATAAATTTACGGAGTAAATTTAATTATATCAAATAAACAAAATTATGTTGCGGATTTGTGTGTAGTTTCGGTATCGATGAATAATAATATTAAGTTATGTTCCAGTAAAATTTGATTTTAAATACTGGATTCTTCACTTGTACTGTCTTTTAACTGTTCTTGTGAATTGTGTACATTTACGCGGTCTTACGTCGCAGGTTTAAATTGCCTTCCACAATACCGAGTATTCTGGGTGACGATGCTAGCACGATTGACTAAGCGATTAATTTCATCCGTTGCTTAGGAATATATCGTCAGTTGTGATATTTTTATTTTGATTTCTTATCCTGTATACGTTATGCTGTTTTTATTTTATTTGTGTATTGTTTTATGGAATATATGTACCTTTATTTCAGTTAGTTTTTAATTTTTTTGTTATCCGAGAAGGGACTTTTTACACTCCTTTTAGACTTTGCTGAAGTTTATTTAAATTTTATATTTTCTTTATTTGCTGTTACTTTTTGAAATAAAAGTATATCTTTGTTTAAGATTCTGGCTGTGATATTAGTGATAAGTAAGTTTTTTGTTCTTTAATATCATTTATGATGTCTTTATTCCGGACAATGATGATGCAAAAGCACGTTTTTCGCCCCAAAAAAGTTTTCTCCTATAACTAGACGCACAAGTAGGATATGAATACTTATACTGTAAAAGCATTTAAAAACAATTTTAAAATATACAGAATGTTTATAAAAACCGTTTCAATAATAAACGGGGTGGTTCCCAACATCGAAATAAAGAAAAAACCTTATATCGACATATATTCGGAAACGTTTAGTTTACCGGCTATCCGTCATTTGTACGTTTATCATAAAATTTATATTTCAGGAATGGTTAACCGTATTGAGATGAAATTTCTTATACTGCTAGGGTATGTTTACTCTGGATTCAATTTACGAAATAAAAAAAAAATTTACGAAAAATTCAAATTTACGAAATTCAATTTACAGGTTTACCTGTATAAAAATAATGAACGTCATCTCTCAAACCATTTCAAAATGGCGGCCATCTGAACTTTTTAACTGTTAATATCTTTGCAATCGCTATTTTATTTAAATGTTATATTACACAAAAAATGTTAATCGTTCTATGATAAAGAAGATGACACCTTATTTATTCAGATCGGTTCATAAATAACAAAGTTAAGGCAAACGATCTTGAAGTGAGTCATTCTACGATTCACTTCAATGAAAAACCACTTTTCATTTCCTCCGGAATAAAAATAAATAACTCGTCAGGATCTCAACTGGAATAATTTTATTAATGCTATCGTGTAATAAATTATAATGATTTAATAATATTTAAAATATTACAGTAACATAAAATATTATTGAAATCACGAAAATATTATAATACTAAATAGTATTAATACTGAAAAATAATCTGCATTAAAACAGATGTAATTAACAAGTCGTTGTTATAAATGTAAACCGATACCCAGTTTGTCTTTTGGTATTGATCAAATGAATACATCGATCTGTGTTGTACAAGTTAATTATTTTTTATCATTCTCTTATTCACCATAGCAGATGATGTGAATCATATTTGCACTGTTTAACGGCTGACATGCATTTAATGATGGTCTCGCACGTTGCAACACCCTTGAGGCGAGACGGCTGTTATCAGGAACACTTTCCCAATCGAATCAGTGGTGAAAGAAATTTACGGTCGGTCTTGACGGCTGATCTTCCACTTTTACTTGAAAATCACCCATTTAAATCGTCAACAATTTCGTCAGCCATTTAAATCGTGTTTAGAGGCGTCTGTTTGCCTCTAAACACACGCAAGAAAATGTGGTTCGTACTGGACGGGGCTCCGGCTCATTACCTATACAATTACAAGTTCGAGATCACCTAAATGAAGCATATCCAAACAGATAGATTGGTCGAGGAGGCCCAGCAGCATAGCTTGCAAGGTCTCCTGATCTCAATCCTCTTGATGTTTCTTATGAAGCCATTTAAAGATACTTATATTCCATACCCCCCTCCCGTGGATACCATAGAAGAATTGCGCACAAGACTTCTAAATGGGATTGAGAGGATCGTCAGACACCTGACATCTTTGAAAGAGTCCGACAGTCAATGAAAACACGCCTGCATGCATGTATTTTGAATGAGGGCTGCCATTTTGAACAGCTAATGCAGTTTATTTCATTAATGTTTTATTATTTCATATGACAATTTTTATTGTTAAATAAATTTTAATCGGGAAAAACCAGTTTGTTTAATAACCAGTGTCTGTTCATTAAACGAAAAACGTGTAATGCAAACTATTTTTCAGAATTAATATTATTTATTATTATAATATTTTCACGATTTCAATAATGTTTTATTCTATTGCAATATTTTCAATATTATTAAATCATTATAATCGATTACACGATAACATTAATAAAATTATTCAAGTTGGATCCTGTCGAGTTATTTAATTTTATTCGGGAGGAAATGAAAACTGTGTTTTTAGTCTACAGTGGCTCACTTCAAGCACTTTTGCCGTAACTGTGTTATTTAAATGAAACTGAATAAACAAGGCGTCATATTTCTTTATCATAAAACGCTTAACATTTTTTGTAATAGGACAACGTTTAAATAAACAAGCGGTTGCAAAAAATATTAACGATTAAAAAGTTTACATGGCCGCCATTTTGAGATGGATTGAGAGATCAGGTTCATTATTTTTATACATGTAAACCTTTATATACCCTAGAAGTATACAAAATTTCAGATCGATTTGATTAACTATTCTTTAAATATAAATTTTTATGTTAAAACTATAAAATGGCGGATAGCCAGTAAACCAAGCGTTTCGGACATGTTGATATAAAATTTGTTCTACCACTTTCAAATGAATATTTAAGTTTAATGCTGGTAAACGGATTTAAAAAATTTATAAATGAACTGACCGAAATAACTGATAGTTTTAAATCATGTCTCGAACATACATTTGTAAAAAAATATTTATCTAAGTCCGAATATCATTCTCAGTGCAATTTTTGAAATAAGTATAACGGCTCATTATAGCGCCACACTCCATATCAGGTTTGAACGTACAAAATAAAAAAAGAGTCCTAAGGAAACAAAAAAAAATGAATTATGAAAATTTAAAGATAAATTTATTTTATGAAAAATAGAAAATGTAATCGAGAATCCTATATCATAGTTGACGATTTAAATTCACATTTCATTAACACTTTAAAAAGCTTATTAAAAGTGATTATAATCAGTTTCAATCGCTTTTTAACCACTTTCCAACTTGTACCCTACAGGACAAAGAACAGTGGATTAAAAACTCCATTATTAGTATCCGGTAGTTTAAAAAAAAAAATTACAAAAATGCAAAAAAGTGAATAAACCTATTTAAACAATTTTTTAATAATAAATTACAAAATAAATATTACTGATACAAGCTTATTAAACAGATTACTAAAATCACCACCAACAGATCTCTTTAAAAATAAAATTACTCGAAGCATAGAAAATAAGAAAAAAAAATTGTTACTGTATAAATAATAGATTACGAAAAAATACTTTGAAACCCAAAAAATTACATTTTTTTCACAGATATGATTCACGCCAAAAAAATAATTGAAGATTTATATCAAATATTAATAAACCCCGATTTAAATTAAAAAATTCATTCACTTCTCCGAACGAATCACTGTTTTCCTATCCGATAAAGAATAAGGAAATAAAATATATAATTAAAAACAAACTTCTCGTCAGGAATGTACAAAAACTTCACTGTATCAAGCAAATCTCTTCATTAACGATTGAAAATACAAACGCATATAAATAAATGTTTTAAAACCGAAAAAGCTTTCAATAGCACTAATATCACACTGATATTTAAGTTCGGAGACCTTAGTAAGCTTGAAAACCATAAACCGATTAGTTTAATTAGTAACTTCTTCAAAAATAATGGAAAAATTAATAAAAACTAAACTATTAAATATAATTTCTTAGAAATTAAACGATATGAATTTCAGCGCACTCAAGACGAAATGAGAAAGCTAGTAGAGATAATTTTAATAACGTTGATAAAAAATTGTAAAAAAGCC
Source organism: Lycorma delicatula (assembly GCF_047948215.1). NCBI lineage: Eukaryota > Metazoa > Arthropoda > Insecta > Hemiptera > Fulgoridae > Lycorma > Lycorma delicatula. The sequence continues at coordinate 43,775,363 of NC_134458.1, forward strand.
TTGATACTCTTTCTAAATCTCGCTAATATCTTCATACCTCCCAAAAGTTTACTAAACAAACTGTAAAATAATGGAATTATTTAACGCTATTAACAGTTACCTTAAAAACTTTAACCTGAGATGAAATCACAGCAGTAGCAGTGATGATTATGGCCTACCGTAAGGTATGCAACTACCTTATGGTAGTATCGCAAGGTACTACCTGCTCTATATTTAATTTATTTGAATTATTTAACGAAATTACTAATAAATAATTACGATAAAATATTATTTTACGACCATACAGCACTCGTGTTCACAGATATTAATCGGGATAATATTTTCAGTTCGGCAAAACTTTCGGTAGTATAAAACAATGACCGCATCGTAATACACTAACACTAAATTTAAAAATAGTCAAATTTCATAACTTTCTAACTGGATACAAACCTACTTTCAAATACTTAAAATTAAATATAAAAAATCGCGACAAGATTTTTTTTTTTGTCTTCAGTCATTTGACTGGTTTGATGCAGCTCTCCAAGATTCCCTATCTAGTGCTAGTCGTTTCATTTCAGTATACCCTCTACATCCTACATCCCTAAAAATTTGTTTTACATATTCCAAACGTGGCCTGCCTACACAACTTTTTCCTTCTACCTGTCCTTCCAATATCAAAGCGACTATTCCAGGATGCCTTAGTATGTGGCCTATAAGTCTGTCTCTTCTTTTAACTAAATTCTTCCAAATGCTTCTTTCTTCATCTATTTGTCGCAATACCTCTTCATTTGTCACTTTATCCACCCATCTGATTTTTAGATTTTTAACATTCTCCTATAGCACCACATTTCAAAAGCTTCTAATCTTTTCTTTTCAGATACTCCGATTGTCCAAGTTTCACTTCCATATAAAGCGACACTCCAAACATACACTTTCAAAAATCTTTTCCTGACATTTAACTTAATTTTTGATGTAAACAAATTATATTTCTTACTGAAGGCTCGTTTAGCTTGTGCTATTCGGCATTTTATATCGCTCCTGCTTCGTCCATCTTTAGTAATTCTACTTCCCAAATAACAAAATTCTTCTACCTCCATAATCTTTTCTCCTCCTATTTTCACATTCAGTGGTCCATCGTTGTTATTTCTACTACATTTCATTACTTTTGTTTTGTTCTTGTTTATTTTCATGCGATAGTTCTTGCGTAGGACTTCATCTAGGCCGTTCATTGTTTCTTCTAAATCCTTTTTACTCTCGGCTAGAATTTCTATATCATCAGCAAATCGTAGCATCTTTATCTTTTCACCTTGTACTGTTACTCCGAATCTAAATTGTTCTTTAACATCATTAACTGCTAGTTCCATGTAAAGATTAAAAAGTAACGGAGATAGGGAACATCCTTGTCGGACTCCCTTTCTTATTACGGCTTCTTTCTTATGTTCTTCAATTGTTACTGTTGCTGTTTGGTTCCTGAACATGTTAGCAATTGTTCTTCTGTCTCTGTATTTGAACCCTAATTTTTTTTAAAATGCTGAACATTTTATTCCAGTCTACGTTATCGAATGCCTTTTCTAGGTCTATAAACGCCAAGTATGTCGGTTTGTTTTTCTTTAATCTTCCTTCTACTATTAATCAGAGGCCTAAAATTGCTTCCCTTGTCCCTATACTTTTCCTGAAACCCAATATTTATAATTTACCATACCGGTGTCCGAAATTATTAAAAAATACACAAAAAAGTAATTTACGGATACATTTTAACGATACACAAAATACATTTTTCATATTGGTTATCTCAACTCAAAATTGAAATATCTAATACTATAATTTTATAAAATTAACAAGATGAAAGGTATCGATGGAGATATTAAAATTATATATTTACCAAATGTTCGATTGATACTACCATATGGAATCGCAGTTAGGAAAAAGCTTTAGACACTCAAAGTTATTTATAGTACAAAAGAATTCATTAAGAACAACTTTTAGTAAACGTCATCACTAACCGAAAAAGTTATTATTTAATGAACTCGATGGGTTAACGATCAGACAGTTCTATGAATATCATAATCTAATATTTGATATCCCAAGCGTAACTGTGCAATATTACGTGACAAAAAAATTTGAGTTTGGTGTGCTATATCACGTAAGCTGAAAAATTCAATTTTTTTTGCAGAATATAGTGAACTCGGAAAGTTATTGAAGTTATTGAAATAATTCACGCTTTATTGGCTAATTGAACGAAGAATAAATCGGTGAAGTTTACTTCCAACAAGATAAAGCAACGACAATGTTTCTCTAAACTTTATGCGTGAAGTTTTAGGGGATAGACTCATTTCAAAGCACATCTGTCAACCGAGATCTACAGATTTTTTATTTATGGAGAACAATGAAAGTTTCGGTTTATAAGAAAGATCCTCATACTCTGGATTAACTAAAAAATAACATTACTGAATTTGTAAATGGGATCACTCTTTTGTAAATGGGATCCTTCAAAACCTTTTGGTGTATTTTCAAACGTGGTGAATGGAGCAAAACGGTGACCATAATGAGCATCTCCTGTAAATAAAGATTTATTCTAGTAGGTATTATTCCCGTTTCTATAATTGTTATTTGAATATACTAGATTAAATGTTAGTAAACACTGGTGCGTAGTTTCATTTGAGATAGCATTTATAATATGTATAAAAATAAAAAACATTCCTTCCGGTTCAGAATCCTTTTAACTTACGTCCATCACCAGTACGAAATCTAAAATCCTTTCCATCTCTTTAACCATACACTGTCCTCAAATAACATATTCATATTCTAAACTAAGTAAAACATTTAAGGGAACATGTATATATAAACATAGATAAAAAAATAAATAAAATTTATACAAGACAAATTAATAAAAAAAAAAAAAAACATTTATCTCTGAGCATATTTATTTAACTAAAAAAAATAAAATATAGTATTGATTAAACAAGTATTAATTATACTATAATCTATATATATATAAAAATGAGTGTTTGTCTGTCTGTATGTCTCATGCCTTCCTAAACCGTTTATCCGATAGCGATAAAACTTTGGGGAATGGTTGGACGCATGCCAGGGAAGGTTTCTGAATTAATTTGGACCCGCCAAGTATCGCTGGCGTCGAGATATTTCGAAAAATTGTATTTATGGTCCGATTTGCCTCATATTCAGAATACATGTTACTTACACGGAAAGAATTATCTCTACAAAAAAGGAATCCGCTACATGGCTCTGGGGTTGAGATATTTAGAAAAATAAATTTAAGGACCGATTTGGTTCATATTCAGAATATGAATATTAGTTACGTGAAAATAAATATTTTTGCAAAAACTATACCCGCTAGGTGGCGCCGGTGTCGAGAGATTTACGAAACAAACAAACAAATATACAATCAGACTTTTTTATTCTATATATATATATATATATATATATATATAAAAGGCATGTTCGTATGTGTCTCCACTAAAGACCAAAAAACTAATGATGGACCGATTTACGCGCGGGCAAAAGGGAAAAATGGGAAAATGGAAAACGGGGAAGAGGTGGAAAGAGAAAAGGGGAAAACGGGAAAGGGTAAAAAGGAAACTGGGAGAGGGGTGAGGGAGAAGGGCGAAAGAGAATAAGTGAAAGGTAACATTTGTGAAGTTCAGTTTTTTAATTTGTTTATCAAATTTTCAATTGTGTTCATTTAAACTCTCTCTCTCTCTCTCAGCAATAGCGAAGCATTGCTGGGTCTGCTAGTTATAATATAGATTATAAAATATAAAAATCGCTTATAATGGTTTAATTTTTCAATTTTATTACCTTATTTATTAAAAAAATTGGACTTAACCTATTTCCAGTCCGTGTGGGCGTTCTACTGGACAGATCTGGCTGATTTTTCTTTATTCTGCTCGGAATAACCCACAGATATGTCATCAAGTGTCATCGGACTCCAAACTTAAGTCTCCTTTGAGAATTCCTCAAAAAAATCTTAATTTATTCCTTAATTTAGGAAGTTTCCAAGACTATTATTCACAGAAAAATCCCTTTGAAGGTTTGTCGATACTTGATGACATATCTGCGGGCCATTCCGAGCAAAATAAAAATAAAATCATCCCCATCCGTCCAGTAGAATGTCTGGACGGACTGGAAATATGTTTTCAGCACGTATTTTACCTGTAGTAGGAAAGGAAAGAGAGAAAACTGGGGGTTGGAGGTGAGAAGTGTTGTAAGTTCAATAAATTTTTAGCTGATCTTTTGAAATATATAACTTATTACTTTGTAATTATAACGCTGCATAGCAGCAAGAAGCTGCTAGTTTAGTAATAAAAATATTTATATTGATAAATATAATAAACTGATTTATGGATAAATAGTTAAAAAAAATGAATAGATCGATGTAAACATAAAATTCTCTACTGAATTACAAGTACTACGTACAGTATCTATTTCTTACTACAAAATAGCCAAACTAAAATAAAGTCAATTACAAAATGTTAAGTAAGAATTTCAAAACGATTACAGGTAGCGCATAAACTCTAGCAAAAGCTAGAATTACGTACAATATTTTCATTTTCAAATTACATCTAACTATAATGCAATATATTTTAAACAGTAGTTATCCAGTAAAAGGAAATTATAATTATTTACTTAAAATGTTTACATTAAATTAACACTGTATTTCTGAGTAAATTTTCTATTCAGAATCTGAATTTTTATTTACTAAAAATTAAAGTTTAATCAAAAAGGAAAAGGTAGAAAATAAAGAAAACGACAAGAAAGAAACTATTGTGATTCATTCTCTTCATTATTGTTTTGTATGTATATTTGATATAATATTTTGATAAAAATGATAAAAAGAAGTAAAATACCACGTCATAATATAATAATAATAATAATGCTCCGGATAAAACCCAACCCCACGTCCGTGAAATAGCATCTACGCACACGTCGGGGGCGGGCAACGGTATAATGTTTCGGTACTCATTGCTTATGTAGGCCAACGAGGCAATGGTTTTTCTCAGGAGCTACCCTTTGGAGTACGGGATTGGTGGTCTCGAGCTAGTTGCGGTTGTGCTTCTAGGTTTCGCTGTTATCAGCGGGGTGGTGACAGGCATAACCGTGATCTATTTTACCGACGCTGGACGGAGTGCGGACGGGGAGTGCCCATCCCTTTTCCCGGTTATGAAGCCGGGTTGAGGGTAGGCTTCTGTGAGCTTAGCTCTGCCGAAGTCTTGCGCCGTTCAGCGTAAGTCAGTCACTTCGGCTCTTGCCAGGAATTGTCCTTTGGGTAAGGGTGTTGGAACCCTTACTGTTACGTGCGAGCCCTGAGGTGTCGATGTAGACGGTCAGGTAGTACCTGACCCCTCGGCTCGGGTTAAATTTGTGGGGGGAGGACTGACTGGGGAAACCCAGGTAGGATCAATGATGATCCAGGGCATGCCCAACCGTCTCTTCGCCCGCACCTTACGACATATTGACTGACGATTCTATAGGTTATGAATATTTCTACTTCCACAACGTCCGTGGAAGAGGGTTTACGTAACTACCCTCGTCCAAGAGAGCCTTTGTCTTTGGAAGCGAAGAGAAGGAAGAGCGTAGAATCAGCGATAAGGAAGAGTGTAGAGTCCAGGAAAAAAGAATTGAACTAAGTTTCGACGAAAGAGCATCGGATCAATTCCGAAGTATTTAGTGATCAAGAGGAAGGAAAGTGATTTTTCAAAGGTTAGTCCTATCGTGATAGCACGAGGCATCGCGGAAATTGCAGAAGGGATTGTAAATGAGACAAGGATAAATACTCCAGCACAAATAGTGTTGGAGTATTTGTTGAAACATTCAACGATTCACAATCGTTACGACTTCATAGACATCGATGTCTCACCACACGGAACGTTAAATACCTTAAACGGAATGGCTTTGTGCAGGGTTTTACTAAACTGCACGGAGGAGGAAATCGTCGAGGAACTTCATAATCAAGGAGTAGTAGCATGTCAGCGACTAAACACAAGTCGCAACGGAGAAGTCACACCCTCCGCGTCCCATGTGTGAAGTTCAACAGACTGAAATGTTCAGAGAAAATAAAGGCTGTATTTAATAGATTGGACGTTGTCCGTTTATCCCGACTCCATTGCGGTACTTTGGATGTCAGAGATTCAGACACACAGCAGCAAGATGTACTGAGACGCAGATTTGTGTGTGTGGTGAGCCGTTACACCCTGATGACTCGTGCAGAGATCCAACTGTCTGTGTCAATTGTCATTTGGTGAGACCACAGAATTGCCCAGAATTATAAGTAAGAAGTATTTGTTCAAGAAATCAAGACAGTACAAAAGTAAACTGCTATGAAGCCAGAAAAATTATACTCGGCAGAACACTAAGCACTGCGTCCTACGCACAGGTTGCTGCAGCTCCCTGTAAACCAGAAGATGCAGTCTCGCAACTAGCACCAGCTCTGGCTGGTATGGTTGAATGTATTATTAATGAAAAATTGAAGGGTTAACCGTCTAGAGAAAGCAGTCCTAAACCGACACAAAAAAAAACATGATGTCTCCAAATCAAAGATTGTAACACAATCCAGGCCTTGAGCCTTCGACCAATCAAAAAGTGAAGAATAAACAGATGTTAAACCGCTGAAGATATCTCAACAAATTATACCGACGATAAAAGTTTAAATACAGAGAATTCCCACAAAGGGAACTGAAAAGCCCAAGTAAAGTTACTGGAGAAAGAAGACTTTGAACGACCGACAATGGAACCTCCGAACGCTCGAAGGCCTTTAAATGAGAGGGGGAGCACTTCAGCTGTCCTACAGGCTTTACCGGAGAGTGCATCAAATCACGACTCTGATGCATTGCAAACCTCAGCGTCCGAGCCGGTATCATCAGATGCCGACAGCAGGAGTCCCTCCATGATTTACTGCGGAGGATCAGAAGAAACCATCTCCGAGGCCTCTGACACCCTGGAGTTGGACATCGAAGCCTTTACGAAGATGGAAAAAAAAAAGCAAAAACAATGGACCAAGAGTAAACCTAGGCGATAGCATTAAAAAAGGAGTTTCTATGAACTTTCAGAAATTTTATAATGAATATATGATATTTTTTTCTTTTTTTTAATATACGTGTGACATTATTGCAGCATTTGAAGTTTTGACAACATTTCGTTGGAAATGTTTTGCGTGTTTTGAAATTTTTTTAAAGTATAAGTTTTAAGTTATTTTAAGTGGGAAGGACCCTTTACACCCTTGCCATATTGTGCTTCTTTTGGGATTTTAATCGTAATATGTCATATCAAGTCTATTTATTAGATGATCTGTACTGACAAAATTAATCTACTAATTACGTCGCTAGTATTTTATCAGAGAGGAGAGAAATATTCTCTTTTTTATTTTTTTTTACGTGGAAATGGGCTAATGATCACAATAGTCGATGCCTCTCAAAAAAAAAACTAAAAAAAATGTACGATACAATTTTATTTTCAATAAACCAAATAGTTTGTTACTCTACTCAATATGTATGTGTGAAAACATTTTTTGTCTCGGATTTAGGTTACTGACTTCGGATTCGGATTATACATCATTAGAGGATTACAAAAATACATGAATGGCTGAAATCGGCCGTCTGGTTCACCTCAGAACGGCCACCACAGTTATTAAAGTTTTTTAATAATCATCACGCAATGACGGTGTAAGCTATCAAGTTAATTCAAACGCACTATTGTAAGGTTTACTAAAATACATACATTTTTAAATCCAGTGTAAGACCTCAAAATGACGGAAAAAACTAATTTTTTAATAACTGAAAAAAGTATCTCATAAAACCGCCAAAACACGAGATAAATAAATTATATTAAATTAGTGTATGTAGGACCCCCAATAGAGATTTATTAGTCATAAAAAAGACTCATTTATGCCACCTGCAGATTAAAAAAAATGTTCTTAAATTTATAATTAAAAAATGTGTAACATTTTAATTGTAACAGATATTGAAAAGGAACCTACGTCGTATAAGATTATAAATTATGATTAACCTGATATGAGAGTATTGATTTGATTGGTCATCAAATAATGGTCACATGACTTAAAGGAACTTTAAAACATAAAAATAATCTCTTAAAGATTTATGTAACTTTAATATACAATAATTAGCTTATCAAGTATTAAAAATTATTAATTTTTAGTGAAAGTAAAGTTTATAGTTAAAAATTAATTAATTATTGTTCAAATATCATTAATCGCTTAGGAATATAATTAAACGGTAATAATAATAACAACATTAATAATAATGTTCGTTCGGGAAAGTCTTACTAAACTTTTCATTGATGACTGGTTTTAGTAATGTAACTATGAATTACCTGAAAGAACATGTTTCACAAAACTGGTCTTTTTTCTAGAGTTTTATGAGTTTCTTATAATAATTAGATAATAATTTATTCCTAAGAAAGCGTTTTTATTAATTTTCATTTTTCATATTAACATTTTTTTTTTATAAAATATTAATTTCGTTACGTGAAGCATTAATTCTTTTTATCAGTTTAAATAATTTCGTGGTAATAATCTTAAATATCAGAATTAGGATATCCAATTATATAGTTTTGCCGCAGATAATAAAAATAAACTGCTCTAATATTACTGGAAGGAACAGACAAAACTACGGACAAATCTTGATTGATGTGTCTCATCCCAACACACAAATTAATTAATAATAATTAAAAACAGGTTTTTTTATTGCTCATATTAATACATAAAAATAATAATTACGTGAACTAATAGTGTACAATTACGTGAAGAAAATAACTAACATAGATACTGAGTATTAATTTGGAAATATATTTTCAATACATATTTAAGTACTTATACGTTAAACAAATGTGCGAGATTACAAATATATTTATTTTTAAATGATGGAAGATCTTCAACACCATTGGATTAGTCTGACAGCCCATTTTTGTATCACGAAAATTAATTTTGCTTTTTAAAATAGTCAAAATATATAATATTATATTTTAAACGTGAATATAAATAATCATAAAAAAGCATTTAGTAATAATGAAAAGCAACGTGAGAATGATGTGCGACTTTCACGGTGCGGGGTAAAAGTAATATTATAATCGACGATGGTAATTCTATCCACGCAATGTTACGTCTAATTGAGAAGCATATACAATAGTTTTACCAATATTTAAAGTTAAGTAATTACAGTCCATTTAGTAAATGCATTTTTAACTGCTAAAGCAATAATTTCTAATCCCTTTAACTAATTGTCTTGTAAATATACAGCGGTATTGTCTACCGGTTAAAAGAAATAAAATCAGTCTAAAAAAAAATTGCTTCAAGATGGAAACATTTGTACGATTTGCTGTTGTACTTAAACAAAGGTTTTGAATCGACCACCCGAAACTATTATTTATTTTTGAAAATCAACCGTTTTTAACAAATTAAAATTTTGGTGATCCTTCCCGTACAATTATTAGATATTGGTCATTCTTACAACTGATGTCAACCAGAGCTTGATTTTCTTCATAAATTTATTTAAAAACTAGCTCTACCCGCCACGCTTCGCTGTGGCACATTGTGGTTGCATGGATGAGAAATGAGAAACAAAACAAAGCATACGTTTCATAGAAGTTTAATTTTGCAATACTTGTGGATATACAATATTTTTTATTTTTCCACTGTCTGCGTAGATATAAAGGCTATCTGGTTTGCCGACTCGGGAACACGCAACATACAGTTGCCCATGTGAGAACTAATCCGCATCTAAATCTAAACCACACAATTCTACAGATTGACCTTGAGCTTTATTGATTGTGATTGCAAATGCCAATCGAATTGGGAATTGCAATCTTTTAAATTAAAATGGTGTATCGGTCGGGATTATGGGTATTCGAGGAATGAGGACATCTTCACCTTTGAAAGGCCTCGTTAAAATCGTTGCTTCCACTACGTTATTCATCAATTTCTTAACTGCAAGTCGCGTGTCGTTGCAGAGTTTTGGCTGATTAATATTCCGCAACAGGATAATTGTCATTTTTTTATCGAACTGTTGCTAGAATCAATCTAATGAGGAATGTTTTCCCAGTTCCTCCTGGCGCATCTAAGAAGAAGGTCCCCCCAACTCCGTCATTTATCATTTGCATTATGCGATCATAAATGCCTTTCTGTTCACGCGTTAATTTGGGAATGTTTGATTGGACATATGACTGAAGATCACTTATGTTGTAACTCTGTTCACGGCGTAAATCCACATCAAATGAAACAATCGCAGCTCGGGTGGGTGCTGGCATGCCCAATTGACTAAGAACTTTATTTGCAATAGCTAAGCACTTGTCTTCAATATTTATCAATGCTTCGTTGCAAATTCCTTCTGTAAATTCCATGGTCATATTGGTATTTTCTAGGCGTACTCTATGCAAAATATCCTCAGCCATATGCGATAGATATCTTTCCCATAACTCTGTGGGAGAAGAAGAGAAGCAAGCGGTCAATATAATTGCGAATAATGCGCGAATTTGGTTTCGATGTGCAGTGTTGCACGCGTCATTAATACATATATCCCACTGTTGGTCGTTTTCTAATAAATTCAGAGTTTGGTGAAAGGCGCAGCTCAATCACGACACGATCACACAAAAGTACCTCGATTAAAGTGAATATTTAATTCAGATTGTATAATAATCTGAATCAGATGCAAGTGGATACTTTTTTTTTTTTGTTAATAAACAATGTAATTGGGAACAGGTATTGTTTCACATGTGATTGGGGTTGTCGTTAGATAGTATGGCGAGTGTTCCCCTCGCTTCCGGCAGATGGCGCGGTCACTGGTACACAGCTGACCGTTAAAAAAACTGTTTTCTCGCGGTCGCGGGTATGCAACTGATGCGAAAAATAGATAAAAACAATCTTTGATGCGGGTTATATATCGTGCTAAAATTTTAGTTCAATCGGTGCAGAACATTTTGAGTTTTTGAAGCGTACACAAACGAACTTAACATTTTTATATATAAAGATTTGTGGGCTGCGAAAAAAAGCCCTTAAGTCGTGCGAAAAAACACATCATTTTACACACATCATTTTAAATGCTTTCAAAAGCAGAGTAATGCTTACAAATTACAGAATAATCAAACGGCGTTGATTTCAGATGTTAATAAACTGCTAACGTAAGTAGAAGTTGTGCTGCTTCAGTGTACAACGTGATTCTCGAGTATGAATCTACTAATAAATTACGGTCTCCAAAGAAAACAAAACCCCGCAGGTCAATTGAGAAAAAGGTGAGATTTTGATTAAAACGCGATTCGTAAAAAAATTACACGAATTTGAATTATTTAGAAATAGTTTAGCGGTGTATTATGGTCCTTTGGAAGAGAATTCGGTTATTGTCTTCGACAACGCTTCTTATCATTAAATGAAAAGAATTCCAGCCGTGTTATAGAAAAACAATGATAAGGGTTTCGCGTATCAAAAGTAATTATAGTCCGTATAAAATTGGTTTGACACACAACACCATATTGGTAAGTCGTGTTTTTATTCGGCTTCTAACGAATATGTTTGCCGGCCTCCGTGGCGCGAGTGGTAACGTCTCGGACTTTAATCCGGTGGTTCCGAGTTGGAATCCCGGTCAGGCATGGCATTTTCATACGCTATAAATCATTCACATCATCATCTGAAGCAATGCATAACAGTTATTTCGGAGGTTAGAAAAAACAAAAAAAAAACGAATACTTAGTTGTGTGGTTTCAGTCTTACTGTTTGTGAATTTTGTTCTTTGCTTTTACATAGCAAAGAACGCTAAATGACCAAAAAACGATTGTTTGGTCATATATATGTAAAAAAATAACCTAACAAAGGATTTTTTGGTCATTATGTAGGGATATTATTTTCTGCGTATTTGGTTATTTCGACTTTTTTTGTTTGCATAGTCTTAAGTCTATCTGGCCTATAAGAAAGTTGGGTGTTTTAATTTATTTACTGTAAGTCATCCTTCTTGATGGCTTTTCTTTTTGTTTTGTTGGTTTTTTTTTAAATAAAATACAGATGTTTTAGCTGTTAAATATAATTCAAAGAAATTTGTTACTTAATCAGTTGTGATTTTGTTTACATTGGCAACGGCCATACGGGCTCTTTGTGATTGGTCGTTGTGTTTGACAGCCGCCATCTTGCATTGATCTGATTGATTTTCCTTTGTTCACATTTCCATCTGATTTATTAGCCTCTTACTTATTAAAAAATTGTACAAATTAAAAATAGATAGATAGATTTTTAAAAAATAGATAAAAACAATCTTTGATGCGGGTTATATATCGTGCTAAAATTTGAGCTCAATCGGTTCAGAACATTTTGAGTTTTTGAAGCCGTACACAAACGAACTTAACATATATATATATATATATTAAAGATTAAAGATTATATTAAAGATTAAATAAAATACATCTGACTTAAATTTTCTTTTATTTTTTATTTTTCAAATTTTAACTTTTGGAGCTCACGTTAAAAAGTCGATATTTAAAGAAAAATTAAGAAAATATTATTTTTTTTAACTTTTGAGTGCGTTTTTAAGTCTGTTTTATTTTTATTTTTTTTACGTTTATATTACATAATCTTAATAAAAAAAAAAGATGGCAAAGAAAGCAAGAAACCGACGTCTTGTAAAAAATGAGCAGTGGCGGCTCGTAGCTAAAATTAGTGGGGATGCTGCTCCAGAAACTTTTTTCTCGGCCTTTTCAAGGTCATGATTGAAGTTTTCCGTAAAATAAAAGAACCGAAAAAATGAATCAAATAGAATAGCTGGAAACAGGATAATAACCTAATTCTACACTTTATCACATTCAAGAATATGGTGCACGGTTTTTAAGTATATTGTGCTTAAAACCGTATTTGATTTAACCGAATAAATAATAAAATGTCAATACAGATATTATTTTTTTAGTATTATTATCTAATAACTTAATAAAATGTCCGCTTAAAAAGATATAGTCCAGTGATGCTTAATTTAAATTTCTATGTACACAGAAACAAATACGTAATTAGTTTTTACTAATTATCTTCTCTTTCGCCCTTCCAGCGTGTTTTTGGACAGATTTGGCAATCAAAGAGTCATTGCTTTCCGCCATCTTCTGATCACTACTGAAAAAACAACTCAACCGGTTTCATATTCCTTCCACCGATTAAACTAAAAAAGGGAATAAACAAAGAACGTTTAATACACACGCAGAGTAAAAATAAAACTACCTTCCACCAGCACGCCAGAGTAGGCATTGAGGGGGCGACAGTGCTCTCTCTCCCTCGCATGCAGCTTCCTATGTGCGCATGTGCACAACAGCCAAACACCACGCTGCTGGAACTGTGAAGCGCACAGTTCCATACAAAGATTTTTGTATCTTTTTTATAAACTGGGTGATGGCTACTGACATTAAGCTTAAAGATTATATATTGTACAAGTATAAAGAAAGAATTAGAGAAAAAAGGACTCATTTTATTAAATGTTAATATTCGATAATATCAAATGGTGATAGGGGATGCTGCAGTTCCGCAATGCCTATACGCGAGCCGAAAATGAGAAAAAGAAATGCTGAGAAAGAAAGTAATGATAATATTGCCGTGTGTGAGCTCTTTGAATTATGAGAAGCTAAACTTCTCTGTTTTTTACTTTAAACTTTTCAACCGATCTTCCTGAAATTTCACATATAAAAAATAATTTCTACATCTGAACGATATCAAACTATATAGCATTACATTACAACAATATAATACTAATATAGCGACGTCAAACAATTTTATTTAAGGAAGGAATTTACTGAGGGCCTCACTAGAAGCACCTTTTCTACAAAATGAAAAAATAATAATCAGCGAAATTGGTATGTTTAGTAAAGGTAAGATATGAATATTCTTTAAAAAAGATTTTAATAATTTGAATTAAAAAACTTTTCTTTTTTCGTACTCATTTAAAAATATATTAAATTAAGTTGGTAATTATATAATATTTCCTGGCAACTTATCTTCTATGTTTATGTAAAAAAATAGTTTTCTCATGTTAGTGAAACACTGATTGACCGAGAGGGCACAAAATCTAACCTAACTTTTTTTTTGTCGTAGATAAAACAATGTGAATGCCAAATTCTGTCTAAACTGGATTGTTGATAATTAAAACCATTGTTAAAACATATATATAATTTTTCTTTAAGAACAAACCACCATCTTTTAACTTTTTTTTACTGCAGGTCTACTGTTAACCAGGTTTAGAACAAATAAAACTTTTCTTTATATGTATGTATTAAATACTCAAGAAAAATGTTATATTTGTTCCAGAGTTAGTAATAAATATTATTTTATGTGTCTTCGACATCAGTTTATTTGAACAGAAACTCCTTTTAAAACTCATGCTGATGTTGATGTTTTTTTTTAATTTTCCAAATTAAAAAAAACTATTAATTTACGTAAAGAATACACTTTTTTGAATATATAAAAAATTGAACGTTAAAAACACAAGTTTCATCCACCTTTATTTTTTACATTAAACTAATGTTCCATAAAAAGAAACGGAATATTTTAATTTTGTAAAAGGTAGAATGGCTTCAACTAAACGAGAACTGCTAAAGTCAAAAGGGTAACTAAAATGCCCCTTTCGTGTTTAACATTTACGTTTATATCTCAACGAAGTCAAATATATAACTAGGTTAAAAAAAAAACAATATTCCAGTTCAATCTCTCCCTCGTGAACGGTTTTCATAAAATTTAAACATTTCTGTAATTTTTACTGTTATTTAACCTTAAACTTTTGTAACAAAATTAACCCTTTTTTATGAATAAATACCATCTTATTATTAATATTGCCTGCTCCTGTAAAAATTTCAGTCTTCTTTTTTTTATTTAAAATAATTTCTAACTATAATCTGGTTATTGTCAAATAAACTGTTACAAATGGAGCTCCTAATAATGGATTTATTTTGATGAGATTATACAAAGGTTTTCAAGAGAAATTACTGAACGGTTAATATTTTAAGATTTATCTAGAAAGTAACCGGTAATGTCTCTTCGAAAATTTAGTACACCTGTTTATTGACATCACTGAATTACATCACTTATATCGCTTCCTTACGATTATTTATACAGAGTGTATCACGAAGTTCTCCTAAAACATTCATAACCTATTCTACTCGTGAAAATAATGGAAAAAGTTTACATAAAAATATATCCTAAAATGTTCCGTTTGCGAGTTACGGCTGGTGAAAGATTTCTTTCGGATTTCAGCTACCCTGGTGCAATGAGGTCGTATTGAAATTTTTAGGATGTTAATTAAGAGGTAGAATTAGTGATTTCTTATGATTTTTAACTTGAAAATTTAATAAAATAGGTCCCAGAACCGTATCTGCAGTAGTTTTTGAGAAGTCTGGGGTGAAAACCAATAAATTAGGGTAAAAACCCCTGTTTTTTTTTATATGTGATGTAGAATAACTTTGTTAAGTGGATAATAAATACACAAAATTTTTAAACAAAACTTGTAGAGAATTTAATTATGAACAAAATAAAGTAAGATAAGTTGAATAAAATAAAGATAAGTTAGAAAAATTCGAATTTTATTTAGAAACAGTAGATTACTACACTTGTCAGAAAGTACTTGTCAGAATGTAAACAAAAACAAAATTATTTTTTGATGTGAAAATCTGTAAAAAAAATTTACTGTTAAAAAAAAAAATGGAAATACACAACAATTGTAAAATAAAAATTACTTATTTAATAATATTTTTATTTATGACAGAAATACAGTAAAATATTTGAAAAATTATTATTTCACAGTTGGCAATAAAATAACAACAGCTGATCAACAATGCGCAATACTGCATTAGTGTTTAAAGTAAAGTACATTCTGTACTCATTCTGTAAAGTACATTAACTACATCGAGTACTGTGAAATGCGCTGTCGTTAGCGAAGGTTTTCTGTAAATTTTAATTTGAATGTGAATCGGTTTGCCAATGAAGTACTGCCGTACTTATTTACAACAGAGGAATACGCTGATACGGTATTCATTTGCGGTGTGTGTAATGGTAATGCTACAGCTGCTGCAGTAGAATATTAAATATGTCCGAAGGTATCTGGAATATGTTCCAGATACCAAAAAAATTAGCGCGACTTTTGGCAATCTTCGGGAAACAGATTCAATATCTAGTATTACATTCGTACAAGGTACGAAACATCTGTCCAACACGACGCTGTTATTGATAAAATTATTATCGATTCAGTTCAGCACAGTCCAGGCGTCAGTACACTATGTTTTTCTAAGCTGATGGTTGTTTCCCATTCGAAGGTTTGGAAGACACTTAAACAAAACAAGTTTTATCCGTGTCATAAATAGCTAATCAACATTACACCCAGGAGACGTTCCAATTAGCTGAAGTTCTACAACTACAACTGATGGAATACAAATCAACTCTAAAAGTATGTTTGCTTACCGACGAGGCAAATTTCACTCGAGATGGAGTAATCAACTTACGCAATGAGCATACATGAGCAAAAGTAAATCCTCATGAAACGGTGGAAGGCAATTTTCAACACCGATTTAGCGTCAATGTATGGTGCGGCCTTCTTCACAATCAGCTGTTTGGACCGTTCATATAACCCGGCCTCTTAAATGCTGAGGCTACTTGCACTTTCTTGAAGAAGAATGCTGCTTAAAGAAGTTCCTCTAACGCTGAGACGCAATATATACGTACTTCCAGCACGATAGCGCGCCTCCCCACTTCTCTTGTGTCGTTTCAACTCACTTAAATCATCATTTCCTTGAGAAATGGATAGGCCGTGGGGGTCAATATTCCTGACCACCAAGATCGTTTGATCTAAAACCTTTAGATTTTTGCGTCTGGGAAAGGACGAAAAATATTGTATAAAAAAAAAAAAAAAACATTTTGTGAGGAATTAATCGTCCACATTATGGATACGGCTAAGCAACATAAGAACAACCCTAAAGAACTAAAATAGAGTAGCAGAAGTAGCACTGAAGCGTGCCAAGAAATGTGTTGAAAACGGTGGGCTCATTTGTGAACATTTATTATAAACTGGTAAGTATAATGCACTTTGACGTAGTGTACTGTTTCTAAATAGAATTCGAATTTTTCTAACTTTTCTTTGTTTTATTCAACTTATTTTACTTCTTTTGTTCAGAATTAAATTCTCTACAAGTTTTGTTTACAAATTTTATGTGTTTATTATCCACTTAACAAAGTTATTCTACATCAAATATAAAAAGCAGAGTTTTTTACCCTAATTTATTGGTTTTCACCCCAGATTTCTCAAAAACTATTGCAGATACGGTTCTGGGATCTATTTTATTAAATTTTCAAGTTAAAAAACATAAGAAATCACTAATTCTACCTCTTAATTAACATCCTAAAAATCTCAATACGACCTCATATCACCGGGGTAGCTGAAATCCGAGAGAAATCTTTCACTAGCCGTAATTTTCAAACAAAGCATTTTAGGATATACGTATATTTATACGTTCTTTTTCCATTATTTTCACGAGTAGAATAGGTTATGAAAGTCCGGAAGAACTTCGTTTTTTGCCATTGATTGTGGAATTTGGGCGGTGATATTTTTTGTACAATCAAACCGTGTAATTCATAATTACTTAATTGTTGCATGTAGTTTTAATGTGATGAATGAAAAAAACCTAAAATGATCATAACATTTTTCGGCACTGTAAAACGAACGCAGTAAAAGAATATTGTTCTGGAGGACCCTTAATTATTCCTAACTACTTGAGGTGGGTTGATTATGAAAACAGAAAAATATTGTTATATCATCATATCGAATTTAAAATTGATTTCTCTTGAAGTTCTTGGTAAAATCTTCTACCAAGATTACTAGCAGCACGAGTATGACATGGGCATTTTGAAGCTCGTGGGCCGCTTCGAAAAATGATTCAATACAGGCAATTACTATGTAGAGAAGTACAGTACGATGAGCAATATTAATGAAAAAAAAAAAAAACAATTAATTGCTATACTTTCATAATGTGATTTTAATGTAATGGTGACCTGTTTTTGACCTTGACCTTATTTCAAGGTTAACACGAATTTTTCAAATGGAATAACCTGTTTTTGACCCCACCAATGAAAAGAGCAGAAAATTTTACATTGAAATACATGGTAACACATATGACCTTAGACCTTTTTTGAAGGTCATACGGCTAACCATCAGAGATAGTGTTATACGAGTTACACGCTTCTGAAGGTCATACAATATCCCTGAAATATTTATATTTCAGGTCATTCATCTCGCAAACTATGGGAAAGAGCGTAAAATGACTTTACACTATCGTATAACACTATGATTGTTAGCCGTATGACCTTCAAAAAAGGTTCAAGGTCAAATGTGTAACCACATATTTCAATGTAAAATTTTCTGCTCTTTTCATTGGTGAGGTCAAAGTAGGTCATTTAATTTGAAAAAAAATCGTTTTAACCTTTAAATAACGGTCAAGTTCAGGGTTACCATATGGTATCCCCCTCCAATATGAGTAACTTTTGTTTAGGTAATTTTTTTTTTATTGTGCGTATTTTACGAGAAAATCGCCTGCATACATACTTTTTTTACTTGTTTATTAATGATTGTTAAATTTATTTTTAGATTTCTTTTGGAAATGGTTTTTGAATATAATCTTGTTTTTCAATTTATTGCAGCAACCATTTAGCATAGATCTTTATTTGTGTTATGTATTTACAAATTAAAGTATTTATTGAAGCCTTGAGCACAATTTCTTCCGATAATCCAGAGGGTGTTCCATAATAAACCCATACACTTGTATATAAGAACCAAAATATTGTAGAAACTGTATGAAAAATATTCTGGGAAACCGATATACCACGGAGAATAAATTATACCTTTTTGAATAAACTCTAAAATAATCAGAATGATTTGTTAAATATTTACAAAATGTAAATAAGTACTTAGTTTTAGTAAAATATTTTTCAATATGGTATCATATTTAAAAACCATGAGATTATTTAACTTGACCAGAAACTTTAAAACTTAAAGTGGAATGTTTAAGGGTTAAGAAAAATGAAAAAATGAAGGATGGAATATAATTTATAAATTCTGATGTTGTACAAGATTCTACAATTAAAATATCTTTCAAAATTGCTCACTATAAATAGAAACTTATATGACATTAATTATTTTTCTTATCGTATACAGTTATTGAGAGTTCTGTAAAAACATAAATTTGTTGATGAGTTTTATTTGAATTCATTGTTTTCATCATTGGAGAGAAAAAATTGTGTATTTTGTCATCCTTCCAGTTTTTTTAGGATGATGAGACAGAAGTGTCAAAAACAGGATTGCCATCAACTTTTTCAGTTAAAATCAACAAAAACACACTTAATTACTAAAAGTTTTTGGGTGTGTTTTTATTTTCTAAGGCACTATGAGATTATTTTGTGAACTGTGTTGTTTATGGGATAAGTATGTCAAAACCACATGCAATTTGTTATTTAGAAAGTACTTTTAATCATTAAGATGGATTCATATGTTGATTGTTATTTTAGTTTTTCAGTTAGAACTAATGAAAGAACAACTGATATTATGCATTTTTTTGTGAACATCTTGAGATGCTTTTGTGAATGTGTTATGAGCAGAATTGAATCATGGACTTTTCATAAGTAGCACGCGGACTAGGCTCTGCCTCACTAAAAAACTAATTTGGCGGATAAGGAAATTAATATTTATGTTTATTTTTTTTTCATAAACAAATGAAATACTAATAAAATTCCAATTTAATATATTAAATTTGTTAAGAAATATTTTAAAACTATATAAAAAAATATTTTATCCATGCTTACTTATCTATCAGTGATCAGTGGATCATTAAAGAAAGTAATTAGTATTCCAATCAGTTTACTTATAAATAATAAAGACTTTATTATCTTTATGTTCAATTACTATTCGGTGAAACACAATTATTTTAATAGTAAAATAAAGTTTTTTACTGTAGTCCAGTTCTGTTAACTAATATGTATCTTATAGTGTACTAGAATGAAAATTAAAAAAGGATATGAGGAAAACATTAAGAAAAATATATTTAGTAATCTCTAATAACTAATTAAAAAAAAATGAATTCAAAAAAAATAATAACTATTAATACTACAAATTGTAAATGGAAATAAATTTTTAAAAATAATATAAATTAAATAAATAAACAACTGGATTCAAATTGTTAAATTTATTTATATGTTATAATTTCTACTTTACTGTGACCAAATAATTATTTCACAGAGTTAGATAAAGTTCTGAAAAAAATAATAACAGTTGAAACAGATTATAAACATAGGTTATAAAAATCACAAAAACTTGAAAACAAAAAATCTGGAAGTGCTCATGTTATAAAATAACTTTCAGTAATCAATAATTTATTATTTAAATTATTGAAAAGGCGACTATTTATCCAAGTTTTTCTTTTTATCTGGAACACTTGAAGAACAATGTAATGATTAAAAAATACTTCCTTGCATAATAATCACACGGTTAATAAAACTTAAAGAAAGTAAAATAAATTAATATGATATTGTTTAGCTAGTTTAGATCACTGCACAATTTTATTTCTATTGAGAAATTTTCTATTCAGAAAGCTATGCAGTCTTTTTGGAGCTAGTCTTTATGAAACAGTGTAATGAATAGAACTTAACGTAAGAGTATGTACTCAACTAATTGATTTCAAGTAAGAAACCAGAGTGGGCCCTTCATTAAATATATATATTACGTTGAATTTGCTCCATAAAATTACGAGTTATAGCATTGACTATGGATGAATAATACTATTTATACTTAATTAACATAAGTTTCTAGTTCAATGTTTTTGTTGTTATTAAATTAAAAGGTTGTATCACTTTCTACGGAAATCTTGGTCCACAATAGCTCAGATAAATGGGACTTCACTGCTATATTCACAATTTGAACTTTTTTCTTTAATATGCATAATTATATTGTGTGTGTGTGTGTGTTAGATTTAAATTGTGCTGAAACAAACATTTTAACTCAATATCAAAATTAATATTGCATGACAACAACAGAAAATTTTAGATAATTTTATAGTGAGTCTATTAAAATCAGTGGCTTACCAAATAATTGAAGAAACAAAATAGTAAATGTAGAATAAGAACACAGATTACAGTACTGTGAAATACAGAAAGCTTCCCTGACCTAATAAACAATCAGGTTGTAATAAAACAAATTACAATGTCTGATTTATCAATTACAACAAAGGCTACTCCATATATTGTGTAGAAATCATGTTGTATTAAAAGCGACGAAATTAGGAGGCCCAGCAGCTCTACCTGTATCACTGACTTTAAGTTCACTGGCTCATTGTACAGCCAACAGACAAGAAAAAAGTCCCCTGAAAAGTCCAGAGTTCTACCTTATAAGAGCACAATATACTGGTTCTAAAAATCCTTCCATGCTCGATATGGGCTGAAGGTATCTGAACTCACACACCCTAAACCGGCGAAAAACTGATCACTGATAAATAAAAGGATGTGTCATAAGACGAGTACTGTGGTATAAAAGAAAACCTGAGTCAAAGGTTTGCTTTAAGGTGCTCCCATTCTGCCCATAATCCCTCAAAAAATAGAGTACTTAAACTCACTCTCATAACACAATTTAAAGATTGAAACGTCTCAGCCAGAATAACAAAATTAATTATTCTATATGTACAATTACATCAGAATGATCTTAGTTTTATATGTGCTAAAACAGTGTTTTTTTATAACATGAATTTTTTATGATTACAGTTTCTACTTATAAATGGAAGTGGAGGAATTTTATTCATTATATCAGGAATAATAATGGTTGTAGAATTTGTAAGACTGGATATATCAATACGAATTCTAGCAGCTGGTCTAATTGCTATATTAAATGGAGTTGTATATTGCGGAGATACATACTACATTATTATGTACTTCCAAGATTGATATCAGTGTAAATTTTTATGATTTTTCTTTTTTATCTTTCATTGTAAGTAAAGAATTAAATTATTATTCTTAAAATATAAGAAATGAAGAATGTTTTCTACTCTGTTGACTCAATTTATTTAATGTTTTAAATATGTATAAACATTATTCATTAACAGTAAACAAGAATTATATTTATTCTGAAAAGATGGTGATGTTAAAAGAACTTGTGATTAAAATGCTAGTTTGTAATGCATTATTTATATAATAACTACTCTTACTGTTTTCTTATAAATTTTCATTAAGTTTTTTATAACTATTGTCTTGAGTAATTATCTCATGTACAAATATATTGAGAATTATATATATATATATATATATATATATATATATATATATATATATACATTTTTTATGAAAGTAATAATGATAATGAGATGTGTAAAACATTAAACTCTGTTAGGAATCAAACCCAGGATCAGTTCAATGAAAATCCAGCATGATTATTTAATGCATAATTATAAAGAAACATCAACCATAGTAATGTTACATACAGAGTGTTCATCATAAAGCATGGCAACCCATAAATTTTCAAACATTAAACAAAGAAAAATGAAATTTAGCAAATGCTCTTACCTTGAAACAATTTATTTTTTTTTTGTATAAGACCACTATACATCCCAAGCCATTATGAGGGAGTAAATCAAAAATGTTAAATGAAAAGGGTAGAACATAATTTTTAAGAGCATTGAAAATCTAGAAATTATGATGATGAAAAAATTTTTAGATTATGATAATCTCTGTGACAGAGTGGTAGTGTCTCAGCCTATCATTTGGAGGGGGGCAGGTCGCAAAAAAAAAATAATAATAGCCATTATTTAATACCTTTTTTACATACTTTTTTGTTTAGCTCACGTTTGTTCCCGGTTACCACTTGCTGAAATGTATTTAATGTGTAGAAGTTGGAAAGGAGTAGCACACATGTACAGAAGGTGGAGTACTTCAAATGTCAATAGTACAAATGTGGAGGTTTTTGAGATAAACGTCAACGTAGTCGATCAACCAACGTAACGCTTCAAACACCCTTGTATGAGTATCGAAAACTCCTGTATTATATTTATACTCGTAAATGCATATAAAATCATACTAATAAAAAGTAAAAATAAAATATTTTTCAAAACATGCTTTTAAAAAATCTAAAAAATGGATTACCCAGTAAACATAAATAGAAGATAATTTTGCTTTCAACAAAATAATATGTATAACGTCTATTTTTGCAAGACCACAATGAAAAGCATGGGATGCACTTTCATATTCAACATCTAAATAAATTCTTTAAATATGACAAAGGTTCTGATACAAAATTAAAATGATAGCTTCGATATATAATAACTAGTAAATCTCTTTGGATGAACTGAAGTTACAGTGCAAAATAGAAGTGAGGTCGCGCCACATGCTTTACATTGTGGTCTTGTGAAAATAGACAACTTCATATATATTATTTTGTTGAAATCAAAATTATTTTCTATTTATCTATACTGGATAACCCATTTTTTAATTTTTTTTTTTAAGTGTGTTTTAAAGTTTTTTTTCACAGTTAATTTCAAAAGTGATCAACACTACCTCTTAAGTAATTGCTAAACAGTGAAACAATAAAAAAAAAAAATTAAATTTATCTAATTCTCCTACCTTAAAAATAACTATTTTTTTGGTATGAGATGGGTGCTTGGGATGCACTTGTGATATACTGTAATACGATTGTTTCAAGTTAGGCACGTTTGCTAAATTTCATTTTTCTATTTTTAATGGTTGAAAAGTTATTTAAGTGTTGCCATAGTTTATCAACAACCTATATAGAATATAGGATTATAATTATATTAAATAAAATAAATGCCATAAAAAAATAATAAATGCTCAAGCATCTTTTCATAGAAAAAAAATAGTACACTCATTGAAACATAGAAAAGATGTGCTGCATTACATTACATCCATCATGATTTGTAATTTTATAGACTCGGAATACATAAATTGAGATCTATAGATCAGTTAGAATATATATTCCATAGTGCCATCAACTATTATACAAGCCAGTGCACCACTGGAAATGTATACTTTGCAAAAAAGTACTGGGTGAATCACTTCCTTAAAGTTTAACATATATCCATTATTCACTATAGTTATTAAACTATTTATCATTCTGATGCATGTATGAAGTATTATCAAAATACAAACACAAAACAAATTATAAAATACAAAACCTTTTAAAAATAAAAAAAATATTAGAAAAACAGATTATTATTGTTATCATAGAAACCTTTGTTACTATCATATAAGTTACTGACATGTAAATGCTAGTAATTTTTATGTACTATTTGGTTTAAGACAAATAAAGAGTTTGCTAAACAGTTAGGGAAATAAAATGTCAAGAAAAAAGCTCAAAAGAGTATATAAAGGATATACTTTTAAAGATAAAAATGTGTAAATATAGCTTGATTGTTAAAAAATCAGTAGCAATAACATATGTATGAACTGCCGAAACCAAATGATAGTAGGTTATCTGAAATTAGGCGCCTGTACCTGCAAAAATAACATACCTAATCACAAGAAAAATGAATCTCATGCTTGGTTCACTAAGGAAGGTGAGAAATGAAGTGGTTTTATGTTGTCGGTTTTTCACTGATTTTAATATATTACTGCATATAAGCATGATAATCCCACCTGAATCACATGATACTCTTACTCTTTTCACCACTGCAATTGGTTATATAATGAAAATCCTTACTTGTAGAAAAATCAACTCTTCTCATATCTTAGATGCTTTAGATGCATCACACCCATAAGAAATACTGGGACAAATAGTGTAAAAGAAATAAATTATCCCTTTTCTATAGAAAATAATGCATTGTGTGCAGTGTCTCCCCTCAGGAGGGTAAATTGAAGGGCTACAAAAGAACTAATTAAAATAACTATAAAAACATAAACATAACTAATGAATAAAATAAATCAAGACAAACCAAATAGCAGCAGTGAAGTACCAAAACAGATTTTCCTCTAATCATTGTAAAATTTATTTTGACATTTTACAGAAGCATATGTATGAATAAACAGATTTACGTATGACATAATTCACTATATGTACAACTTCATAATCAAGTAAACAGTAACTGAATAATATTTGGAATAAAAATTTACTACCAAAGATAATAAACAGATAAATTGTGGAATTTTACATCTTCCATAAGAAAATGCAAGCCACAATTAATCTTGTTAAATTAACTATATTCCCTATCAGATAGTGAAATATATTTGTTGCAAATTTGATTGTTTACCTAGAAAATAAAACTTTTTCAAAATTTATGATGAATATATATATATATGTTAGGCAACATAATGATACAGGTTGTGGGTGACCGGGCATGAAATAAGAATCACTCCTAAAAATAGCATAGCCATTCTCAAGCCAACAAGTACCCAGAAGAAAATTTACTAAGGAAATTGAGTACTGAAGGGGTTTCTCATAACTTTCTTCATTGAGCCAACCATATTTTCAAGTGTTAACATATCAATCCATATAAAAGTAGATGTTTTGTTCTAAATGTGACAACTTCACACTGTTTGCCAAAGGGAGTGGCTGTGCCAAAGTATAAATATATTTGGAAAAATAAATAGTGGAAGTATAAGACAATAAATGTTTTATAAAATAAGGTGAGATTGGTACAGTTTTAGTAAGTAGTCCTAAAAAGATAAATAACTTTTATAGTAAACTTGCTTAGCATAAGAAAATTGTTTATTTTTTATAATAAAATAGAATGACTTGGTAACACTGATGGTACAATTTTTTTGGCATAAACAAAATAGCATTCATCTTAATTATTTGTCACCTTCCATCTTCAAAAATTTCTTCCTCCTGAAATCTTTGTCAAGTTATCATGAAAGCCATTTATTGTTTCAAGATCTTGAAAAAAATTTAAGAATAATCTTTATATAAAACGTTTTGATGATTATTTTGTAAACTTCTATTTTCTTGTTGGGAGATGAAGTGACACCACTTTATGATACGCATGTTTGGATACTAGATACCAGATTTTAAATTTTAGTCATTTTTGAAAAAAGAATGCCTATCTTTTTGATAAATTATGTGGTTGGTTTATTGGAAAATTACGTACTGTTTTAAAAGATTGCAAATGAAACCTATAGTATTTTTTTAATGGTAAATATAAAATCAAATCATTCCTGTGTCATGAAAAAGTTCACATTTACATTTCTATCTCTCTTTGTCCATAACTGTTGTATCATACCTTGGTTGCAACAGGAAAATACTGAATTCAATTTATCATGATGTACGATACTAGATAAGGTACTATTTCATGATGTAAGGGCAGATCTCCCTTACAAAAAAATAAATGTAATGTCCAGCACATGACCATATGACATTAATTCCTACTGCACACAATCACTTAAAAAGCTGAATACAACAATCAATGATAAAAACGATTTGATTGAAGTATATGAAATACATATTTCGAAATGGTAGTCCACAATATATATTATATTTGGTGTTCCATAGCAAGATACATCATTTTCCATTAATTTAAAACAGCAGAACACAAGATGACCTTTAAAAATTTTCTGATAGAAATTACAGTAATTTTCAAAATAGGGGCATATTTTTTATAAATGTACATGATGTGCCAAGAATAAGGCTACATAGACATAATTTTGTATTGATTTGACATTAACATGAAGGTGGCCTTTAAAACTGTCTGACAGAACACAATTTATTTTACTGAAATGATGACTGCTAAATTTCTTGTTAAAATTTTATGTTACTACCTCACTTATTGTTTAATTAATTAATGAAATATTGAATATATTATACTAATTTCACCTAATTTTATACACGAATATATATATATATATATATATATATATATATATATATATATATATATATATATATATATATAGAAGCAGTTTTACTGAAACAGATTAATTAGATTTTTTTTGGAAAATATTAACAAATCGTGCAAAATACTGGATTGACATATACTATTTATTTCACAAGATGCACCATTAAAAAAATGTATATGCTTTCTCTCAACTCATTTTAAAACAAACTTTTATACAATTTTTACTCTTGTTGTTACTTTCCATGAAATTTTTTGGAACCACACCCTGTCTCTAAAGCTTTTATGTTTTGGTAATTTCAAGTAGAATTTAGCCATTAAATGCCAAGAGTATGCAACTGCCCATCCAAAAAGCAATGTATCCAGCAGTTGTTAAATTTTATTTACCTGTATGAACAGAGTTCAAAAGACAGCTTGGGCAAACTGCATTTATTCTTTCCTCAAATCCTTTCATTCCTATAATGCTACTTTCTGAGGTGTTTCTAATGTATGGAATCTTATACGTTCAATTTATCCATTTCTTTGCTTTATGCTAGCTTTCTTATATGATCTTATCTCTTTTTATTGCTGTAATACATTTAAAGCACCTGAGATACAAGTAGGACCAATCAGAGTAGCTTTCCCTGAGAGTAATAATGTTCGCAAGACAGTTAATAATGTTCAAGAGATCAATACTCAAGAGAGTAATAATGTTCACAGGTCAAGTTTCCCTGTGGTAAACAGGATGAAGGAGTTGCTTGTAGGGTTGAATCAACATTTCACTGGGCTGGTGTGTTGATATACAACAGTATGTTTGGTTCAACAAAGAAGGCAATAGGAAACCACTTCACATCTCTCTTTGGTAAGCCGGGCAAAGTATGCATAATTGCATAATACTCTTAAGAATGGCAAGGCTTGTTTCAAGTTGTATCTCATGTCACATTACCTACAATCAATGTGGTTATGGCATATAATATAGATTTCAAAAAACGATCAAACCAATTTCAATAAAACTTAGTTATCTTAATGTTTCATAAGTAAGTTATCCTTAGCCTAAATTCTTGGACACATATCTTACTTTAAAGTTTTTTCTTGGGCTTGGCTCACTAAATGCAAAATCGGTTTTTTATGTTTTCTTACCCAGCATAAATATTTTAAAAAATCATATCCACTATTTTTTTAAAGTTTTGAGGGGAAAATTAAGCAGTTCTGTGTTACGTACCCAGTTTTTAGGAGTAGTGCCAAGCTGGTTATGAAATATGACAGTGAAAGAATTAAATTTTTATTGTAAATGTACACCAGTTATAAATATCTGAAGTTTCTACTATCTAACTTCCCATTTTTTATCTAGATACCTAGATGGTGGAACTTGTACGCATGACATTTTATAAAGTAACTCATATTATGTGAATTAATTTTTTCAAAATAGTCTTCTTATCATTTTTTAATAATAAAAGTAAAGCATAAATTTTTTTCTATAGATATTGAATAGTAAATCCCATTATTTAGTTTGGTTTAAAACAATTTTTTCATCATAAAATTTATCAGTATTATTAAGAAACAAGAATAATGTAGGCCAAGTGGTTGCATAGCATCCTGCAAAGCTGGATGCATCAACTATAGTCTGATTTGTAAGGAAAAATAAGTTATAATTGTGGGTAAAACTCATAACAGTAAAGCTAATTTTGCTATATTTATTGGTGAGCTGGGGTTCAAATGGTCCTGAAGAAGAATGAAGAAAACATTAATAAAAATATACGTATCTATATAGTCTAGCAATCTAAGGCAGATAGTGAAAGTATGTAAAAGAAAACAAAAAAAGTAATTCAAATGTCACATCTCTTAAAAGAAAAAAAAAACATAAATGATTTATATAAAATTAAATTTTGTAAATTTTTTTAAATGTTAGTAAAATGGAGTAATTTTTAACAAAGAAATGGACATAATTGTGTTGTATACATTAGCATTATAAAACAGAATGAAAATCTAATATGAAAAATATATATTTTCATACTTACTATATTTTTCACTTAATTAATTTTTCTAAATCTTATATTAAAAAAAAAGTAAGAAGGTTAAAAGAAGAGTAAGAATATTAGAAAAAGAGAAAGAATTATTTAAAAATAATTTGAATGAACTATAGTCTTTAAACGTTAAGGTTTTTTTTAAATCAATTAAATAAATTTTTTAAGAATTTATTGATTTAAGAATTTAATGGTAAATTTTTGTACAATATTTTACTTATTTCATTTTTAATGAATTAAATAATTTAATTTAAATAATTCAATTTACTTAATCTAAATCCTTTTCTCTACTTCATAATTACAATTACGGAAACTGCTTATTTATAAATTACAATGACCCATTCAGCCACAACAAATGCACTAATTAATAATAATTTTATCAGTTGTAACTGTTTTGAAAAATAGTTAATGCTTCTGTCTCATTATTCACAATAAAATTTATTCATTCAATCGATAAAGTTAAAGATGATATTGATGCAATCACGATCCATCAAGAATTTTTTAATTTTTATAGTTGGCTGTATATTTGATTTAGAACATTTGGAAGTGAGGAAATCAAATACTGACACTTAATGTGTATGGCCACGACTGCATGTTTGAAGTTACGTGCCCAATGAAAGATTTTATTCTCGAAGCATCATTACCGGCTGAAAAATTTATGGTCCAGTAAGCAGTTCCTTTTCCATCAGAAACACAGATCAATAAACAAAAGAATGCGTACTTCTGAATTATTATTTAATAATTTAATTTTAGAGCGCATAACTTAATGAAATCAACAATTCTCACACACGATTAAAAACTTATTGTGAAGTAGTTACCGACTAGAATACTTTTAATTTATATCATCATACCTTCCCTGTCCTGCCTTGTTCAAAATTCCAGAGATCTGCTGTTCTCATCTGGGTAAAATGCCCCAATATCCTAAGAGATTGTAAGCAAAGGTACATGCCTGCTGCCTGAAGGATCCTTGAGCTTTCCTCTTGGTGGGGTTACTAGAATAGTTCTGCAGTTCTCTCAAGGACAAATAGCACTTTCTCACCACCTTCTTCTTTATCATTGGCCCCTTATTCTCCACTATAAGTCATAAGGGAATAGGTTTGACCCTGCAAAATCTATACTAGATATGTCAGCATCAATAGAACTGACATGTTCTGTAGAATACCTTCCAGTATTCTTGGTATGTTCTGGTGATGGATCTAACCAACAGATCAACCTACAGACTCTATTTTCAGTCCAGTGGTTGCATAATACCAAATGGCTCAACTCTCTATCAGGTTAAGCCAAGACCTCTCTTAATCCTTCCTAAAATTTAAAATACAAATATATTGCTGAAAATTAAATAGCCTTTAGATTGATATCTCAGCCAGCAAATAAAATCTAATTTTTATATACGCCAATAACTTTGTTACAGTAACTTCATTTAATTCTTTTAACAGGTAAACGGTTAAAAAATGTAAAAAAATTAATTAACAAAGAGTAAGGCTATGATAGTGTAATGGGGCTGTGAGGGGTTATCATAATGCTCCTAAAAACAATTCTGAATATTTAAGACTGAAGACTATTTTAAAACAGGAAACATGTAAAAATTTTGACTGTACAAAGAGGGAATGCATCCCTGGAGAATATGTACCTAAGCTTTGCAGATTACTTACTCTTACTGTTTGTTATACATCTTTACTTTTTTTAATTTGT
Organism: Lycorma delicatula; assembly: GCF_047948215.1. NCBI lineage: Eukaryota > Metazoa > Arthropoda > Insecta > Hemiptera > Fulgoridae > Lycorma > Lycorma delicatula. The sequence goes on from NC_134458.1 coordinate 43,805,872, forward strand.
AATCAGATTTACATGAGGAAGAAGTTATTAAATCCATTCATTTATATACCTCTTTGTACATGCTGTTTTCCAAAATTATCATAAACTGCTACATAAAGCTTTGATGACATTAAAGATGTATTACACAGCATAAAAGTGAGAGTTAAGGTGTGGGAATTCCTTAACTACAAGTGACTCATGACGAAGATTGAAATTTTTTCATGTTCTAATATGTGTGCCATTTTTCTATGTTACTGGCAATAAAAGCCTATTAAGCATATTAAATAGGTTTAAATTTCTGATTGAATTTTTTGCTCTTGTCTTTAATAAACTAAGAAAAATTCTCAATTGTAATTTTAATAGCACCTCCTTTTTAAATAAGTAAACACTTTTATAATCTGATTTACAATGAACAGCTAGTAATTATTTCACTATCTACTGTAACTAATACGGGGAAGACTTAGATGTTAATTATCATAATCACCAGGCAAGAAGAATGCAGTCAGAATTATTAACGAAGCCTTCTGATTAAAAAAAAAATGTTTAACCCACAATTCATATCAAATGTCACATTTGCAGTTATTATAATACTCCTTCTACGAATACACCTACAGATTGCAGGCTAAATGTTAGCTTAATCTTGCTGATTACAAGAAGCACAAAAAACTTTTTTTCAGAGAGAATGGTTTAAAAATTCTTTATATCAAACTTTATTAGGGAAGTGATATTTTGCTTATGAATCTATCATGTACATGTAAAAATAAGAAAAAATGTTTACTTCAAAACTCATTTAATTTCACTAGTGAACAGCAAATTTTATTCTTCAGTCTAGATTTAAAGATTACTCTTTTAAATGTTCAAAAGAGAAGATTACTGTAATTTTACGTACAATAATCCATAAAAAGGTTAGTCCGCCCACATATGTTAACATCAACTGTTGTATAAAGCTTAGGAAATTACAAAGATATCCTTGGAAAAAATTATGGTCCAGTAAGCAGTTCCTTTTCCATCAGAAACACAGAACAACTAACAATTGCTACATTAATTCCATAAAAAAATGTATACTAGAAAATATATCCTCTATGTTTTGACTAACTGGTCGGCCAGGTTGATGGGGGATTGAAAAACGAAGGTCAAAATATTAGAAGGGATTTAATGTATTTTTTTATGTAATTTTTAATTTTGAATTAGTGTAGCCGGTATTATAAAAACGCTAGAATGTATATATCAAATTAAAACTCAGTAACGAATGTATAATATCAAATTTAAACTCAGTAACGAATGTATATATAAAATTAAAACTCAGTAACTTTATTTTTACAGAATATTAAAAAATAATATTGCGGAAACCCCGTCCCGTCCAGAAATCGCCACGGCCAAATTTCCGTAACAATATAAAAATAAATTACAGATCAACGAAAGAGAATAGAATATCGCAGGCGTCAACTCAGTAGTAATAAACTATTTGTCGACTACATGAGGAGGTGACCTTACCAGACGGCCGAAGAAAATGTTTTATAAAAAAAAATGTTTAATACGATTTCAACCTGATTTCTCTTAAATTTATTATTCTTTAAAAGATATTGCTAATCTAAGTAAAGTTGTGGTACTTTTATCATTTATTAAATAGATCAGTAAAGATGTATTAAATTACTCCCTGAATTTTTCAGTTTCTTACGATTCCGATCGGCCAACAAAAGTTTTAAACATTATTTATAATAGAAAAATCTTCTTAAAGAACCAAGATTTTTTTAAAAATATTATTATTCGTTACCGGTATTTAAGCAAATTATATTATTTTTTTCTTTACATCAGTTTACAAGTTGTACACAATTGAACACATTACTAAAAATAAATTAAATCTAAAATCGATATCAGCAAATGGTACACGAAAGTTAGGAAAAATTATTACTAAATAAAGTCGGCTCTGAATTTAATATCAGTTCTTATAAATTATAATTATTACATATAATATATAAGTAAAATAATCTATTATACTAAATACATTTTTTCTTTAATCATAAAGCTGATATTAATAAATCATTAGTAAATATCAGTAGCCTGTTTATCAGATAATTCGAGCACGAAATTAATCAATAAAAAATGAATCGGTGGATAAGATATTGACATGTCATGCAAAATTAATCGTTTATTTTTCCTTTAATATGTTTCTAAAAACTCAGTGATATTAAATTTAATACACGGTCGGATATATACAAAGGTTTTGCAATTAATCTATATTAGTCTTATGCAGGCGCATAGCTTAGCTGAATAAAATATACACGTTAGACTACCGAAACTTAAAATTTACCTGTCTTTTTCTCTGAAGACGCTGTATCCTGATCTCGGCCGAAAACCGAACCCCACAAACCGAATAACATTACGGATATACATACTGCAAAAATATTTAAGCTTTTAGACATGGTCAAAAAACGCACTACTGTGTAGAAAGGAAGAACACGGTTTGGAAACGATGTGCTTGGCGTAGCGGGGTGCGGCAGACAGCAAATGCCGTCTAAATGGACAGCCGCTCGATAAAAATGGTCCGTGTCCTTAGGATACACTCTAGCGGGGAAGTTGTACAATAGTCCACGAACCGCTGCGCTTTTAAATAGGACCTTGGATTAACAAAATTATTGAACCGTTCTTTAAATCTGTATTACTTACAGCATATATTATCAAAAGAGTTTATGATAAACCTAACGATAACGGTTTGGAATCTAATTAAAATAGAGATAAATAAGAAAAAGTAGATGAATTTGTAATAAAGTATGGGTTAGCCTAGAAAATAGGCTTTAGCCCTAATTTTATGGGGAAGAGTTATATTCAGATTATTGATTTTTCCTATTAATTGAGCTAATGTAAATTTATATCAGACTGCCAAAATACTACTTTTGTAAGTACTACTTTTATAAAGTGTCTTTTTTCCAAAATGCTAACCTTAATTTCCAAAATTAAATGCTATACCAAAATTTACATGGGATTTTGTAAGATGATCTTTTTTTTGCTAAAAAAAAAAAAAAAAAGGTTGACAGAAAGTTCTGGCATCTGAACAAATGAATGAAGAGAGTTTATTTTAGTTTCTAAAGCAACTTGCAAGAACTAATTGTCTAATTTGAAAATTTTTCACTGGTTCATATCTTAAACAGTAATATAATATGCGACAACATTGTACCAAGCTTCTTTTAGCATGTCTCTTGGAGAATTTAAATAGATTTTTCCTAATTTTTTTTTTCACAATATTTCACTATTTCTCAAAAGATTTAATACAAAAAAAAAATGGTGCTTATTACTGTTACTCTGTTACATCCTCATACATTTAGGGTTATCATTGTTCATTAGATTTAATATGGTTTAAATAAAAATACAAAATAAAGATATATTTGTCAAATTTTAATACGCTAATGTGTAAATACAGAAAAAAATATTCTGGCTACTGATTTAGAAGTAAATGTAAATGAAAAATTTGACAAAAACTTCTGTATGGATTTATGCTTCAAATTAAATAATATTTTTCAGTTACATACAACAAAAAATTATTAAATATACTTACAGCTATTTTTACTGAAATCTGTTAAATGATTATATAAATAATTTTTCTAAATTACAGCAGCTTTATCAATCATTTAGTAATCTTTTTTGGTGGTCCTCACTGGATGCAGGCGAAGGCCTTTTTTTCAGTGGTGAGCAACCTAGAAAATCTGACATTATTTGTGAATGGGTAGGTAAATTTATTCTAATAAGTGAAAGAGACATTCCATATCTGCGACAGTGTTAAATATGGTGAAACAAAGATTTCCCAAAATATAATAAAAATATTTTTATCACACCCTACGAGGGTAAGAGGGTTCAAGGCATAGCCTGGTTTCAATGAGGAATGATAAAAATATGTAATATTTATGTTTTTTCTTTTTAGTATGTTGAACCACTGGCAAAAGTTGAAATAAATGACATCACATTATTTGCAAATGATAAACTGAAGCTCTACAATTATTAACTTCAATATTGATGTTTTAAGAAATCACTGTAATTTGTGGGATCTACAACATGCATTGGAAATATTATGGAAACACGTGCTTAAATATATGAAATCCGTTTACCCATGGTAGTTTTGAAGTACTTAAAATTAATTTTTTTTATGACATACCAAACCAAATTAATTTCAGATCGACTTTTAATTTTTTTTTTTTTAATTTTGAACACACCTCATACTCTTTCAGCCACTCTAGGGATTAGTGCTGCTGCTATATGTTTGTGTTTCTTTATTTATTTTTCCTGTTTAGCCTCCGGTAACTACCGTTTAGATAATTCTTCAGAGGATGATATGTATGACTGTAAATGAAGTGTAGTCTTGTACATTCTCAGTTCGACCATTCCTGAGATGTGTGGTTAATTGAAACCCAACCACCAAAGAACACCGGTATCCATGTATTCAAACCCGTGTAAAAATAACTGGCTTTACTAGGAGTTGAACGCTGTAACTCTCGACTTCCAAATCAGCTGATTTGGGAAGACGCGTTAACCACTAGACCAACCCGGTGGGTTTATGTTTGTGTATCTGGTATTTACTATTTTTACTAACAAACAGCAGTTCACTGTTTGCATACAATGTTCTATCCTGGAAAAATAATAAGCAGCTTCAAATGTAGGACTCATAAAAGCACATTACAATTGTGCAACCTACATACTCTGCAAATACACAAAAAAGAACCACTTCTTAACACAGATGAACATTATTAAATACAGAAAAACATATAACAAAAATACACTAAATGAACAGAAAAAAATTCATATCTAACCACTGTTTACAAACATATTTATATGGTATTCCTAACTGTCAACACAATATCAAATGACACCATAGTGAATAAATCAGCAACAGCTATTGAAGATGTCCACAACAGAAATTGAAACCACTATATACAAGCACCACAAATCTTTGAATACTCAGTATGGATTTAATAGAAGCCTGAACTAAACACCAAATTTAATCCATCAAAGGATAAAGGTTAAAGAAGTAGTGATGTTAAAAAAGGATGCTCTGCACATGGAAAAAAGTACACAGACTAACAACCCCCGCCCAAAGTGGTGGTAGGTGCCCAGCCTGACACTTACAATATCTCAAATCAGAATCTATAGCAAGCGTGAGTAAAAAACTAACCTTACTCAAAGGAATACTTCAAGGCCCATTGCAGGCAGTGGATACCAATCCTGCTGCTTACAGTCCCTCACATCAGCACTTTTAAACAGATCTGAGTAGAAAATGGTAATTTTTGGCTAACATTAAAAAATGTCAAAATCATTGACCCATGGGTCAGTGATTTTGCAGAGCTCACGTTAAATATATATTTCAACAAACCTGCTTTTCCTCTAGAAGCTAGTCACCCATGCCTAAGCTACAGGTTCCTGGTATCTTGGATCTGCTAATATAATTTTGCAAAAGAACTAAAAGAAGAAAAGTTCTTAATAAACATTTACAAACTGTTTTTTTTTCAAGAAAAATATTCATGACTCACATATTTTGGTGAATTGTTTTTTCTTGGGGAAAAACAAATAAAATTTGAAAGATAATAAATTCAAGTTGTCAAAATATTTTAAGCCATGTGTGTAGCTCTATCAGAAATTAGTGTTTTTGTATTACTGTTGAACTGTGATTCCAACTGAAGTAACTGTTGGTAATTTTTTAATTAGGAAGATATATATGTTGGATGTGACCAAGTATTAATACAATTCAAATAAAATAATGTGAAATGGATTTACTTATTACACCAATGTCAAGTGGGTTTGAATCTTTATGTTATTGAATGTGTTTTTTTTTTAATATTTAGAATATCAGTGTTGTTGAAATTACTATATTTGTGATCTTTTTTGATTAAGTGAATACTGATTCTGTGTTACTACAACTACTTTATTTATGATCATTTTATTGCTTTTACACCCTGAAGGGTTAATGCAGTTAGAGCAGATTAGTGGAACTTAAGTTTAACATGTGTGTGTGTGTGTGTGTGTGTGGTTTGTTTTTATCTGAAAGGAATTCTCTACATCAATTTTTTATCGTTTGAGCTTTTTTTTTTTATTTTTATCTACATTAATTTTATTTTGTGGAAGAATGAGAACAAAATTGTTTTATCCACTCATGAGTAAGAGTTTTTCCATATAAGATCTTATAACATGGATGTAAGATAAAGTTGGTGAACTTATTTTTCAATTCCTTTACTGCTTTCTATACATACAAGCTGAAAAGAAAAGCACTGGGGACAGACTGCATTCTTCTCTTTCTCGTTTCTGAATCAGAGCTTGCATTTTACTATCTTCTACTCCTCATTCTTATACAAATAACTCTTCTTTCATTATTTTAAAGTAATTTTCTTGAAATTTTAAATATTTCATTCCAATCTACATTATCGTATACTTTTTCCAGTTAGGTGGATTTATTGCTCTTAAATTAGTCTGAGAGCCAAGATTGCTGCTTTCCTTCTTTCTGAAACTAAACTACTCTTCAGCTAACATGCCTACATAAGATTTTTTATGCATGAGATTAAACTGATAGTATAATCTGCTCCTAATTTCTTTGCATGGTAGCAATTGCATTCTTTTTAAAATCTGAGGATGACCTCCAGTCCCATTAGTTTTCAATTCTATAGTATAAAGCTTATTCAGTCCTATTTCTAGACAGCATAGTAATTCAGATGCTATTTCATCAATTCTGGTAGCTTTATTCTGATTTAATCTTTCAGATTTCTATCAAATCATTGCATAGTTTCCTCTGAAATGATAAATTTTCATTTCTTCCTGTATCATTTTTATCAGGTGATTCTTCCCTATTAAGTTCTTCTTTGTATTTCTCCTATCTACAGAGATTTCTTCCATCTTTAACAAAGGTTTTCCATTAGAAATCCCATACTAATAGATTTTGGCTTTATTTCCTCAGACCTTTCTCTTATTTTTCAATATGTTATATCTACATTTCTAGAGATCATCCTTTCCACTACCTCATTAATACATCTCTCCTTCAATCAGGTCTTCTGTCGCCATTTAGTACTTTCTACTAATTTCATTTGTTACATGTCAATAGACTTTTCTGCTATCACTTTTGTGTTTTTATACTTTCTCTCCATAAATCCATCAGTCATAATATATTTTTCACAATCCATGGTTGTCTACCTAATCTCATTTCTTGCTTTCATTTTTTTTTTCACTTTATTCATCACTTACAGTTTTCTTTTCTAGCATATTCTCTTTACCTGATTTGTTAAACTTTTCATCATTCTCTTTAGCACACATCATATCTCTACATTATCATCTATATCACACCTCCATGTTATCCTTTTTCTCGATACTTTTCTAAACTTCCATCTAGAGTTCATCATTATCAAATTGTGGTTAGAATTAATGCCTGCTCCCATGTATGTTTTGTAGTCCACAATTTATTTCTGAAATTTCTGCTTAAATAACTGTATCTTCTGGTCTCACCCATGTGTATCTTCATCTTTCATGATTTTTAAAAAGGATATTCATAATTCCTAATTTATTCTTAGTGAAATTTTAAAAAGGATACTCACAATTTCCTAATTTATTCTTAATGCGAAATTCTGTCCTTTTCCTCTTTATGTCCCTCACCTATCAATAATTTCCAACTTTGTTCTTCTCCTCTTATGGCATCTAGTCTCTTATTTCTTCATCTTTACTATCCCTTCAACTTCTGCTTACAAGGGTGGCACATAAATCTGCATTATTGTTAGAGTTGAGGTTTAAACCAACCCTTACTAAAATAGTTCTTTCATAGATGTTTGATTTTGTTTTAATTTCTTACAACTCCCTGACCAAAAATCTTCTTGATTTTTACATTACATTTCACCAATTCCTCTTATATGTAGTTTTAAGAATTTCTTGTTTTAAATAATCTAGTCTACCACTTTGTAATCTTCTAACATTCCAAGCTCTGATTCAAAGTACAAGTTCTTATATTTTCTAATGACCTCCTCTTGCATAATTCTCACCCAGAGATCTGACCAAGAGAATGCAATACCTCTAGAGTACTTTACTCAAGAGGAAGAAGATACCATTCAGATTAATTAAAATGGAAAATATTTCTTCTGAATATACTGCTATAGTTTTCATTACTTTCAGCCATGTGGGACTCAAAGCCTAAAATAATTACGCTTTAGATTATTGGTTTGTCATACTGACCATAAATTAACTGGAACCCTCAACAAATGCAATACCGCTGTTGCCCCTTACAAAAATCTTTCTGTCTACGTCCTTTCCTCATATACCCACCTGTCAGTAGCAACTACAGAATGGCCAATCATTTCTCAATGGCATGCAAGTTTCTGCATAAGGGGTATGGTATGAGCTTATTTACAAGTGACCAACACTTATCTGCAACATAGTAGCTTTTTGTAACATTTTTATAAGAACTGTCTCTTGAGGAGTAGTGTTTGAACCAAGCACCATATTTCAGATACTGCTGCTGCCTCTCTGCAACTATTTGTTCAACTTAATGATGATGGTTAACTCCTTATTTGCAACTAACCATCATGCTAGTAGTCTTTCTCTTATCTCCAACCTGAGGAAGTGAATAAATAATATACATTTATATTTTGAATATAGCACCTTCAAACAGTTTTCAGCTAATGCTAATCTATTTTAATCTATACAATGACTGATAATTGAATTAATTAATTTCTTATGTAATATAGTTTTGTATATATACATATATATTATTATTATTATCTTTTTTCACCACATAGGATCACTTTAGTCAGTCCATTATCAAAGTCTCTTTGATGAGACTATTTGGGCTTTGCAGTCCTCCAGTACTTTTTCATATGTTCTGATCTTTGTGCAGAAAATGTTCGTGTTATGAGTTTTTTCTTATGAATGTTTTTATTCCTGATTTTCTTGTTTAATTTTATCTTATCTGTGGTGTCTTCTGGTGTAGGGCCAATTTCCTTCAGATCCTCTCTTATTTATCTGATCCATCTGCATCCTGTCTTGGTAGTTTTGGGTTGAGATTGTACTGTACTAGCTGTTTCAGAAGTCTTGAATCCTGCATTCTCATGTCCAAAGAATCCTAGTCTCTTCTTACACATTGTATCGGTGATGGATTCTAACTCTGCACACGACGACTTTGTTGGCACAATCCACCACTGCTTGTCTTTCTGGTACTTTTTACTGATGTCTTTGATTGTTTTTTCAGGTAGAAGAGAGTCTCTGCTGCATAAGTGGCTTCTGGTTTATTAACTGGTCGTAGTGTCTTATTTTTGTGTTTATTGATAGGCATTTTTTATAGTAATGTACCAGGTTAGTCTTTGAGTTTTAGCTACTTTGTTTCTTCTTATTTTGATCAAGGTTTTTTCATTTATGTTGTTGTTACTATTTCTCAGAGTTATTTAAATTAGATTATTATTTTGATTTTATTACAGTTTATGTTTACTTCTTTTAACCATGTTGGTTTTTGGAACATAATTTCTGTCTTCTTGAATGATATTTTGAGGCCAATTTTATTTGCAACGTTTTGAAGTTCTAATATCTATGATTTAGCTTCATCAATGTTGCTTGCTAGCAGTGCCAACTTGTTGGCAAAACCAAGACAGCTTGTTTTGATTTTTCAGTCTATTTTTACTTTTAGAGGAATTTTTTGAGCCATTACCTCATTATCATTTCTACAGCGCTGTTGAATAATAACAGTGAGAGCCATCACCTTGGCACAGTCCTGTTTTGATCTCAAATAGTTCTTAGAGCTTGCCTCTTAATTTTACCTTCGACTTAGTGTTTGTGAGGGTTACTTTTATCATATTTATTAATTTGGTTTGCAGTGCAAGGTGTCTTAGAATTTTTAGTAGGTATTCTCTGTGGAAGCAGTCATAAGCTTTCTTGAGATTTACAAATGATATCACCATGTCTCTGTTTCTTTTCCTGTTGTAATCCATTATTAGATGAGGACTCATGATCTGACCTGGACAGCTCCTCCATGGTCTGAAACTTCCCCGGTATTCTCCTAGTTCTTTCTCGAATTGTAAACCGATCTTGATGAGGATGATTCTTGAAAGAATTTTGTATGTCGTGTGTAGGAAGTGAATTCCCCTCTTGTTACGGTCTGTTTTGCCCCCTTTTTTGTGCAGTGGATGGATGAGGGCTGTTGTCCAGTGTAGCAGTAGTTCTTCTTTGATCCAGATGTTGACATGCTGTTAATGAAAGACAACTTTTGTTGATCTTCCTGTATGTTTCCAGATCTCTACGAAAGATTGATCTTCTCCCACTGCTTTGTAATTCTTTATCTCACCCAGCATTTAGTAGACTTCATTTATTGCAGGAAGGTTGATGTTTTCTGGTGGTGTTCTTGTTTAGGAGTTCTATCAGTTCTCTGCAATTTAGGATTTTGTTGAAATATTTAGCTAGGATTTCTGTGTTGTCTTCATTGTTATGGGCCAGTTTACTGTTTTCATTCTTTATTAGTAGGGTTGGGGGTTCTCATTTTTGGAGCTGATTTTTTTAAGGTTTTGTAGTAGTCTCTTGACTGTGTTTTATTGAATTCTTCTTCTATTGACATCAGTGTGTCTAAATATATATATATATATACATACAAATATATAAAAAGAAAATTTTAAATCTGTTATGACTGTTTGTTTTTATATACGATTAATATATTTAACTACAATTCAATTTAGCTTTGATAAGTTAAAAAATTCTCCTTATTTAACTAATGTACAGAATTTTTTAACTTTTGTAAAGCATTTAAATATAATAAAATATTATATTTTCCAATATAATATTTTATTATATTGTAAAATATAATTACTTATTTAAAACCCATTCCTGATTTTACTATGAATGGAAAGAAAAAGTTGAATAATTCAGTTTGCACGTGATAAGGATTGGTAATTTCAATGATGATTCTTTTATTACTTAAGAAGCAATGATAAATTAGAAGCTGTAAGATCATAAAAGAAATTGGATACTATCTTCTTTAACAATGAAGGAAGAAGACACCCATTGTAAGGGTCAGCTCCAGCCAACATACCACTTCCAGTACTTGTTTTTAATTATATAGTGGACCTAACCATATCATAGATCTAAAGAACTCTGTAATACACAGCAGTTAAATTTTGATATTAGTAATTGTAATAAAAGATGATTAACTTATTTTGATAATCTAACTTTGGGGAATCCATAAAATATTGCTTGAATATATAGAGTCAAATCGTAAGATGTTAACGCATATGCAAAAACAAACTTGTTTGAAAAATCTTAGGCTTTTTTTAATAAAAAATATGTTTAATCTGTAAAATAATTTTTCACACTTGACAATAGTAATTTGTAGTTATGGTTAGGATAACTTCTGAGTCACCATACCCCTAGTTACAAGGTGTAAAAATGATTACAAAAAAAACCATTTCATGTGAACATGTTAAAATCAAGTCACTAATATAGACACAATTTTTTCAGTTACAGGAAAAAACCTCACAACAAAAGGTGCAATAAAATTAAAAAAGTCACTTTTTGTAATTTTATTATCAATTCATAACAAAAATCATTTCTTTATATAATTAATTAGCAGAGCTGATGCTAAAACGTATAATTTTGACAGTGAGTAAAAATAGACAGTTTATATAGAAGAAACATTAGATAGTGGACAATCACAACAATGCTACATTTCTTAATAATAACAATAATAATAAAATATGCTGCCAAACTGACCAAAAATTATACAAAATAAGATAACGTTTGTTTCAAAATTTAATTATACCAGAAATACACATGTTAATATTACTCACAGATGTTGTACTGTAACACTTAAATATTTAAATAAATTACTAACAAAATATACTTCCAAAATACAATAATTTTTAAAACAAGATAGTGTAGTTTAAGGAATCGTTATAAACTCCAAACAAAACTTAAACTTTTTAAAGCTCTGTTCATTTATCTTAACATTATACATTAAAGAGGTAACATACAAAATTGCTAGTAATTGTAGAAATAAAGCAAAAACTATATTTGGTACATGATTCATTGTTAATAAAAATAAATAAATAAAAAATATAATAAATAAACAAATGATTAATTATAATTCAGAAAACAAATTCAACAATATGAAACTATAAAGTAATATTATAAATAATAATACTATTGTAAAATAATATTGCACCCAAGTATTTACAGAAATGTCGATAATAATGTAAAGGAACAACAAATTTTCTTTTTAAATCAGCCTCTAAATCAATGAATTTTATTAACTAACATTATTATTTATAAAGATTATTACTTTAAAGAAACATAAATAATATAATTAAAATACAATGTCTTTGAATACATATATAAATAATAAAATAAAATAAATAAACTGACTAGTTTCATAGAATAATTTTATCTACATAAACATACATAATGGAAATAGTTAACACATAAATTTCCACTGCTGTCGTTCAGCATAGATGGTTTACCTTAGTCAGAAGTTACACTGAAGCCTCCATTGTAAACATACAACCTCACTATTACTGGTAATACTTCATAATCAGTTAATTCTATTATTTGTATTTAATTAAAAAATCTGGCTTTAAATCAGGAGATAATTTCTGAATGAAAATAATAAAATAACCTTTTCAAATGTTTTACAACAAATGCCAACTTTTTTTTTTACTGAACAGACAAAACACATAATGTAAACAATCTTTCTAATATTTCATTCACACAGATTTCATTAAAAATTAAATAAGTACAAGTTCATTAAGTAAGCTATGAATAAAGTAAATAAAATTCAAAGGATCAGCCAAAAAAGGGTCTATGTTACTTGAGAAAGATTTTAAAACAATTGAATAGAAATTACAAATTATATCTTTTTAACATGTGTGACAAGTTGTTTATATTGCATGAACCAATATAGATCCTCTTTTTTGTGAAATATGTTATTAGAGGAACTTAACTTTTTTCTCATTCACTGTGTTTTATACAACTACAGAACATTATTTATTGTGTATCTAATAATAAAAAAATCATGAGATTACAGTAATACCTCCAAAATAATTTTTTCTTTTAATTTCAATTAACACAAAACTACATACACTATTATTAAAAAATACTTTCAACTTAATTAAAATGAAAAAATAATCCCTTAATACTGACAATTTTATGTTTTATTTATAATTACTAAAATATGATAAATTACAATGCTACTAAACATAATTTTATGTACTCGTACTAGAAACTGACTACTATAGCATAGTGTAATCATAATTACTACATTTTTACTGTTACTCAACCTGTAGAATTTCTCTTTCTTCACCCAATAGTCCAAGTCCAAGCAGAGTATACCCTCTCTACTATTACTACTACAAAAGGCCTGTATCTCAGCTAGCTTGCCTCTACATTGTAAATTGTATTAGGTTTGATACTTTCTTATTATGATACAATGGTATCATAAACTAAAAGAAATAATACAAGATATAGTATGGGTCCTAAATAACAGATAATCCCAAAGATTTTGATAATGTAAAGCATAGTTAAAAATCCATACACTTTGAAATGAGATTTTATGTTTAAATATTTTTTTTATATTAGTTGTCTTATTCCTTCAAAGGTTCAAGTGCATCAACCTCTCTCTGTTAAGTATGGTAACTCTATGAGTCCAAATCACATTTTCACCAGATTTATTCTTCACAATAAAATCACATTAAACATTTAATGAATGTGTATACACACAGTTACAAAACAAAGGTCAACTGATTCAAGTACGCCTACTTGTATGCTTTATCTATAAACTTATACATACAACTGCCCATAATAAAAGTGGATGTGTGTGCTGTGTACACATGTATACATGGGTGTGAATATGCACATGTTAAGCCTACAGGAAGTAAGGGACATCATAAGTAGATATTATGCCCAGTAAGTTGAAGGGATACTGTCCCTGCTTATTTTGGGATAAGTAATTGTAAAAATTGTGTAATGATTGCACTAAACAGTGCATAAACCTTATAGTAATATACATTGGCCCCATACAAAAAATCTCATAACCAATGACTTAAAAAAACAAAGCAACCACCAAAGCAAATAAGAAAAATGAATGTGTTAACAGTCAAAATATTTTACGTATTTATAAAACAAAATGGAATGATAACATTTTAAAAATGGAATGTAATTTATAATGAATAAAGGGAATTTTTAGAAACATGGATGAAATATTTGTAAGACTGAAGTAAAACATATTCATTTTTGTGATAAGAATACATCATTTTTTCCATTTTTCTTTTTAAATTCCAGAATGAAAATAACACCAATACTAGAACAACTTTTACACATAAAGAAATAAAATTATAAAACAAAATGAATGATGTATTTGATCATTAATTATTAATTAAATAAAACCATCTTTGTAGCCTGTTTCTTCAGTGTATCAAAGTCTTTTTTTTTCAAAACTTTACTTTGGTAACAACACTTTTTTTATTATTAACACAGCGTAGTAGCAGTATATAGCTACCAGTCCAGAAGAAAACTCTATCCTCACAACCTAACATTTTCACAATCTTAGAATTAGCAGCAATTCTTTTTCTCTACACAGACATTATACCAAGAGCATGATGCAGTTTTTATTACTTTAAGAGCACGACTTTTTTCTAAAAAAGAAAATATTAGTGAAAATAATAAAGTCACAATATTAGTATATTATGAGTGACAGACTATAGAAATAAAACAATTAATTGTATAATCATGAAACATGAAACAAAATCTGCTATTATCTGTTATAAATAACAGATCTATGTATTACTATAAAAAAAATACTCATTTCCAATTTAACAATGCATATCATCCAATACAACCTTCTCCAAGATCTCGAGTTATGTGAATTGCTCTAATACAATATAAAATCCCCTGATAATTTAAAATCCACTCTATATAATAAAAAAAAATTAACAAAGTCCATTAAATTTATTCCTTCATATATGAGCACACATATACATCCATTACAATTTCTAGTTACTCTGTAGTTCATCTTTCTACTACACCATTATTAAATTTATAGTTACCTTTATTTAAACATTTTTGATTAAGTAATGTCATAGAAAATCCGACACCAAAATTGCACAATAATACAATGTAATTGTAATGCTTATTAACTGAAGGTAACTGACATAACATGAAGGACTGAGTACAATATTATTGCATATTGAAATAACAAACATCTCTGGACATTATACAAAATGTATAAATAGTATATATATGTGTGTGTGTGTGTTGGGTATATTATTTTAATACAAAGTACCAAAATTGAATCTAATAACAATGATGTATCAAGTTTATAGTACATTTTACTAATATCAATATAAAAGAAATAGACTCTTAATAAGAGAGAAT